>NW_020954642.1:11068479-11266596 GCF_900497805.2 Vombatus ursinus
TATCTATCTATCTATCTATCTATCTATCTATCTATCTATCTATCTATATACATACATATAATTTTTTTCCCTCCAACTACCCTAATACTGACAGAGGTCTCATGAGTTACAAATATCATCTTTCCATGTAGGAATGTAAACAGTTCAACCTTAATAAGTCTCTTACAATTTCTCTTTCCTGTTTACTTCTTCATGTTCCACTTGAGTCTTGTATTTGAAAGTCAAATTTTCTATTCAGCTCTGGTCTTTTCATCAAGAATGCTTAAAAGTTCCCTATTTCACTGAATGACCATTTTTTCCCCTGCAGGATTATACTCAGTTTTGCTGGGTAGGTGATTCTTGATTGTAATCCTATCTCCTTTGTCCTCCAGAATATTATATGCCATGCCCTCTGATCCCTTAATGTAGAAGTTGCTAGATCTTGTGTTATCCTGATTGTGTTTTCACAATACTTGAATTGTTTCTTTCTGACTGCTTGCAATATTTTCTCCTTGACCTGGGAACTCTGGAATTTGGCTACAATATTCCTAGGAGTTTTCCTTTGGGGATCTCTTTCAGGAGGTGATTGGTGGATTCTTTCCATTTCTATTTTGACCTCTGGTTCTAAAATTTTAGGGCAGTTTTTCTTTTCCATTTGGCCAACTTTGCTTTTTAGAGCATTCTTCTCCTCATTGGCTTTTTGGATCTCTTTTGCCATTTGGGTTAGGTTGCTTTTTATTTATTCATTCATTCATTCATTCATTTGCTTTTAGGCAATTGGGGCTAAGTGACTTGCCAAAGGTCACACAGCTAGTAAGTGTCAAGTGTTTGGTCTGAGACCGGATTTGAACTCAGGTCCTCCTGACTTCAGGGCTGGTGCTCTATCCACTGTGCCATGTAGCTGCCCCTAGGCTGTTTTTTAAGGTGTTATTTTCTTCAGTATTTTTTGGGTCTCATTTAGCAAGTTGTTGACTTGCTTTTCATGATCTTCTTACATCACTCTCATTTCTCTTCCCAGTATTTCTTCTACTTCTCTTGCTTGTTTCTCAAAATCCTTTTTGAGCTCTTCTTAGACTCATTCATATTTTCCTTGGAGGCTTTGGATGTAGGAGCTTTGACTTTGTTATCTTTTTCTGGTTGTATGTTTTGATCTTCTTTGTTACCAAAGAAAGATTCTATGGTCTGACTTTTTTGTGCCTTTGTTCATAATCTCAGCCAATTACTTGAGTTTTAAACTCTTTGTTAAGGTAGGGGTCTGCTTTGTGGAGAATGTACTGTCCCAAACTTCAGGGGTTTTGTGCTGCTGTTTTCAGAGGTACTTCTAGCGACCTGTAAATTTTTAGTTCTTTCAAGGTGGTATGATAAGGGGTGGGGTGTTTACTCCTTTCTTGGCCTGTGCTCTGGTCTATGCGTGACCACAAGCACTTTTTCTGCCTTGAAACTATGAGGAGGATTTGCTCTCTACCACCACTACAAGCTCCACCATGCCAGCACTCCACCTCGCCACAGGACCACCACCCAGAAATGTGACCCAGATATAAGCACGGGTAAAGCAAGAGAATCCTGAACCAGCAGAGAGATCCCTGAAATCCCCCTATGATCAGTCACTCGATTCCCCCTCAGTCTGTGGGCCAGAAGCTCTGGAAGCAGCTGCCACCGCTGGCCCAAGCTTAGGGACTGGGGCTAGGACCAAGCTTGTCTCTCTCACCATAGTCACAGACTTTTCCCACTGACCTTCTAAGTTTTCTTTGCTGTTCCTGGGTTGAGAAGTCTGGAAACCACCACAGGGGCTCATGATTCAGTCCTCTGAGGCCTGCTCCAAGTTCCCTAAGGCCTGTTTGCCTGCGCACCCATGCTGAGCTGTGCTCCTCTCCCAGCCCTGCGTGATAGACCTTTCCAATAAACCATCCAGGCTGTCTTGCACTGTAAATTTGTTTCACTCTGTCTTTTTGTTTGTTCTGCTGCTTTAGAATTTGTTTAGAACCATTTTTATAGGTGTTTTGAGGGGTTTGGGGGAGAGCTCAAGTCACTGCTTTTATTCTGCCATCTTGGCTCCACCCCCCCACCCCAATAATATAAATTGAAGAAAAGGTTCATTTATATAGAAATTTTCCTCATCTAGGAGTTCTCTATATCCATGAAGTCACAAGTCTAATCTCTACACTATCCTTAAGCTATAAATAGCATTCAATGAAATAATTAGGGGGGGTTGGAAGGGAATCAACAATATCTCTTTAAGCTTTGTGTTTATAATATTAACAAATTAAATTAGATATATTTGAGCTACAGAATCTATGTCATAACTAACCTGCTGATGTAGATCACCAATTATGCTAATTTCACCTTGTCTTACTCACTTTTTAAAAATTTCTTAGGACGGAGTATATAGATTACTATCTTCTAAACCCTCTTGGAATGAATAGGTTAAAAAAATATGGGCTCAAATCTTAGGGTGTTTACTGCTTGAGATTCTTGATTGTGAGTAAGTATGGGAGGAAGAGAGGGGCAGGAGTGAATTGACCAAAAAAGAATGTAATACACTTTTGATTCCCTAACCTCTTCAATTTCTCCATTTTCCTCCAATCTCTACTGTAGCAGTAGTTATGGATTGGAAGGCCACGATACAATGGTCACTTCTCACTCCCAATGAATCCCTGCCCCCTAAAAAAATAACAATCTCCTTGTCTTCAAATTTCTCAGGGGCATCTAATGCTTTACTCATAGAACTTTAGAGTTGGACAAGTTGGCAGAGGTCTATCTAGTCCAGCTCATATGTGAAACAGTATTACCTCAATCATATCCTGGACAAGTGATCATCCAGCATTTCCTTGAAACTCTTCATTGATAGTACATTTAGGACCCCATCCACCATCCTAATATACTTTTTGTCCCATTAGGAAATATCCTTTTTGTATTGAAAAACAATCTGCCTTCTGACTGCAGTCCTATGTCTGCCTTTTTTTTTTCCATTTCTGAGTTCCTCCCAGAATTTCTAATTTGGGGAAGTATTCAGACAAGTTTTCATTCTCTGCTCAGCCACTCTGCAGGTACCTTCTCTATCTCTCCTCCCATCCTTTTTCATTTCCCCTTTTTATGTGCTATCTTTCCCCATTATAATGGAAACACCTTAAGGGCAGAGGCCATTTTTTAAATGATATATTTATATCTTCAGTGCTTAGCACAATGTCTGACATTCCTTAGTAAAAACTTGTTAAATGATCAGTGACTAACAACTGTGTTCCCATTTTTTACACTATTGTTACTTGCTCTACCCCAGAGGTCCAAGAAGACTAAATCTTATCTTGCTTCAAAATGATAGTTCTTCAAATAATTTCAAGGTAAGATTTCCTTTCTCTCAGATCTTGAAACATCCTGGAATATCTTCAATAGATCCTTCTATAGCATAATCTTCTGTCCTTTGACTACCCTATTCACCTTCTAGGACTTTGATCTTCATGACCAGTTATTAGGGATGTGTTGAAGAAGGAAGAGTAGCTTGTCAGGTCCTTTATGGATTCTTGGTTGATTTTTACTTATCAGATAGTTAGGTATATAGAGTGCTGGACTTGGAGTCTGAAGACAGGAGTTCAAATCCAGCCTTGAACCATTACTAGCTAGGTGACCCAGGACAAGTAACTTAACTTGTCTGCCTCAGTTTCTCTTGTCTATCAAAAGGCGTAATAGTGCCTACCTCTCATAGTTGTTGCAAAAATAAAAGATACTAATATTTGTAAAACCCTTTACCAACCATACAGTATTATGTAATGCCAGTGATGAAGATGATGATGATGGTGGTGGTGGTGGTGGTGATGATGGTGACAATGTATCTGGCTCACTATGCTTGTGGTAAGTGGTTTTGTTTTTGTTTTTCCTGTTCAGCCTGTCCTTTCTCTTTATGGCACTTTCAAAATTTGATTTAAAGCATGTCAATAAATGAGTTATTGCCTTTTGAGAGATGGGAGGCCATGCTTCCTTGAATATAGTTCTCTGAGTTTCCAGGTGAAGAGGTCAGAAATAAACATTGTATAGGAACAGTAAAGTGTTATTAATTAAATAATGGCCTCACCTGAAAGAGGACCTGAATGATGCTGTGATATATTTTTTCTTGTGGAAAGTTTTTATTCCTCATTCTCAGGTGGGCATATCTTCTTAAAGAGAGTTCTTAACGTATGCTTTCTTACTTTTTTCAAGCTGAATCCAGTCTAATGTTCAATTCCTGGCAAAGAGCAAATATAGTAAAAAGTTCATACAGCTTTGAGGACCTTGCAAAGAGCGGTGTTCAGTTCAGCTTAGAAACAAAATTAGTGGTTCAAAGGGCCACAACATTCTTGAACAGAGCTGGAGCTTCTCGGGCTGTGTGGAGTTGAAGAGCCAGATGCTGCCTTCCTCTTGGCCATAGAAGCATGTCAGCAAGGATTCCAAAGGCTGCCAAGCCTTCTTATAGCCTCACCCTTGGATATCTTGGCAGCATTACTTTTTGGACTGGCTCTAGGGTCTTCCAGAATTAGAAGGACCAGAGCCACCAACTTTCCCATCCAAGGACTTGGCATGTATGGAACTGTCCTTATTAAAATCCAGTTTAGATTTTGAATTCGTTTTTCCCCTTACACAGCTGGCAGGCAGCAGTAATACAGATAATGGGGAATAAAGTGGATTGGAAAGCACACATGCAGTTAAATATTAAGCAAGGGGGAGGCAGGACATGGAAAATGAGCTTTAATAGTTGTCAACCAATTGCTAGCTCAGGTACCACTACTCCCCCAGAGCTCTCCTTTAATCATCTCCTAGTTTCTCTTTTATTTTTCTTACTGCCCTAATTATTCCCAATTTTTCTTCCCCCCACCCCACTGGCTTTAATTAAACATTCTGTAGCTTCAGTTTGTTAGCCAAGCGGGTTCCCACATGATTTCCAAGCTCGGCCACAATTCCCGTCCAGATATTCAAGGTTTTCAGTGAATTTTTGTCAGGCCCTCAACTCCTTAGGAGCACTTCCCATCAATGTTTGGTGATTATTGTGATTAGTCTATACAAACCAGGCTGGGGGAAGGTTTCTGTATTCTCTGAGATTAAGGGGCCTACTGCTCAGCACACAGTCTCTCCTTTCCCTTTCTTCTTCTTCTGTTTTTAATCAAAATGTCCCCTTGTCACGTTGCATTCCTGATAACCTGTCTATGTTGCAAATTGTGTTCCGATCCTTGCAATCTTGCTGTAAATACCTCTGAAGAACTCTAGGGTATGGGGCCAGCAATGGGGCTTAGGGAAAGGTGGAAGTTGTGATTACTGTTGGCATGCTGCTCTTCTCAGGCTTATTTGTCTCATTATAATGACACAATCACAAAGCTATTGTTAAGGTTGAAGAGACGTTCCATTATGAAAACTATTTTCAGGTTACAACTCCTCTCTTTGAAAGGAACCATTTCAAGTAAAGTCCTACCATGAAATGTCTCACTGAGAACTGGCATCAGAAATGTGAGGAAGATTATCATTAAGGACAATGCAAATCCTTTAGGAAAGGGATTGTCTGCTGAGAAGCTGGGGAGGAGGTGACCTGTGTGTTAGCTCATATTATTCAGATTCTGTTAGTTAATGGGAAACCTTTAGGCATCATTTTATTATTTCTTACCTCTTCCCCCTTGGCCAGAGAGGAAAAGAAGTTAGATAGCAAGTGATTATATGGGAACTTGAATGCAAAAACTTAATGCAATAAAATTTAATCAGAAAATTTTCTAATTGACTGAGGAGTATCAGATTATAGGAGGGAAAAAATGAACTTCATAGGAGAGTGCCGTGATAGGCAAATCCCCGAACTGGCATGGGGATGTTATGGGACAGAAGACAAAGGGATCTTAAAATCTCAATTAATATAACCAGAAAGACAAGACATATAGACATATGCTTAATAGGTTCATGGCATGGAAATGAAAGGGAAGTGCATGCAGTTCTTCATTTCTGAAGGATTTCTACATGTTCCAAATTTGACTTGGATTCTAACTTTCAGATACCAATTAGATTATCACTTTTTAGGATAAAAATGTTCTATCCTTTTCTGTTCTGGCAGGGCTTGGCAACATCAGTTTTTAGTGAAATTGATCAGCCATCCTCTACCTCTGAGATCTTACCAAGAAGGATGCAAAATGAAAAGAAAAGAAAAGAAAAGAAAACAAAACAAAACAAAACAATAGCAGCAACAGTAACAGTAATGACTTTGAGCTTTGCTCAAGTAGGTTAGTCCCAAGAAAGATAAATTTTAAGATATTATTAGAGAAATTGGGCACAGATATTGAAAAGAGGAGTTTCTTCAAAAGATAGGATCAATTTCATGCATATATTCAACTAAATGTACAATGAGAGTCAGTTCAACTTCTGGTAATGAGAGAGAAAGGGAGAGAAAGAGAGAGAGAGAGAGAGAGAGAGAGAGAGAGAGAGAGAGAGAGAGAGAGAGAGAGAGAGAGAGAGAGAGAATATTTCATTTAGCTGTGGGTGTCATATTTTAGGGATATTTCCAATCTAAATCATATTCAGAAGAAAGCAATTAGAATAGTGAAAGGAGACAAGAAAACATCAAGTAGGGATAATAAGGTCTTGTGATGATTATTTGAAAGACGCAGGAAGGAGGAGAAGGATATGTAGTCTGCCTGAGAGAATGTTTAGGAGAAATATGTTTACTATGTTTTAACTATGTAGGGAAGTAATGAGGTTTTTCATTGACCAATTGGTTCTTACTGTTGATAGATATGCATAAAAAATCCAAGAATACCAGGCAGATTTGGTGGAGAGTCATGACTTTACCTATTAAGTTTGCCTCCTTTATTTCAAATCCATTTTAATAATAAGCCAAAAAGGATATTGGGAAGGCACTATCATAAATGTTATATGAATATATAATCATCAAGTATTCCTACTTGTGCTTTATTTAGACCTTTCCCTATACTAACTGTCTTCCTCTAAATGTTTTAACCTAGAAATGTTCCTAAAATACGCAGAATGAAATTCAATGCTCTCTCTCTCTCTCTCTCTCTCTCTCTCTCTCTCTCATAGGGAGAGTCTTAAATAGAAGTCTAAACAAAAGAGTCTAAAAGAAAAGGCTAAATCTTAGCTTGGGAGCACTCTGACTTTTGTTAGCTAAGTATAGTAACTGTTACTAAAGAGCAGTCAAAGTTCGCTTTTCAAGGAGAGGTTCTAGTTCCTATTATCCAATCATAAAGGATTTCAGATGGTGGCCAGGTGACCCTAAAGAAATGAAACTCAGGAAATGGTGCCAGGCATACACTACCAAGTATAGCAACTACCATGAGGTCAAGAGAAACAGAGTAGTGCCCAATTGGGATTATGTGCCTAATGTTTATCTGTAGTGATTACAATATCATCAGAGGCCAGTGAAACAGCAAGTCCAGTGAAAGACACCATATCTAATATGGAATGGTCTCATGAAAGCAGTCACCAGAAGATATCAGAAGTCTTACAGCAGCTAGGTTATGATTTTTTTCCTCAATGCTTATACCATGGTTATATATGTTTCTTGCATCTATGTCCTTTATGTATGATCTTGATTTGTGCCCATTTATAGTATTTGTATTTGTAGAAGAGTATTCCTGAAGTGTAAAGGGGAGGGGATTTACTATTTTATTTTTTTTACTATGCCATTTTATTAAATTTATTTGCTTTATTTGTATCCTATGACAAAGTGGTGGTGGCAAAGGAAGGGGAGTTCATGAGATCTGGTTTGAGAGACACAGATCTATAGAGTTGCTTTAAGCTGTGATAGCTATTCTGTGAACTCCATATATGTGGCAGATAGGGTCATATGCTACAACTTTTTGAAGGATTATCATATAGAAAAGCAAGTAGATTTATTTAGCTTGATCTTTCAGGGAAGAACAAATTTAGGACTAAGATAAATAGGGGGAAATCAGAAAATATGACTATTCAGAGCACAGGATAAGAGAATAGTGATCATACCACTACCCATATCACCTTACTTTGGAAGCACCAAAAACTTCAAAACCCCTAGAACTAGCTCTAAAGATGATACTGGGACAAAGCCTAAAGTTTAGGGCAACTCCTCTCCCTTCCACCCCAACCCACATGCTGGGAGCAGAGTCCAACTTTAACACAAAATTTAAAATCAAGAAAGAGGATGGAAAAATGAATAAATAACAAAAAAGAATATAACTACAAAAACTTCCTACAGTGACAGGGAAGATGAAGACTACTCAGAAGAAGACAATGAAATCAAAATAGTTAAAAGCAAAACCTCAAAGGAAAAAAAAATGTGATGGACATAAAAGCCCAAGAAGAATTCCTGGAAGAGATTACAATGATTTTAAAAATTAAATATGAGTCAAAGAAGAAAAATTAAGTAATGAAATTAGAGGAAAAGAAGAGAACTATGAAAAGATAATTAACAGCTTGGTAAAAGGGGTGCAAATACTGAATAAAATAACCCCTTAAAATTGACCAAGTGGAAAAAAAAGAGGTACAAAAACTCCCCAAAGAAAATAATTCTTTAAAATTAGAATTAAGCAAGTAGAAGCTAAAAACTACATGAGACATAAAGAAACAATAAACAAATTCAAAAGAATGAAAAAAATAGATGAAAATGTGAAAAATTTCATCAAACAACTAACCTGAAAAATAGATTGAGAAGGCATGATTTAAGAATTATTGAAGTACTTGAAAACAATGATCAAAGAAATTTAAAGGAAAATATTTAAAATATTTATATATAATATAAATATAATAAATATAATAAATAATTATGTATATATATAAAATAAAAAATATTTATAGAAATTATAAAGCAAAATAGCTGTGATATCCTAGACCCAGAGGGAAAATTAGAAATTGAAAGAATCCACCAATCACCACCTAAAAGGGATGCCAAAATGAAAACTCTCAGAAATGTTACAGCCAAATCCTAGAGCTCTCAGGTCAAAGAGAAAAAAAAAGTCTAGTAGCTAAAAGAAACCATTCAAATATTATGGAGCCATTGATAAATGATCAAAGGATATGAATAGGCAGTTTTCAGATGAAGAAATTAAAGCTATCAATAGTCATATGAAAAAATTCTCCAAATAATTATTGGTTAGAGAAATGTAAATTAAGATAACTGAGGTACCACCTCATTATCTATCAAATTGGCTAACATGACAGGAAAAGAAAATGATAAATGTTGGAGAAGATATGGGCAAATTGAGACATTAATTCATTGTTGGTAAAGTACTAAAGTGATCCAACCATTCTGGAGAACAATTTGGAACTATGTCCAAATGGTAATCAAATTGTGCATACCCTTTGATGCAGCAATAGTGCTAATAGGTCTGTATCCCAAAAAGATTATAAAAAAGGAAAAAGGACCAACACGTACAAAAATATTTTTAGTTGCTCTTTTTGTGCTGGCAAAGGATTGGAAATTGAGAAGTCTATCAAATGAGGAGTGGATGAGCAAGTGATAGTGAATGATTTTGATGAAATACTATTGTGCTACAAGAAATGATGCCCAGATCGTTTCAGACATACCTGGGAAGACATATTAAATGATGCAAAGTGAAATGAGCAGAACCAGGAAAGCATTGCACACTGTAACAGCAATATTGTAAGGATGAACAACTATGAAAAACCTCATTGCTCTAATCAAGACAATGACTCAAGACAATTCCAAAGAATCCATAATGAAAAATGCTATCCACCTCTAGAGAGAGAACTGATAAACTCTGAATGCACATTGAAGTTTGCTTTGTTTTACTTTTTAGTTTTTCTTGTTTTTTTCCCCCTTTGTGTTTTCTTTTGCTACATGGAGAATATGAAAATGTGTTTTGCATAACTTCACATGTATAATTTGTATTATACTGCTTGCCTTCTCAGTGAGTGGGGGAGGTGTGGGAAGGAGGAAAATAAATTAGAACTCAAGAGTTTAAAAAAATTAAAATTTTTATACATAATTGGGAAATATTTAATTAAAATTTTTAAAAAGCTAATATGGAGTAGAAACTCAACCTGAGGAGATAGCTTATATCTATATAACAATTTTCAGTAAGTTCAAGTCACCAAACTCAGTTGAACTATATACCAATGTATTAAAGGAAGCAGAGGATGTATGTGATAAAATACTGGCAGTGATAATAGAAAGATCATAGAGAACTATATTTGTTCCATAAAATTACTTTATTCTTCCTTTGATTCTGTTTCATCTTCCAAAGAAAAGAATCTTTAGACTGGAAATAACAACAACAACAACAACAACAACAAATTGGAGGAGAACAAATGCCCTCATTTCTTTTACAAAGTAAATGGAACAGTTTAGATGATACACAAGTAGCTGATTTGAGACAGTTCTCTGTGGTTCAGTGTTTCCTTGAAATGAGGCCTCTGTGGAGATTCCTAGGTATATTTCATTGGTGCTGTGCTGCACCAGCATTTTTATTAATAAATTGACTGTAGATGTAGATGTAGCTGTTATGTTTATCAGGGCCACTAAGTAATACAGTGGATAAAGAACTGTAATTGGAGTCAAGAAAACCTGAGTTCAAATCTTGCCATAGGTACTTACTTTTAAACCAGCTCCTTACAGCTGATTAATAACTATTCAGGAAAGATATAAATAAACATGCATCCAAAAGAGGAAAACCAAAATGGTGAGAGAAGTGGAGAACATTCCTTATGATTGCAATCAGAAAGCACTTGAAATCTCTAAATTAAAGAAGAAAAAAATGGTGCAGGGGGCATGATGACTCTCTTAATTATTTTCAATTATTTTCAATTATTTCTTAATTATTTTCTTAATTATTTTCAATTATGTTCACTTATTGGGGATATTGTTCTTAGCAAACTTCAGATTGAACTAGGTGATTTCAGAATTCTCTTCCAACTTTAATTTAAGGTTCTGAAATTCTGGGTCCCTTCGAAATCTGAGATTCTATGATTATAGAATTATATCATTATAGAAATTAGAAGAAAGTCTATGATAGACTCTGAGGCCCAGTCTGACATCCCTTGGGTAGTATGCAGAGGCTACATGAGCATAAAGATGGCAGGTAGCCATCCCTATATAAACTACAGGTAGTCTCTGGGTGAAAGCTGAAAAACCCAAGTTTGAAAGTTTTTTTTTTTAATGATTACATCTATATTACATATATTACATATATATTAAAACTATACTGGTTTTTTTCTTAGAGGGGGAGGAAATCCAGTGCTTAGTTGAGATTTAATGTATAATGTCTTCCAAATGTAATGTTCTCCTCCACCTCGGGTTGGCATCATGTATTCTCAAGTCCACATGCATTCTGCATTGATTGACTTGGAAGCAGCTGCAGTTGCATTAAGGACATGGCCCCATAACAGTATCTCATTGCCACAGCTTCATTTGCAAGACCGAGCAAACTCATTTACTCTCTCTTACAGAAACCCATCACCATGGCATAGAAAAATCAGCCATTGCATTTCAACAGATACTGGCAACAGCTGTTCCTCCGACAATAGAGGACTGTGTGCCTTGCTTAGCTCCAGAGCCACGGAACAGATTTCCATCTCCAATATAAAAGATGACTCTTCACCCTCTGGAGTGGTCGATGACAAAAGCCCATAAGGTAGACAGTCAGCCTTTAGAATAATTGCATTTTTTGTAACATTCAGTTCTCTCTTTTCCAAAGTGTTAACTGCTACCATCTGGCTGCTTGCTCCTGTGTGCTTTTGGTAAAGACTGCTCCTTGTTCTTGTATTGGATTTTTCTAGATTGGATTAGACTTCTTTGTGAATTTCTCAGGCAGTATCTGAGTACAAGAGATCCTGCACCTTGGTATGAGTGTTTTCTCTAGACCTAATGCCAGAGATAAGGCAACCACACCCTGATATTAATAAAACATCTAGAAAATCTTTATGTCAGAGGAGTTAAAGGTCAGGCTTTGATCTAGCTAACTCACACGTGAAATAGAGGCAATACTAATATAATGCGACATGTTTTTATGAATGGCTGGGGACACAAAGAAAGAAAGAAAAGGAAAGAAAAACACAACAAAACAAAACAACAACAAAAACATAGTCACCGACTGGCAATAAGATGACAATCTATTTAAGATAACAATATGTCAATAGGTAGATACAATATATATAGTGTAAATAGGAGCCGATGTCTGAGAAAGCAGGAAGACGACTGGGAAAGGCTGGGATTTGAGATAAACCTTCAAAAAACCAGGTAATTTAAGAGGTGAATGGGAGGGAGGAGAATGTTCTAGGATGGGAGAACAGCAAATTCAAAAACACTGACATGCAAGGAATAGCAAATAGGTTAGTATACCTAGATCTAAACCAATGAAGAGAAGAGTAAAAGGAGGAGGAGGAGAAGAGGAAGAAGAAATAGCAGTATTCCTCAATTCAAACCAGTAAGTTGGGTCCCTAGAGAGTAGCTACTACTACTCACAGATTGTTATTCACTCTTTGTTCTCAAACACGTCAATGCAATGGAAGGGTTAAGATAAATGTTGAGCTCTTGTGCTTGGGTGTTTAGGAGTATTGACAGTATAAAGAGAGTTGGAAAGAGGGGTTTGCTGGTAAGGATGAGGTCTGATTTGGGCACATTGAATATAACACACCTATGATGTGTCCATTTCAAGAGATAGCCAAAAGAGTTGGTGATATGGGGCTGGAGCTCAGGAAATATATTAGAAACTAGACTATAAACATGGGAATGATTGATATAGAAATGATAATTAAACCATTGGGGTGATGAGATCACCAAGTGTGACAGTATAGATAAAAATGGCAAAAGGGACTAGGAGAGAACTTTGGGGGACATCCATAGTTAGTAGGCATAACATGGATGGAAATACAAAAAAGTTGAGTGGCACAGAACTGTAACATATAAAAGATAAAAATGAAGAAAAAAGTGCTATGAAGATCTAGAGGTGAGATTATTCAAGAGAAGGTGATAACTGGCAGTGTCAAATGATGCAGAGAAGAAAAAAAGGTTGTGGATAGAGCAAAGGCCATTACATTTGGCAATTAGGAAATATCTCCTAACTTTGGAGAGGGCAATTTGATTTGAATTATTAATTCAGAATCCATATTGAAGAAAGTTTAGAAGTTTAGAGGAATTGGAAGTACCTAGTATAGGCAGCTTTCTTAAGGATTTTAACTGAGAAAGGAAGGATAGCTTAGAGGGTCATACCAGGTTAAAAAAAATTTTTTTTTAACACAGATAACACTCAAATGTGTAGAGGAGGGGCAGTTAGGAAGATAAAGGCCATAAAATTCATATCATATGTGGACTGAAGTATTTAGGTCTATTTATAATGGGAAAGAAAAGACCTTTGGGAGTTAGTGATATGTGAGTACATGTGTGTGAGTGGTGGGAATGTTGGGGAAAAGATTATAAGTCTCCAAGTATTTGAAGGGCTATTTAGTGAAAGAAAGATGTTTCCCCTCCCTTTAGGAGTAAGTTAGAAGACCTAACTATGGGCAATGTATGGAATTTACAGAGGTAAAATTAGGTATCATGTTGTAAGGGGGGAAAAATCTTCCTATCGTTGAAAGTTATTTAAAAGTGGAATGGGCTGCCTTACAAGGTAATTCCCACTTCCCCATTTATGGGATATGAGAATAAAGAATCTGGTCAAATTGATTATAGAAAGCATGCTTATTTAGTTAAAAGTTGGCATGCCTCTTCCATTGTACCCTCTAGAAACCTCATCCTATCATTAACAAACTTTCCTTCATAGGTAAACTTTAGAGGACATTGTTTCCAGTCCTCTAATTTTATAAATGAGGCAAAGTGACTTTTCCAGGGTCACTTTCTCCTTTGTTCTCTTGTCTTATCACTGTTCAATACCTTGTTTACCTCCTCCCCCCCCCCCACCCCCAGCCCCTAATGCTCAAATGCTGCTTAAATAGTGTTTGGAGGAAGTCATCCATGTTAATTGGGCCTACTACAAATGTGTGTTATCTAATCTCAAATGGTTCCACTATGCTACCTGACGATCCTTTAATTCTCCCATATTTATCACTCTATCTCCTTCTCCACCACAGCTGTTCCAAGTCTCTTCTTTTCCTCAGGCCACGGACACCACCACTTACTCTCAACTTCTTACCATTACTAGAAGATGCGCCACCCCCCTTACTTGCCCTTGTTCCCATAACCTCTAATCTCCTCCAGAAGTTTTTCCTTGCAATCATTTTCTCTCTCATCTTCACTCTTTCATGATCTACTAGATGTTTTCCCAATTTGCCCAGATCTCCCCCTTGCACCATACTTAAAAAACAACAACAAAACAAAACAAAAAACAAACAAAAAACCTTTGCTTGACCCTTCCATTTCCTCAAGCTCTCATTAGAGAGAGGGTAATTGAGGAAACTGAGACAGACAAAAGTTAAATTGCCTCGTTATCAATGGCATATTAGACATTTTAGAGCCTTGGATATGGTTGATCACTCTCTTCTCTAAGATACTCTCTGTTTTCCAGGTTTCACATACTGCTTCCTCCTTAGCTTTTCATGTATCTCTCTGACCCTTTCTTCTCAGACACCCTTGCTGGTTCTTCATCCAACTCCTGCTCACTAATCAAGAATACCCCAATTCTCTGTACCTCTTTTCTCCCTATATTATCTTGCTCATAAATCTCATCAGCTGCCATGAATTTGATTATAATCTCTATTCAGATAATTCTCAGATCTATTTATCCATTCCTAATGTCTCTCCTGAGTTCCAGCTTGCCCTTGAGCAACTGGCTATTAGACATCTAGAATTAAGTATCTTGTGTACAAAACCAAACTAAACAAAAAAAAAAGTGTTTCCCATCAAACTTCATGAAGTGCTTAATAATAAGATTTAACCTTGATGAGTATCCATTCTTTTCCCATTATTATTCACTGAAATAATCACACTTTAGAGAGCGTGATGGACATCTAAAAGTAGGAGATAGCAGAGGTGTTAGGGACATTTGAAACAATCTAATCCAGGATTTTCATTGTTTTTGCAGTAAAAAGCTACAGGATAAGAATGAAATCTATATTTAGGAAGGTCATATTATTTTTTAAAAAAATAATTACTAATTAATTTAAGCTTTCTAGCATGACTTTTGGGGCCAGTTTTACGGTAGCAGTGGTAGACACATACTTAGTCTTTATTAATCTATTCATTTATGTGTCCTAAATGAATTTTTTTCTTGGATGAAATTTTCAGGCAGGCTGTATCTTGGGTGATTACCTGGTCCACATTTGGTCACATGTTGAATGGATAGAATCTAGTCCAATTCATTTATTTCATAGGGAAATGAGATTCTGAAAGATGTGAGAACTGAAAAAAAATCTTAGGAAAATGAATACATATGACATTCCCTAGGCATAGATATAACTATTACTTGAAGGAGTTAGGACTTTTTAGTTTTTAGAGTTGACAATTTCGGGAGCATATTATTGTAGTTATTAGAGAGGTTAGCCTGGAATCAGGAAAGCAAGAGTTCGAATTTACCCTCAGTTACTTATTAGCTGGGTGTCCCTGCGCAAGTAATTTAACTTTTGTCTCAGTTTCCTGAAGTGTAAAATGGGGATGATAATGGCACTTCCTTCTCAGGGGTGTTGTATGGATCAAGTGAGATAATAATGTTAAAGTGTTTCACCCAGTGCTTGTCACATAGTAGGAAATTAGTAAATGCTTATTATTTGCTTTCCTTCCTCCCTTCTTTCCTTCAATCCATCATATGAAGGAGGGAAATAGATTTATTCTGCTTGTCCCCAGAAAGAAGAACTAGGAACAGTGGGTGGAAGTTGAGAAGAAGGAAATTTAGTATTGAAAAGAATTGAGACTAGATTTTACTGGTATAGGAAACTCAAAGGTAATATATCTATATGTGTGTGTGTGTGTGTGTGTGTGTGTGTGTGTGTGTGTATAATTTACCAATGCAGGTCAGAAAATTCTCTGTAATTTATTGTCTAACAGAGTTACTGAGGGGCACGGATAATTTATGAGACCAGTTCAGGATCACCACACTGTCAGCACATAGCAGAGAATAGACCTTGAACTTGGGTCTTTGTAACTATAAAGCCAGCTTTCTATTCACTATGTCATTCACTGCCACTCAGTGTTAATATAAAGTAGTTGAGGGGTGGGGGTGGGGAATAGAGTAGGAGAGGAATTCCTGGCAATTAAATTATCCAAAGGTGAAATCCAGACATTGAGCTTCCTATATCTGGAAAGCTTCAAGTGGAGATCAGAGAATGGTAGCTGGGTTGTTTCAAAAGCCACTCCTATTTGGGTATTGGGCAGACTTAATGGTCCATTTTAATTCAGAGATTCTTCAAGGTGAAAAGACTTGTCCACTTGTATACTAAGTTTCTTGTTTAGTATACAGCAGAACTAAGGTTCAACAGGGTTCCAGTTCTATTACTCTATGCTGTGTAGGTGGCAAAGAACAGTCAATCAACAATGTTTCACAGTTTACCAAAGTTTAGAATCTGTGCATTGTATTTAAAAAGGTTTCATCTTAGATACAGTTGCATCTTAAACTTCAACAAAGCATTTGAAAAGCAATGCAGTCAAGAGTTAATAAATACATAGGCTAGAGCCTTTGGTGTGGCTAAATTTAATTATATGGTACACGCAAGCATTCAATTTTATGAAGGTGAAAATAAGATGCCTTGCAATAAAAGGAACACTAGCATCAAGGTACTAAAATTTGAAGATTTGATATGCTTACAGATATTTATTTTTATCACCAATCCTTTATAAAGAAAAAAAAATTGAACTCATCTAGGAATTAATATGTAGTATACAGGCAAGCAATGCCAAGATTTCTCTTCAGTTTCAGAAGGCTTAAGAAATAGATGCACATAAGGTTGATCATGTAAAAGTTATCCTATGAGTGTTAACAGTCTCTCTCAGAGAATCTTTTTAGGGTTTAAATAAAAAGATATGTGAAGAATCATCTCTTTAATGTCCTCTCTCAATGATGCAAATATAAGAAATCACTATAGGAGAAATAGCAGTGTGATATAGTAGAGAAAAAACTTACTTGAGTTAGGAGATGTGAGTTCTCTCTCCACTTAGTTTATTGTGTTACCTTAGGCATGTCACATCCACTCTGGTCATATTTAATTTACCTGTTTTTATAAAGGAAGGCTATTGGAATAGCTGCTAACATTAAATCACATTTACAAAGTATATTCCTTATAATAACTGTAGGGATCAGATAGCACAAGTTTTATCTCCACTTTACAGATGAAGAAACTGTGGGTCAGACAGGTTTAGAGAGTTGCTCATGGCCAGAGAACTATTAATCAACCAATAAATATTTATTAAGTTCCTACTATGTGCCAGGCACTGCACTAAGTGTTAGAGATACTGAAAGAGGCAATAGATAGTCCCTGCCCTCAAAAAGCTCACTATCTAATGGGGGAGACAATATATAGACAAATATATAGAAAGCAATGATAAATAGAGGATAAGCAAATAATAATTTAAGATAGGAAGGAACTAGAATTAAGAAGGGTTTGGAAAGACTTCTTTTAAAAATGGGATTTTAATTGTGACATAAAGGAAGCCAAGAAGGTCAGTAGTTGGAGAGGAGGAGAGAAAGCATTCCAGGCATAGGGAACAGGCAGAGAAGATTACTAGAGCTTAGGGATGGCGTGACTTATTTGTGGAGCAGCCAGGAAACCAATGTCTCTAGATTGAAGATTTACGTGTCAGGAAGTAAGGTGAAAGAGAAGGCAGAATTCAAACCTTGATCTATCTATGAGGAGTCTAGTGCTTTCTCTGTTACCAGAAGTTACCTGTAGGACCTCACCCTTCTAGTTCTACCAGTCTAAAATGCATTCACAAGAATCCATGAGTAGCCATAACAAAAATTGAAAGAAGAGAAATGAAAATTTATTATAAAGTTCTTAATGGACCTTCCCATTTCCCTCAAACTCTTCAGCCTTCAAAGGAAGCTATAGAAACAATTAAATGTGAAGATTCTTGAAGTTGATATCTTTAATCTACCTAAGACTCAATTTTTTTTTCATCTGTAAGATAGGTACAATGAGACATTCATTATTACATTATAGAGCTAGAACGAAAATCAAATGACATATCAAACATAACCATAAAAGACCATACATAGTATGCCCAAAACCTTAATGCCATTTGAAGGTTCAAACAGCCCTAAGACTTTTGACACATCTTATATAAATAAAAGTGAATATTAGTTCTAAGTCCTATTCCTTAATAATTTCTTATTCCCCTATGTATTCTCATTTCCAAAATTGCCACATCTTTCCCCCACTTAACGTTGTTCAATCCCATACCTCAAAACCCCCCAATCACTGAAGCTGATCCAGGTTGGTATTCATCTAAAGAAGATAAAGGACACTAAGACATAAATGGTCCTTAACATCCTTCAAAGAAAAGTTTATTAACTCAAATTTCCCTTTAAGTGACAGAATGTGTGAACTAGATACATTTGACCAGGGTTAATATTATCCTGATGTTCTTCCCCTAATAAATAAGAGTGTGAATGAATATTAATAGCATTTATTAAGTATTAACTATGTGCATTATACTGTGAATTTGAGATGATGATGATAATGAAACTACTACTATTGCTGCTTTATAAATGTTATCTCATTTTATTCTCACCATTACCCTGGAAGATAAGTTCTATTATATCCATTATACAGATTGAATAAACTCAAGTAGACAGAGCAATTGGTTTGGCCAAGGTGTTAAAACTAGTATCTGAGGCTGGATTTAATTCCAGGTCCTCCAGATTCCTGGTCCAGCTCTCTATCCACTCTGTCACCTAGACGCCTCTGGGGAAACATAAAAGAAAAGACATTCCTTGTTCTTAAATAACTTGTACTCCAAGGTGGGAGTGGGAGAGGCAAGACACTTTGGAGAGAAAGAGTCCTGTGATGGCTAATTTTGTTTGGAATATTACAAGAATAATGGATGGAATTCCCCCATGGTGGAATAGTTTTGTACTTGCAATGTAGTATCAAAGGCATAAGTGATTTGATAATGGTTCCAGAAGGGGTGGTGGTGGTGGTGGTGGTGGTAAGCGTATGGGCTTTTCAACAAAGCTGTACTGAAAAGATGGCTAGGTAGTGAAGTGATTGATAGCTATGGTCAGCCTGAAATAATGGTCCAGATGAGGCCTTAACAATTAGTACAGCAGGGCTCTTATGGCTTTACATCAGAAATTCTAGAGATGGAAAGGTTAAAACCTCCAGCACACTGTTTCTGATCTGGGCTACTTGTTGGCAAGGCTTGGCACTTCACTGCTAAGATAATTCCCTAAATGTATGCATCTTTCATAAGCCAAGCTAAAGGTTGAGCTCCTCTCTTCTTCCAACCCCATGTTCTCTGACACATAGACTCCCCCTGTCAACAGGCATGTATTTCTCCTACTCATAATAGTTACTCTTTGTAGTAAATGAAATAGGTGGGTTCTATCAAGAATTCATACATGTAATCTTCCATTTTCCTCAAACTCCAACCTGTGTAAATGGCCCTGAATTGTATGTGACCTTTAATAATAATTTATCTATTTCCTCTAAATTATCTGTTTTCTATCATTTAATTAGGTTTTGTGAGGACAGGGATATAGTTTATCTAAACTTTCTATCTTCCTGGTAGCATCAGCACAGGACTCTGCATAACTTAGGCATTAAATAATTGTTAGACAAATGAATGAGTGAAGGAAAGCATGAAGGAATGAACAGAAAGTAGCAGAGATGAGGCTCTAGCTTAGACCTTTTATTTCCCAGTCTAATGTTCTTTCCATTCTACTACACTAAATCTGAAAACATACAAAAGATATTGTAACAGGAAAAGTATAGTTTTCCTCTTGCCACTTCACATCACTTGTATGTAATATCCAGAGATCTAGACCCACTTTGTCAAACTAAAATGGAACTTCCTAAAAGATGAGTCTAGTTGAAATATTGGTGATTTTGCTCATGTCAGAAGCAGTATTTTTTTTTCCTTTTAACTGTCCAAATATATCCTCATTAACAAAAGAAATAGACAATTTATGTAACCAAATATTAGAAAAAGATTTGAACAAATTATAAATCAAGTCCCAAAGTGTGTGGGAAGGAGAGACCAAAATGTATTCACCAATGAATTCTATCAAACATTCAAAGAACAATTGGTTCCAGTACTACATAAACTATTTTTTGTACTAATAAGAAAAGAAGGCTCCCTTCCAATTTCTTTGTATGATATCAATGTAATCTTAATATCTAAACCAGAGAGAAGCAAAACAGAGAAAGAAAATTATAGACTGATATCCTAATGAACATTGAAGCAGAAATTTTAAATAAAATATTGGAAGTTAGCTAAAGAATCTTATCAGAAAGACTATATACACCACGAGGGAGTTGGGTTTATATCAGGATCACAAGAGCAGCTAAATATAAGGAAGACTATAATATTAAAAATACCATACTACCATATATTATGTTAATACCATAAATAATGAAAACCTGAAAAGGCTTCTGTCAAAATCCAATACTGACTTCTGTTAAAGGACACTAAAAATCACAGGAACAAATGGGCCTTTTCTTAATACAGTAAATAATGCTTATCTAAGTCCAAAAGCTAACAATATATGTAATATAGGAAAGTTAAAGGTTTTTCAAATAAGATCAGTGATAAGGAAAGGATACCAATTATCACCACAATTATTCAATAGAGTGGTAGAAATGCTAACTATAGCAGGAAGACAAAGAAAACAAATCAAGAGAATAAGCACAGGCAAAAAGAAAACAAAATTATCACTTCTACACATATTGAAGTATATGTAGCAAACCTTAAAGACAATTAAAATTAATGCCAATAATTCATGAGTTTAACAAAGTTACAGGATTTATGATACCCAGACATAAATCATCAGCATTCTTATAATAAAACCAGCCAGACCTAACAAGTAGAGCTAGAAAGAAATTCAAATTCAAAGTAAATCAGAAAGAAGCTATAAAGATCTTGGTACTATAGCTTCCAAGATTCGCTCTGGGACAATATGAATCTAATAATAAAACACTATTTGCTGAAATAAAAAAAAATGAGAAATATTAATTGTTCATTAGTAGGCTGAGTCAATGTAACAAAATTGTGTACTACCTAAATTAAATTACTTATAAAATACTTTAATAATCAAATGCAAAAAATATTTACAGAACTAGCAAAAATATAATAAATTTTTTTAAAATGTTCTTTACATGGAGGAACAAAGGGTTAAGAATCTAAAGGATAATAGAAAAACTAGGAATAAAGGGAATCTTGGAACTTTACAAATCAACAGTCACTGAAATTATTTGGAACAGGTTTAAAAAAAAGAGAGGGTGGGAGAGTAGAATAGTTTAGATATGCAACATAGACAAACAAACAAAAACATAGTATCATGGTATTTAATTAACTGGACTCCAGTTACCGGGGGAAGAACTCAGTATTTTACAAAAACTGCTGAGAAAAGTGGACAACAGTCTGTCAGAAATTAGGTTTAAATCAACAATTCAGACTGGATTCCAAGATAATCTCAAAATGGACACATGATAAATATACCAAAAAAAAAAATCATATTGTAAGTAAATTAGAAGGATGAGGAAAGAATTGACTATCAAAGCTATGGAAAGGAGAAGAGTACATGTCTAAAATAATGATAAAGAGGATAACCAGAGAGGAAATGAATAATTTTGATCATGTAAAATTTTTGAAAGTTTTGGAACAAAAAATTATTTTAGTAAAATTTAGAAAAGGGATAGGTAAGTCAGTATGGGTGGGTTGGAGAGTTCTTTGTAGTAATTTCTCTGATAAAGTTCTCATTTCTATGATACACAAGGAGCTTGTTCAAATTCACAACACTAAGACTCATTCTTCAATAAATAAGCAAATATTGGAAAGTTTCAATTTTCAAAGAAAAAAATCCAAGGTTTCAACAATCATATAGAAAATTCTCAAAATTGATAATTATTAGAGAGATGCAAATCAAAGCAATTTTGAGGCTCTACATCATGCCCACTAGACAAAAAAAAGATATGAAAGTTGACCAAAGAGGAAAATGACGAATGTCAGAAGAACTGTGAATAAACAGGTTCACTATTGCACTATTGGTAGAGATGTGAATTATTCTAACCTTTCTGTAAAGTACTTTTGAACTATACCTGGAAAGTTATCAAACTTCCCACACAATTAATCCAGTTGTGCCACCTCTCAACTTACAGCTCAAAGAAATCCAAGAAAGAGGAAGGAGACATATTTATAAAAATATTTGTAGGCATGTTATTTAATCTTTCTGTATTTTACTTTCTCAATGTGTAAAATGAGAGGGACAAATTAAATCATCTCTTAGGTTACATCTGCTTTTAATAGTATACAAATTCTATGCTTTTCCTTTTATTTTTTAGTCTGAACAAAATTTAGAGTTCTTTTGTCCCACAGCACCTACTTCTTCCATTCTCTGTGGTTTTTCAAATATCATTTCGCCTAGGCCAGATGATTTGAATTCGAAGTCCCAGAGTCAGTCAGTACACACTTATTTAGCAATTATTGTATTCCAAGAACAATTTAGTATTGGAAATCCAAAGAAAGGCAGGTGACAGTTCCCACTTTCAAAGAGCTGATGGTCTAATGGAAGAAACAATATAAAAACAAGTATGGACAAACAAGCTATAGGCATGTTGTATAGGAGATAATACACAAAAGGAATGTACTGGCATTAAGGGGGCTTGGGAAATGGTTCCTGTAAAAAGTCAGATTTTAGCTGGGAAGTCATTTCTCTAGATGAACACAAGGTATGGAGAGATGGACATTGGTAGAGGAAAGTAAGGGGCTGGAAAATGTCTGCTCATGTGTGTTAAAAGTATTACCTTTGTTTTATTAAAGAAGAGAAAGAAAAGAGTATATCTGTACTTCTGTGCCACTAGAAATTGCTATACTTTTTGCTTATATATGAAAAAGAGCACTATACTCTTCTCCTATAGCTAAAAAGCAGAACTGCTGGAGAAACCATAATTACAGCTTGATTGTAATTCATGCTTTTGCTAAGCACAGTAACCTTGTCCTTATTTCTGCACAGACTCTTTCAACATTGTAAATTTCTTCCTCCAAGAAAAGTAATATTATGTAGTGGACAGAAAGCCATTTTCAGAGTCAAGTTGATCTCAGTTCAAATTCTGCCTCTGACATTACTGGCTGGTGATGCTGGGCAAGAGATTTAAGCTGATAGTTCCCCTAAGAAATTAATTCTTCTAGACTGTAATTGCAGAAGAATTACAGATCTTCACTTGCAGAGGGAGTTTCCTCCTTGAGAAAGTCCTAACATTGATGAAATTTTTGGACCAGAAGAAAAAGAAAAAGAAAACATTAGAATATTGAGATCCAGCTGCATAGAGTTGTGGTTTCTTTAAATTTCTATAGCACACCTGGCCCTATATCACTTTACCCTATGTTCAATATCACATTTCAGAAGCAACTTTTCTTGAAGGCCTTGTATTCCTGCCCCTGCCCCTTGATGTCAAGTTTTTCCTCTCCCTTCCCTCTCCTTTTATAGTCAAACATTGCGATAGTTTTGTTCATTCTACTTTCACAACATTTGTTGCAGCTGTTCCCTTCTCTCCTCAAGTCACCACCTTGGTTACAGAATCATAAGGTCAGATATGCAAGGGGCCTGAGTTGTTATCTCTTCTGACCCATACCTGAACAGAAATCACTTCTGCAATATCGCTGAAAAGTGATGGATATAGACCTGGCTGGAAAACCTCTAGTGAAAGGGAGCTCAGCTAGCCTCTTCCACTTTGGCACAGCTCTAATCATGAGACATTTTTCTGTCAGTTCCACCAATTCCTTCTTGTCTGGTTCCATGGGATCAAACAGTACAACATAAATCTTTCTGACAGCCCTATAAATACTAAAAGATAGGAATCATGTCCCATCAAGTCTTTACTTTCCTAATCTAAACATTCCTGGTTACTTTAATAGCTCAAGCAAATAATCAACATGCATTTATTAGCCAGTTATTGTTTGCCAGACATTGGGGATAAAACTAAAAATGGCATAATGTCTCTTTCCAAATTACATCATGGATCTCCAAACCATTCCCCATCTTGGTTGACTTTTTCTATATGCATTCCCACTTATCAATGTCTTTTCTAGAATTTGGTGTCCATAACTAAGCAAAATGCTCTAGATAGGGCTGGTTCTGGACAGAAGACAATGCAACCAATGCCTTCCTCATTATGGATTCTCTTTCTGTATTGATTTAATATTAGCAATTAGCTTCCCCCCCTGCAGGACTACTGACTCATGATGAGCCTTTACTGCATTAAAACTCCTGTCCAACTCCTTAGTGTTTGCCTTCCCTCCTTCCTTTCACTACCTTTCTCCTATTTCCATCTCCATACCACTGCCTGATGCCCTCAGAGAATTCCAATCTGAAGCCAATTCAATGATCATTGAGTCTCTACCTGCACCTTCCATATTGTGAGAAGACTGTACCACTATCCTCTCTCTCCACTACCTTCACCCTCCAGTCAGTCACATTTCCACACTAGATAATTTGACTCTTCAGAATGATGAGTATCTGTCTGAAATCACTCTTCAGTGAATAGCATACTAGTGCCTTGTCAAAGCCTCTTTCATCCAGGTGATTCTAAGCACCTAGCTATAGTTTTACAAACCCAGTTCCTTATCTTCCAATACCCTCTCCCTTATTCCCATTCCCCTTAACCTACCTCACCCCTGTGCTCCCTCCACTCAAGATCTACACACTTATTCTACTGTGCTTTCTGGAATTCCTGCTCATGGAAATAATTACTTACATTTTCAACCTTTTCCTTTCTTATCCCTTCCATCTTGCATTCACTGAGAACTGGCATCCCTTGACTACACTGTCCCCTTTATCCCATTTATGAATTCCTCCCATGGTCTCCATTCTGGTGATGAGCCTAGGGCATCTATGCTTCATTTTCCTCCCAGATACGCTTCTGACTTTTTTTTTGGCTTCTGCACAGATATCATCAGCATCTACACTGCCACCTCATAATCTGTCCTTGAGTATTAACTCTTGAGGGCAAGAATTGTCTTTCTTTTTGCATCCCCAGCACTGAACATATAGCCTGATGCATAGCACCTTCTTAATACATGCTTGTTTCTTGTCTTTCTGAGGACACAGCATCCCCAGCCACTCTTTCCAGTAATAGTTGCATATGCTGGACTCTCTAGCTGTGTTATAGGAATTGGAATATTCTTTTCCCCATTGTTATTTGCAGACTCTTCTCCCACCATCTTTGAATAATGTATCTTCCTTTGAGATTCATTCAATGCACATATATCACCCAATCAGTATTTTGGTAGTTTTAACTATTGAAATTGAAGCTATCCTCCTTCCTTCCTCACTGAGTCCTTTGCTTGTTTTACAATCTTTCTTCTCTGTCTCATACCCTCATAAGAAGAGACTATAATATAAACAAAGATATCCTTTCAAATGTTAATTTCCCTGTCATTGAATTTACTAATTTCTCATGACCTACTCCTTCAGCCACTGATTCCATAAAGAGATAGTTTTGCTTTTGATCTTGCCATCTTCCATGAGAATACCATTTCCATGAACTCTGAAATTCCTTTATCTGATCATTATCTTTTGTTATTCTCTTTCCCTATGCCTTACAATGCCTAAACCTATTGTTTAAACTCATTATGGCCTCAAATCCCTCAAATACTCAGTTCTTTGCTAGATTATCACTTCTGCACTGGCTATACCCTTCACATTTCCTTATCTTGACCATTTGAAGAATGAGGTCTATGCTATTCTCTTCCCTTGATTTCCTTATCCCCTTAACCTGCCAACACAACCTTGCCTACACAAGCCTCAGTCCTGGATTATACCCACTGTTTGCTGACTTTGCATGTACTAATGTTCTATTGAAAAAAAATAAACTTGGAGAAAATCATGAAACCATGGGTCCACTACAAATTTTTGCTACATTATCTTAACTGGTCACTCAAGCTATGGCAAGGCAATCTTTTCTATATACCTAATTGATTCACTATCTCTCTCTCATCACAGATGCTTTAAAATATTTTCATTCCTCCTCAGTTCTTCCATGGAGCCTCCTCACCCATGCCTTCAACAGAGAACCCTGGCTCATATTCTATGAGGAAAACAAAAAAATCAATGCCATTTGCCAAAAGCTTCCCCTTCTCCTCTCCATCACATCTCATCTCAGTTACATGCTGTGACAGGGCAGAGTTCTCCCATTTCACTGAAATACAAATTCATTTTACCTAACAGACAACAGACTGTTCCTGGGAGTTGATCAGCCCTTGCTTCCCAACGTAGCTTCCAAGATGCATTTCCCTATGGAATTGAGGGAGGTTTCCAAGAAAGCTGAATGCTACTGAATCCTTGTTACATATACCTGTTGTGTTAGGACAAAGTAGACCTCTTTTTATTAACTGCTCAGATATTTGTGAGTGGTCATTTCCTTTCAATATTGAATCTGAAACAAGAGATTGATGGTGTTAGACTTTCTGTTACAGTTATCTTCTTCCACCATTTTCTCCCTTTCTTTCTCCCTTTTCTTTCTTTTTCTTGCCAAGGCAATCCCCTGTACCTGCCCAGGTAACTCGATTCTATCCTGTTTACTGCAGCAGAGTAGCTCACTAATCTTCAGTCTGTCTCCTTTGAATGGCTGCTTCCTGTTGCTTATGCCTATGTCCTCCATCTGAAAAACAAACAAACACGCAACCCTCACTTGAGATCCTTCCATTTCTATTAGCTATCATCACTTATCTCCCTTCTTGTGGGTAAAAAAAAAAGATCTTTAATTATTACCTCTACTTCTTTTCTTCTCACTCTCTTCTTCACTCTGCAGTTTTCTTTCTGACCTCTTTATTCAACTGAAACTGCTCTCCCCAAAATTACAAATTCTTTAATGTCAAATTTAATGGTATTCCTTCTTTACCTTTGACACTACCACACCTAGGGGGTAGCCCTTGATGCAATAGCTTTCTGGATGGCCTCCCAACCAAAAATCTCTTCCCACTCTAGTCCATCCTCCAATCAACTATCAAAATGATTTCCCTAAAGCACAGGTCTGACTATGTTACACTCCCTCCTCCCTTCCATTCAATAAAAAGTTGGAGCTTGCTATTTCCTCCAGGATCAAATGTAAAATCTTCCTTTTTTTTTTTTTTTTTGGCTAGGCGATGGAGTTAAGTGACTTGCCCGGGTTAAACAGAGATAGTATTATGTGTCTGAGGCCACATTTGAACTCAGGTCCTCCTGAATCCAGGGCCAGTGCTCTATCTACTGTACCACCTAGTTGCCCCTAAAATCTTCTTTAAAAGTCCTTTTTAACCTCTACTCGCCTTCTACCTTTCTAGTCTTCTTACATATAACTCCCTTCCATATAATCTATGATTCAGTGACACTATTCTTGCTGTTCCTTGCGGAAGACACTCCATCTTGCAACATAATACATTTTTTTACTGGCTGTCCCTTATGATTGGAATGCTCTCTACTAAACTCTACCTTCTGGCTTCCTCCAAATCTCATCTAAAATGTCATCTTCAGTAAAAAGATTTTCCTAGTTCCCCATAATACTGGTAATTTCCATCTGTGATTTTCTCCATATTCTTTTTTTTTTTACATCTAATTTGTACATAGTTTTTTTCATGTTGTTTCCTCTATTAGATTGTGAGCTCCTTAAGAGCAAGGACTATTTTTGAATTTATGTTCCCAGCGTGTAGCTTAGTGCCTGACCCATCATGACTAATCAATAAATGCCTGTTGACTTGTCTTAACTGTACATTGCAGGAACTAAGCAATATTACAAAAAATGGAATTAACAATAACATAATGGCTGTGAGTGTGTGGGAATGAGGGAACAGTGGCAGTTTATTGTGAAACCTGTTATTGTATGGTTTTGGTGTGTTTTGGGAGATGATATTATAACAAAGAAAGTGTTTGGGGGTGAGAATTGAGGTATGTGACTGGACAGGAATACTGAAGGATAATGAATTTGGAGGCTGTTAGGCTTCAATACCTTAATGTTAGTGCCTTCATGTGAGATTTCTTCAAATTTGCCTTGCACATTTTTTATGTGCAGAATTGGTTGCATATTGTGTCCTCCACTAATTTGTCAACTTGTTGAGGGTTGGTATTAGCTTTGCTTTTCTTTGTATCCCTAGCACTTAACACAGTGTCTGGCAAATAATAAGCTCTTATTAAATGATTGACCTTAGTTTTGGGCATGAAGTTACTTCTCTTGAATGGTTACACCAGCAATTGTGTTTAAGGCATAGGGGTAGGTTGAGGTTAAAGGTTAGGATGCCCACTCCTCTACCTTGTCTATAGTGACCTAGTGAATACCGTGGAACATATAATGACAAGACCTGTGAGATCACCTTTAGTCTAGTGCATAATGTCAGAAATGTAGACATAGTTGAACTCACTTTTAAGATTTCTTCCTGTAGGGCAGTGATTTGGGGCTGGAGAGGGAGATAATACTTGTCTCACTCATTTCATAAAGTTGTTGGGAACAAAACTCTGTGGATTTCAAAGCCCCATAAAAGTGTGAGATATTATTAAAAATAATAAATACCTCTTTGATCCTTAGTTTCCTCATCTGCAAAATGAGAAAAAAAAACAAATTCAATCTATATCACAGTATTATGAGAATACTGTAAACTATATAGTCCTATAAACAAATAGAACTTACTATTGCTACTCATGCCATGTGTCGGGTGACTTTTGATCTTTCTTGATTTTAGATTTCAGTGAGAAGTTCTGCCATCTCCCCAGTCTCCTGGTTCTGTTGAGAGTATGAATGAGCAGCCTTTCCATGCCTTTCCACTGATTATCCTCTAGTTTCCCTTTGTGACCAGAAAGTACTGAGCTCAGTTAGCCCTTCTGGCACCATTTGTCAAAACCTCTCCCTTGGGCTTTATAATATTACTTCTAAGATGGACCTACCACTTGCCAATTTAGATATTTTCCACCCCTCTCCTGGGATATTGCTCCCTCCTCCACTACTGTCCGGCTGGCTTGGTATTGTTATGATGATTATATGTAATGGGGTTTATGTAACCTCAGCTGTCAAAGACATTCATAGTAGTATGATCACACTGTCTTAAAATGTTCCATTTTTATTGAAAAAAGGAAAAAAATACAAATTAGTGGTCTATAATTACCTCCATTTAATATTCTGATTAAAACCACCCTCCAAGTTGGCAGTGGGTAAGCACTCTTATTGAAACCTTTAGCTCCCTGGCAGTTTGACTTTCCTGGTTTCTTTTTTGTTGTGCATATGCACATATGTGTGTTTATGTGTGTGTGTGTTTCCCTCTGAGTTTCCACATGGTGAATGCTTCAATAGAAGTCATTACAATTCTTTAACTTGCTGCTTTTATCCTTTGCTTTATGAGCAGCTGGAGATGACTTTAAATCAGAAATCTTGACATGGCCTCAAACAATTCATTGGAGAGTTTTTATCAATTCAAATACTATTTGGTAAGGAGTAGCTGGGATATTCACCAGTACCCTAGTTAAAGGGTTATTAATCTCCCCATTCTTTCTACTAAATGTTACTCAGAAGTTCCTAATTTAAGAGATTGAAAAGATTCACCAAAGATCTCTCCACTGTAATCCTTCTATTCTTGCTTTGATGCTACACCATGGCATAAATAAAGGTGACTCCAAGATACTACACCAAGGTATAGAGGTGGCTAGCACCATGGTTTCAATATATTAAGATGATTAGTTAGTATTTGTTGAATTAAGAAAAGAGACACATGAATGATTCATATAAATAAATCTACAAAATGCTCCTTACAAAATTAAAGGAATATGGAGATAGTCACAGCTTGTGGCTAGAATGTGCCAATATGACACAAATGTCATTATTACTTGAGTTGGTTTACAATCAAATGATATATTGAACAAATTACAAAGAACATGCTTAATAGAATTAGAAAAATATGACAGAATACATTTAAAAAAATAAAAGTTCTAGAAATTCAAGAGAAATAATAAACAAAAATATACATGAATGTGGCAGACAAAGGACAGTTCTCAAATTATACCATACAGCTGTTGTCAAAATGATTGGGTATGGGTTAAACAATTGAGAAATAATAGAGCAAGCAATAAATAGATACAATTGAAAAGAGTAGCCAAAGGTTTGATAAGTCCATTAACTCGTTCTTCCTTATACACTAAATTATACTTCCTTTTTCTGCACTTGTACACAGGGTGTCCCATATGTCTAGAATTCTTCTCACCTTTACCACTTAGAATTTCTCAGTTTCTTTTACCACCACCACCACCACCACCACTACTACTACTACTACTTCCACCACCACTACCACTACTACCACTACTACTGCTATTATCACCACTACTACTGTCACCACCTCTAATAATAACAATAATACCATTATGTAGCAATTACATAATATTTTAAGGCTTGCTAAGCACTTTATATGTGTTATTTCATTTGATGGTCTCAATAGCCTTCATTGGATAGATACTATAAATATCCCCATTTTATAGATGAAGAAAAAAGACTCTATTTGAGTGCTATATCCTACATGAAGCCATTTCTTATGTTCTCAGATGCCAGCACTAACTCTTGCCAATTTACTTTATACAATTTTAAATATATTTTGTATTTACTTAAATGTATACACACACACACACACACACACACACACACACACACACACTACTTACCTCCATAGAATAAGTACACCTGAGGACAAGGACTATTTTGTTTCTTGTTGTTTTGTCCCTAACTCTTAGCACAATACTTAGAACACAATAGCCATGAAATAAATTTTTATTAATAGATTGATTGATTGCTAAATCACTCAAGGAAGGACTCTTCTATTTTTGCTTGTTAGCTTATTTTAACATTATTATTTTTTTAAATTTGAGTCTCAAAATTCTTCTCTCCCTCTCAAGCCTCCCTCACTCATTGAGAAGGCAAGTAATATATCAAATATATATATATATATATGTGTGCGTGTGTACGTGTATGTGTGCATGTATGTGAAATTATGCAAAATATATTTCCATATTACCCATGTTGCAAAGGAAATAATAAAAAGCAGGAGAAATAAAGAAAGTGAAAAAAGTCTGCTTCAATTTATACTCAGAGTTGATCAATTCTTTCTCTGGAGGTGGATAACATTTTTCCTCATGGGTCTCTTGAAATTGACTTGGGTCTTTGTCTTTATCAGAGTAGCTAAGTCTTCACAGTTGATCATCCTTACAATATTCCTGTTACTGTGGGCAATGTTTTCTTGAATCTGTTCACTTCACTTTGTATCAATTCATATAAGTCTTCTTATATTTGTCCAAAAACATCCTGTTTATTATTTTTTGAAGCACAATAGTATTCCATCACAATCATGTACCACAACTTGTTCAGCTATTTCCCATATGTTGGACAGCCTATCAATATCCAATTCTTTTCCACTGCAAAAAGAGCTGCTATAAATGCTGTTGTACATATGAGTCTTTTTCCTTCACTTTGCTCATTTTGGAATACAGACTTAGTAGTGGTATTGCTAGGTCAAAGTTTTATAGCGCATTGGGCATAGTTCCAAATTGTTCTTCAGAATGATTGAACCAGTTTTCAGCTCCACCAACAGTGCAGTACTGTACCTATTTTCCCACATACATTCTAGCATTTATCCTTTTCCTTTTCTGTCATATTAGTCAAACTGATAGATATGAGTCATCTTAATGCGCATATCTTTAACCAATAGTGATTTAGAGCATTTTTTCGGGGGACTATTGATAGTTTTGACTTCTTCTTCTGAAAACTCTTCATATCCTTTGACCGACTGAGGAATAGCTCTTATTTTATACATTTAGTTCAGTTCCCTACATATTTGAGAAATAAGGACTTTTTTGGAGAAATTTGCTATAAAAATTTTGCCGGTTTCCTGCATTGCGTCTAATTTTAGCTGCATTTTTTTTGTGCAAACTTTTTTTAAATTTCATGTAATCAAAATTATCTATTTTATTTCCTTTGATCCTTTTTATCTCTTATTTGGTGATAAGCTCTTCCCTTATCCATAGATCTGACAGGTACATTTTCCTATGCTCCACCAATTTACTTATGATATCACCCCTTATGTTTAAATCATTTCCCCATTTTGACTTCACTTTGGTTTGTCATGTGAGATTTTTTCTATGCCTGGTTTCTGCCAACTGCTTTCCAGTTTCCCCAGCAATTTTCACCAAATGGTGAATTTTTGCTCCCAGAGTTTAGCTCTTTGGGTTTATCAAACACGAGATTACTATAGTCAGTTACTACTGTCCTCTGTGTACCTTATCTATTTCACTCATCCTCCACTCTATTTCTTAGCCAGTACCAGATGGTTTTTATGACTATCACTTTGTAATATGATTTGTAATCTGGTATTGCTAAAGGTCTCCTTCATATTTTTTCACCAATTCTCTTAATATTTTTGACATTTTGTTCTTCCAGATGAATTTGTTATTATTTTTTCTAGCTCCATAAAATAATTTTTGGTAGTTTGGGATGGTACTGCATAAGTAAATTAACAATTAGAATTGTAATTTTTATTATATTGGCTCAACCTACCAATGAGCATTTAATATTTTTCCAACTGTGTAGATCTGTCTTTATTTGTGTGAAAAGTACTGTGCAATTGTATTTATGTTTGTCTTGGTATGTAGATTACCAAACATTTTATATTCTCTGAAGTTAAATTGAATTTCCTTTCTATTTTCATTTTCTGGGTCTTATTGGTAATGTAGAACAATACTAATGATTTATGTGGGTTTATTTTATAACTTGCAAATTTGCTAAAGTTTTTTTAAAAAATTGTTTCAAAATTGTTTTTTATGGTAATTTTTATTTTTTTTTTCTTTTCAACATTTACTTCCACAAGATTTTGAGTTCCAAATTTTCACCCCATCTCACCCCTCCCCTCACCTCAAGATGGCATGCATTCTAAATACCCCTTGCCCTAGTCTACCTTCTCTTCTATCTCTCCCCCCGCCTCTGTCATCCCCTTCCCCTTCAATTTTCCTGTAGGGCAGGATGGATTTCTGTACCCCATTTCCTGTATTTCTTATTTCCCAGTTGCACGTGAAAATATGTTTTTAAACATGTGTTTTTAAAACTTTGGGTTCCAAATTTTCTCCCTTCCTCCCTCCCCACCCACCCTCATTGATAAGGCAAGCAACTAAATATAGGTTATATATGTGCAGTTATGCAAAACACTCCCGTAGTAGACATGCTGTGAAAAACTAACTTTATTTCCCTTAATCCTATCCCACCCACCCATTTATTCTATTCTTTCTTTTGACCCTGTCCCTCCTCTGAAGTATTTGCTTCTGATTACTCCCTTTCCCAATCTGCCCTCCTCTCTATCATTCCCCTACTCTCTTGCCCCCTTCCCCCTCTATTTTCCTGTAGGGTAAGACAGATTTCCACACCCAATTGAGTGTGTATGTTATTCCCCCCTTAAGTCAAATCCTATGAGAATAAGATTCACTCATTCCCTCTCACCTTCCCCCATTTCCCCTCCACTGTAAGAGCCTTTTCTTTTCTGTTTGTTTTTTTGTGGGATAATTTCCCCCATTCTACCTCTCCCTTTCTCTTTCTCCTAGTATATTCCTCTCTCACGCCTTACTTTTATTCTCCAGATATGACCCCTTCATTTTCAACTCACCCTGTGTCCTCTATCTATCTTTCTATCTATCTATCTATCTATCTATCTATCTATCTATCTATCTATCTATCTATCTATATCTATATATACGTACATATAATTTTTTCCCCTCCAACTACCCTAATACTGACAAAGGTCTCATGAGTTACAAATATCATTTTTCCATGCAGGAATGTAAACAGTTCAACCTTAATAAGTCTCTTATGATTTTCTCTTTCCTGTTTACCTCTTCATGTTCCACTCGAGTCTTGTGTTGGAAAATCAAGTTTTCTATTCAATTCTGGTCTTTTCATCAAGAATGCTTGAAAGTCCTCTATTTCACTGAATGACCATTTTTTGCCCTGCAGGATTATACTCAGTTTTGCTGGGTAGGTGATTCTTGGTTGTAATCCTATCTCCTTTGCCCTCTGGAATATTATATTCCATGCCCTGTGGTCCCTTAATGTAGAAGCAGCTAAATTTTGTGTTATCCTGATTGTGTTTCCACAATACTTGAATTGTTTCTTTCTGGCTGCTTGTAATATTTTTTCCTTGACCTGGGAACTCTGGAATTTGGCTACAATATTCTTAAGAGTTTTCCTTTGGGGATCTCTTTCAGGAGGAGGTCAGCAGATTCTTTCAATTTCTATTTTGCCCTCTGGTTCTAAAATATCAGGACAGTTTTCCTGGATAATTTCTTGAAAGATGATGTCTAGGTTATTTTTTTGATCATGGCTTTCAGATAATCCCATAATCTTTAAATTCTCTCTCCTGGATCTATTTTCCAGGTCAGTTGTTTTTCCAATGAGATATTTCACATTGTTTTCTAATTTTTCATTCTTTTGGATTTGTTTTATAGTGTCCTGATTTCTCATAAATTCACTAGCTTCCAATTGCTCTATTCTAATTTTTATGGAAGTATTTTCTTCAGTAATCTTTTGGACTTCCTTTTCCATTTGGCCAACTTTGCTTTTTAGGACATTCTTCTCCTCATTGGCTTTTTGGTCCTCTTTTGCCATTTGGGTTAGGCTATTTTTTAAGGTGTTATTTTCTTCAGTATTTTTTGGAGTCTCCTTTAGCAAGCTGTTGACTTGTTTTTCATGATTTTCTTGCAAAACTCTCAGTTTTTCCTCTACTTCTCTTACTTGCTTCTCAAAATCATTTTTGAGCTCTTCCAAGGCCTGGGACTGATTCATATTTTTCTTGGAGGCTTTGGATGTAGGAGCTTTGGCTTTGTTGTCCTCTTCTGGTTGTATGTTTTGATCTTCTTTGTCACCAAAGTAAGATAATATAGTCTGACTCTTTTTGCGCTGCTTACTCATGATCCCGACCAATTACTTGAGTTTTAGACTCTTTGTTAAGGTAAAAGTCTGCTTCCAATGTGAAGAGTGTACTGTCCCAAGCTTCGGGGTTTTGTACAACTGTTTTCAGAGGTACTTCTAGGGACCTGTAAATTTTCAGTTCTTCCAAGGTGCTATGATAAGGGATGAGCTGTTTCCTCTCCACAGCCACAACAAGCTTCACCACACCAGCATTCCTCCTAGCCCCAGGACCACCCCTCAGAACTGTGACCCAGATCCAAGCACCAGTAAAGCAAGAGATTCCTGCCTCAGCACTGGCAAAGAGATCCTTGCAATCCCCCTCTGATCAGCCACTCGATTCCCTCTCAGTCTGTGGGCCGGAAGCTCAGGAAATACTGCTGCCCCAGGTTGCGCTGGAGACTTGTGGCTCAGACCTAGCTCCTCTCTCACTGAAGTCACAGACTTTTCCCACTGACCTTCCACATTGTCTTTGGTGTTCCTGGGTTGAGAAGTCTGAAAACCACCATAGCTGCCAGAGATTCAGTCCTCTGAGGTGTGCTCCAGAGTTGCTGCAGCCTGCACCCATGCCACACTTTGCTCCTCTCCCTGCCTGGCATGATATACCTTTCCAATCAACCATCCAGGCTGTCTTAGGCTGGACATTTCTTTCACTCTGTCTTTTTGTGGGTTCTGCTGCTTTAGAATTTGCTTGGAGCCAATTTTTTAGGTATTTGGAGGGCTTTGGGAGAGAGTTTAAGACAGTCACTGCTTCCCTCTGCCATCTTGGCCCTGCCCCCCCTTTTTCCAAAATTGTTTTAATTATTGTTTTTAGTTGATTCTCTAGGGTCCTCTAACTCTAAGCATTCAATCATATCAGTTGCAAAGAGTCACACTTTTGTTTCCTCATTGCCTATTTTTATACCTTCATTTCCTTTTTCTTTTCTTATTATTATAGTTAGCATTTCTAATACAGTATTGAATAATAGTGGTAATAATGGACATTCTTGCTTTACCCCTGATCTTTTTTGGAAGGCTTCTAGGTTATCTTCTTTACAGATAAGACCTTCTCTTGGTTTTAATTAAATAATACTTATCTTAAGAAAGGCTACAATTATTCCTGCTGTTTGTCTTTTTAATAGGAATGAGTATTGTATTTTGTAAAAAAAAATTCTGTATTTATTGATCATTCATGTGATTGATCTGTTCAATTATGCTTATAGTTTTCCTAATCTTGAACCAGCCATGCATGTCTGTTATAAATCCCACCTGGTAATAGGGTATGATTTTTGTGATATACTGCTGTAATTCCTTGCTAGTATTTTGTTTAAAAGTTTTGCATCAATATTCATTGGGGTAATTAGACTGTAGTCTTTTTTTTGTAGATTAGCTTTCATTTCATAATCATAAACTTAACTCTGTTGTCTAGCCCAGACTTGTGCAAGGAGAAAAGGGAAATGAGATCCAAAGAGAATTGCAGCACAAGGATTACAGGGTATAGGGTTCAGGGGGTGCTATCTCTAGCTATAGAGGAATGGTTTTGTGGTTAAGACAAAAAACAAAACAAAGTAAACAAACAAACAAAAAAAAAACCTTATGGGAGTTGTCTACAGTCAGCAATGGTGATTTTCTTGCTGGTCTTGTCATCCTGAGAACCAAGATGCTCCATGGCTTCCACAATGTTCATGCTTTCTTTCACTTGGCCAAAGATTGCATGGTTGCTATCCAACAAATCAGTTTTAGCATTACAGATTAAAAATAAGAGCCATTTGTGTTGGGTCCAGCATTTGCCATGGACAAGATGCCAGGACCAGTATACTTCAGGCAGTTCTCATCAGCAGATTTCTTCCCATAGTTGGACTTGCACCAGTGCCATTATGACATGTTAAGTCACCCCAGAACATAAAACCAGGAATGATTCTGTGGAAGCAGGATTCCTTGTAACCAAATTCCTTCTCTCCAGTGCTCAGAACATGGAAGTTTTCTGCTATCTTTGGGACTTTGTCTGCAAAGAGCTTGAAAGTAATCCAACCTAGGGGCTTGTTATCAACAGTGTTGTCAAAGTACATGTTGGAGTTGACCATGGCCACAGACGCCTGGGCACAATAGTGGAGGAAGAGGCAGCAGGGATCTGGGGTCAGTGTCCAGCAAGACAAGGACTCCCAGTAGCAGCATCTACAAAGCCTATTGTTTTCTTTCTCTGCTTTTTTCTCTCACTGATTTAAGTATGAAAACCATTTTTATTTCACAAATTGATTTTGATAGGACTCCTTTACCTATTTTTTCAAACAGATATTGGGATTAATTGTTCCTTAAATATTTGGTAGAATTCACTTATAAAACTATCTGGTCCTGGGGATTTTTTCTTAGGGATCTCATCAAAGTCTTGTTTAATTTCTAGTTCTAAGATGAAGTGACTTAAATATCCTATTTCCTCTGTTAATCTAGGCAGTTTATATTTATGTGAGTATTCATCTATTTCACTTAGTGAGTTTTGTTGGCATGTAATTTGGCAAAATAACTCCTAATAGCTGCTTTAATTTCATCTTCATTGGTAATGCATTCACCCTTTAAATTTTTGATATTGGTAATTTGGTTTTCTTCTTTCTTTTTAGAAATTAACCAGTGGGGGACAGGTAGGTGGTACAGTGGATAGAGCAGCGACCCTGAAGTCAGCAGGATCTGAGTTCAAATCCGGCCTCAGACCAAACACTTGACACTTACTAGCTGTGTGACCCTGGGCAAGTCACTTAACCCCAATTGCCTAAAAAAAAGGGGGGCTGTTAGGTGGCACGGTGGATAGAGCACCAGCCCTGGAGTAAGGAGGACCTGAGTTAAAAAAAAATTAACCAGTGGATTTTCTATTTTTTAAATAAAACTTGCTTGTAGTTTTATTTATTAGTTCAATGGTTATTTTTTTTTTACTTTCAATTTTATTCATCTCTCCATTGGTTTTCAGGATTCCCATTTTAGAGTTTAATTAGAGTTTCTAATTTGTTCTTTTTCTGGTTCATTTAGTTGCATGTCTGATTCATTGATCTGTTCTTTCTCTCTTATATTGATATACACAATTAGAGATATAAAATTTCTTCTATGCACTGCTTTGACTACATACCATATATTTGGCTATTTTGTTGTCATTCTTTTTAATTAATTTAGTTGTTTTTTATGATTTTTGACTCATTTTTAGGAGTAGATGATTTAATTTCAATTAATTTTTAATCTATGCTTCTATAGCCCTTTATTCAATGTAATTTTTAAAAATTATACTATGGTCTGAAAGTATGCATTTAATATTTCTCTTTGTCTTCATTTGGTTGTGATGTTCTTCTTGGGCAACCCTTTTCTGTGAGCTAATTTCCTTCTTATTCTTTCTTCCCCAGTTTTCCAGTGCTCTTTCTCACACACCCACTTTTTTGAGATAATCTTAACGTATTTGACTCACTCCTGTCTACTCTATCTATGTAGTCCTTCCAACTGTCCTAATAGTTATATAGTTATTATCAGTTACATGTGTCATCTTCCCATATTGAAATGTAAAGTGTTTATCTTTATTGATTCCCTTATAATTTCTTTTTAATGTTTACCTTTCTATGCTTCTTCTCAATCTTGTATTTGAAAGTCATATTTTCTATTCATCTCTAGTCTTTTTTTAATCAGGAAAGCTTGCATGTCCTTTGTTTCCCCTGAAGGATTATACTCAATTTTGTTGGATAAATTATTTCTGGTTGTAATTCTAGCTCCTTTGCCTTTCAGTATATCATATTCCAATCCCTCTGTTCCTATAACATAATAGCTAATAAATCTTGTATGATCCTGACTGTGCTTCCATTGTATTTGGATTATTTCTTTGAATCCATTTCTCTTGACTTCAAATCCAGAATTTTTAAAGAATCATTTTAATCAGTCAATAAACATTGATTGATTACTTTCTATATATCATGCATGATGATAAGCACTGAGGAGACTAAGAAAGGCAAAAAATCATTCTGGCTCTCCAGGAACTCAGATTTTAATTGGAGAGACAATGTGAAAATATCTCTTTTCTTTTTGCAAATATCAGGAAGATATAGTTAGAGTAGGTGGTAAATAATTTCAGAGAGAAGGCATTAGTGTGGGAAGACCTGGGAAAAGCCTGTTGAATAAGGTAGGATTTGATCTATGTCTTGAAGAAAGCCAGAGAAGCTAGAGGTGCCTTCAAAAGTAATAGGGAAATATGGAGGGGGGAAGGATTTGGGGGTGGGGAATAGTGAGTTTTGTTTTGTATGTGTTGAGTTTAAGATGTCTACTAGACATCCAATTTGGGATGCCTGAAAGGCAGTTAGAGATGAGACACTAGAGGTCAGCAGAAAAATTAGGGTAGGATAGGTAGATTTGATATTCCTCAGCCCTGGGAACTGATCAGATTACCAGGTAAAGTAGTATAGAACATGAAGAGAAGAGAGTACAGGGTAAAACCTCTTGGGACACCTACCAAGGGTGTGAACTGGATGGAACAGTATTTGAGGGGTTGCTCATTAATTGGGGATGACTGAACACATAAAGATATCTGAATAATTGAATATTTGTTATTCAGTAATTTTTCAGTCATGTCAGCTCTTTGTGACCCCATTTGGGGTTTTCTTGGCAAAGATACTGGAGTGGTTTGCCATTTCCTTTTCCAGCTCATTTTACACATGAGAAACTGAGGGAAATAGGGTTAAATGACTTGCCAAGGGCAACACAGCTAGTCAGCATCTGAGGCCAGATTAGAAATTACTAGGAGTCTTCCTGACTCCAGGCCTGGCAGTCTATCCACAGTGTCACTTAGCTGCATATCGTTGGGCCTTAGAAAAATAATAGAAAGGGTATGTTCAGAGAAATCTAGGGAGAATTGTATGGAATAATGCTATGCAAAATGAGCAGATTCAGTTTGTAGATAACATTGTAGTGAAAATCAACTTTGAAAACCTGAAGTAGTCTGATCAATATAAAGAACAACTGATTCCAGAGAGCTGATGATACTTCTTAATGGAGGAACAATGGACTGAGGCCACAAATTGAGGCATGTTTTTGTTAGAATCTATTTCTCCTGATGTTTAAAATTTTTGTTTTCTTTATTTTTACCCAAATGAGGAGGGATAGGGAGAGAAAATAGACTTTTGTCAATGGAAAAATAATGAAATGAATCAGCATCTTTTTGAGGCTTATAGAGCACTTTTCTTACAGCAATCTTTTGAAGTAGGTAGTGCAGGCACTATTAAGCATGAATATCCCCATTTTACAGGTGAGGAAACTGAAGCCTGAAAAACTTTATGAGATTTTCCCATGGTCACAGAAAGTTTCAGAGTGGTTTTTGATTCCCAGTTTCCTAACATTAAATTCCACCCTTCTCATCCCCTGCAATAGACTACTTTCCCTTTCAAGTGAAACCTTAGTGTTCATCAAAACAGTAATATAGAAAGTAGTTCATTCAATAGTAACAATGTTATAAATGGAAGCTATCTTCCTGAGATGCCAGCATTAGATTATAAGAAGAAAAGGGGTGGTGGTGGAGAAATATGAAGAAATAAGAGCAAATGCTAGAAAGAAGAGAGATTATCAGATTGGGATTCCTTTTTTCTTTCTTTTACTTCTGGGGCTGTTTTAAGAAGAAGATGCCTACCCTGGGCAGAAACCATTTCCTGTTTCTCCAGGATTTAAATTCCACCCATCACAGAGAGAAGAGATTGTCTAAGGACAAGGTAGGTGGTTATGAAAGGTTGCTGATGACATTCCAAATTAAGAATGGAACATAATCATCATTTCTCTATAATTATAGAAGCTTTTAGATAATATGTTAAAGAAATTATGTGGACAGGATTATAGGACCATAGAACAAAAATTGAAAGATTTCAAAAGTTCTCTGGTCCAAACTCATCACTTTACAGATGAGGAAACTGAGGCCCAGGAAAGTTTTGTCTTATTCAAGTTTGGTATTAAACATTAGAAGCAAAATTTAAATTCAGATCCCTTGATTCCAGGAACAGTATGCTTTCATTGTTCCATAATACTTCTGGTTGGGTGGGATACTATTATTTATATCTCCCTGTAGATACACAAACACTTCATTTCTTACCAGGCTACACATCTCTGGTCTTCTTTGCCATGCACCCCAAATTTTTTCATCCTAGATCACTTTAGCTTTAGAATTTCCCATTCATAATTACCCTCTGATCCTGGTACTCCCCTTCCCTGACTGAACTGATCTTCCTAGAACCACCCTTTGAGGAGGGCTCCCAGGTCAGTCATCTATTCATTACCACTTGGTTGAACTCCTTGGTTAAATCTTTATTATGCTCCTGGTTCAGGTATCATCTCCTCTCTTTTCAGCTTCTTTTTATGCATTGTCTTCCCCAGCAGAATATAAGCACCTTGAGGGCAGGTACTTCATTTCTTGTTGTTTATATTTGTACCCAGAATGTAATGTAGGTTCCTAGCATTTAATAATGCTTATTGATTGACATGTGTTGATAAGCATTTAATAAGTGCTTGTTGATCTACATAAGAGAAACCTTAGAGTCACCTTGTGTCTCTCTCACTCACTGATTACTTCTAATACAAACAATGGCTTTGACTTAGATGCAACAGCCACAGAAATGGCCCCTATTCTGGTAATCTATTTCATCTGACTTTTAAGCCTAAATCTTTTCAGTGCAAGGCCTTCCAGCTTAAGGAATATATAATAGTATAGGCATATGAATTTCAGTTGAATTTTTCTTGAATTATGTTACTTAATTCAAACTACCTCATGAATAATAGCTTTTATTTGCATAGGTCATTGAGGTTTTCAAAGTTCCTGCCATACATCTTCATGTGATCCATATAATAAACCTAAGAGGTAAGTAGGACAAATATGACTAATTCCTTTTAAAAGATGGTCAACTTAAGACTCAGAGATGTGAAATGATTCTGTCCAAATCATTTGGTTTTTAAGCAGTAAAATCTAGCTGATTCCAGGTTTTTTAGTTCCAAGTACTGCATTCTTTTCACTCTATCCCACTATACTTCCCACATAAATAAATAGAAAATAAAAAAGTACAGCCGAAACTCTCCATGATTCTTTTCATACATTAGGTATCCAACTTGGAAATGTTTTAGAATCTGTATTTAAAATGGCCAACTCTATAAGAGACATACTAGTTGAAAAGGACATTTGAAACTGGGCTTTAAAAATTCTACTTATAGACATACATAACTGACCTTAACAATATATGTCTCTCCTGTCTTTTATTCATATAGAATTCCTTTAGCCAGGAAGCTAGATGGGGGCAGGGAAGAAAGGAATAAAGTTACTTATTCTTTTTTTTTCAGTTCCAAATTATCTCCCTTCATCCACTCACTTCCCTACCCATTGAGAAGATAAGAAATGCAATATCTACTATACAAATGAAGTCATCCAAAACATATTTCTCTAAAGGAAGAAAAAAAGAAAAAGATAAAGAAAGAAAATGAAAGAACAAATGCTTTAGTCTGTACTCTGACTAATCAATTCTCCATCTGGAGGTAGATAACATTTTTCATCATGAGTCCTTCAGAATTGAGTGAATCATTATATTGATTAGAGTTACTAAGTCTTTCACAGTTGATTGCTTAATTTTATTTATTTTTAATTTTTTTATCTTCAGTTCTGAATTCTCTCTCTTCCTCTTGCCATTCCCTTACCCATTTAAAGGCAAGAAATGATAACATATATATGCATATAATTTATATATATATATGTATATATACACATGTATATATGAAATCATGCAAAACATATTTCCACATAATCCCTGTTGATAAAGACAAAAGAAAGCAAGAATAATAAAGAAAGTGAAATAAAATATGCTTTAATCTATACTCAGGTTCATCACTCCTCTTTCTGGAGGTGGATAGCACTTTTTCATCATGAATCTTCTGAAAATGTAATAAATTATTATTTTGATCTTTGTAGCTAAGTGGTTTACAGTTAATTGTCATTACAACACTGTTGTTATGGTGTACAATGTTCTTCCAGTTCTCTCACTTCACTTTGCATCAGTTTATATGTCTTCCTAAACTTTTCATAAAACATCCACTTTGACACTGTTTATGGCACTTTTATATTCCATCACAATCCTATACCTCAACTGGTTCAGTCATTCCCCATTGGATTCCATTTTGATTGAATACTGAGTTCTTATCCCAATAGCTTTTCCCATCAATTTCCAATTCTTTGCAACCACAAAAAGAATTGCTACTATATCCTATATACACACATACAATCTATATATTTCTATCTATCTAACATTTTCTTTTTTACCTTTTATCTCTTTTGGGTACAGACATAGTAGTGTATTGCTGGGTGAAACACAGTTTTATAGCACTTTGTGACATATTTCCAAGTTGTTCTACAGAATGTTTGGACCAGTTGACAACTCTACCAACAATCCAATAATGTAACTTTTTTTTTTCACATCTTCTCCAGCATTTGCCATTTCTCTTTTCTCTAATCTTAACCAATTTGATTGGTGTGAGGTGGTATCTTAGACTTCTTTTAATTTGCATTTTTCTGTTATTTGTCATTTAGAAAATTTTTTCATTATGACTATAGGTAAGTTTGATTTTTTTCTTCTGAAAATTACCTGTTCATGTCCTTTGACCAGTTAGCAATTGGAGAAGTGCTCTTATTTTTATAAATTTGTCTCAGTCCTCTTTTTTTTTTAGGCAATTGGGGTTAAGTTACTTGCCCAGGGTCACACAGCTAGTAAGTGTCAAGTGTTTGGTCTGAGGCTAGATTTGAACTCAGGTCCTCCTGACTTCAGGGCCAGTGCTCTATCCACTGCACCACCTAGCTGCCCCATCAATCCTCTATCCATTTGAGAAATGGGAGCATTATCTGGGAAACTTGCTACGAATTTTCCGCCCAGTTTCCTGCTTTACTTCCAATTTTGGCTTCATTGGTTTTGTTTGTGCAAACCCTTTGTAATTTCATGTAATCAAAATTATCCATTCTATTTCCTACAATCTTCTCTATTGTTTGCTGTGAATTCTTCCCTTATCCACAGATCTGACAAGTATTTTTTCTATGCTTCTCTGATTTGCTTATGTTACCCTTTGTGTCTAAATCATGTACCCATTTTTTATTTTCTCTTAGTATACAGTGTGAATTGATGATCATTTCCTGGTTTCTACCAGATTACTTTCCAGTTTTCCCAACATTTTTTTTTTGAGGGACAAAGCAATTGGGGCTAAGTGACTTGCCTAGGGCCACAGAGTCAGTAAGTGTCAAGTGTCTGGTCTGAGACTGGATTTGAACTCACGTCTTCCTGACTCTAGTACCAGTGCTCTATCCACTGTGCCACCTAGCTGACCCCCCTCCCAACAGTTTTATTGAATACTGAATTCTTATCCCAATAGCTTGGACATTTGGATTTATCAAACACTATTTTATGCCTAATCTATTCCACTGATGAATTTCTTATCCAGTATTGGTTTTGATGATTACTACTTTGTGCTATAGTTTGAGATATGATATTCACAGTTGATTATCTTTACAATATTGCTGTTACTGTGTAAATTGTTCTCCTGTTTTTGCTCACTTCACTTTGCATCAGTTCACATAAGTCTTCCTAGGTGTTATCCAAACCCATGCCCCTTTATCATTTCTTATAGCACAACAGTATTCCATGACATTCATATACTGTAACTCATTCAGTCATTCCCCGATAGATAGGAGATCCCCTCAGTTTTCAATTATTTGCTACCACAAGATGAGTTGCTATAAATTGTTTTGTGTGTGTGACATACATACATGTGTGTGTGTGTGTGTGTGTATTCTTTTCCCTTTCCCTTTGATTTCTTTGAGGTAGTGGTATTGCTGAGTCAAAGAGTTGGGGAAATAAATATTTAAATATTTAGATAACACCTAAAATGTACTGGGCACTGTACTAAGTGCTTTAAAAGTATTACTTCATTTAACCCTCAGACAACTCTGCAAGGTAGATGCTGTTTTGATCCTCATTTTACATTGAGAAAAATGAGGCAGATAGATGTTAAAGAGCATCAACTTGAAGTGACTTGCCCCAGATTGCACAGCCAGTTTTCCTGGAGCTGGATTTGAACTTTGGTCTTCCTGACTCCAGGTCCAAGGCTTTCTCCAGTGTACCATCTATATGCCTCTAATATATTATCAGATATTATTCTGTTCATGTGCATCATGCTAATATATTTATTATCATAACTATTTATAAATTACTCTTCAGTCCCTTGCCTGAACTATTATATGTCCTCCTAGTTGATATCCTTGCTACCAATCTTTTTGCTCTCTAATCTAGTCTCTACCAGCAGTCAAAATAATCTTCCCAACAAGCAGGTCCAATCAGTTTTCTTTTCTTCTCTAAATCCTTCTCTCACTCATCTTTCACCATAGGATAAAACACATAATCCTTTGCCTAGAACTTAAGAGAGTCCATAATCTCTCCTTCTGTACAGCCCTTCCTCCCAGCCTTATTTTAACCCACCTTTATGAACTCTCTGTTTCCAACAAGCTTCAACACTAGGCATCCCCTAAATACAGTGTTCCATCTGTCTCATTACTCTGTATTCACAGAATTTATCCCTGAGGCCCAGAAGGCTCTCCTGCCTCTTTGCCTGTTTGAATCTGTACATTACTTCAAGGCTCAGCTCAGTTGTCAACTCTTTGAAAACCCTTACTTTACCTAGTTGATAATACTCTCTTCCTTCTCAAATAATTTTATGTTCATTTATTTGGGTGCAAGTTGTTTTACCCTACTATAATGTAAGCTCTTTGAAGGCAGGAACTGTTTTGGGGGATGTAAATCTAAAGCACTTGGTACCCTGTTTTACATATGACAAGTGTTCTTACAGATGGTTTATGCTATGATGGAATATTAATAACTGAAATCATGGATATAGACACTCACATACCCAGGAAAGAAATAATGACTTGTGCACAATTTCACAGAAAAAAGAGAAGAAAAAATGAAAACAAAGTAGCAGAAAGGTATGTAAGGGACATTCATTTAACACTATCATATGTCTAACACGTCTTGAGTTTTTACCTAGGTGTGATGGAAGGCAATTTGGGGCCACTAAGGAATAGTAAGCTGTCCTTTACAGAATGAACATTAGATAAATGGAAAGCCAAATGGAAGAAAGGAAGATGGGAGCAACAGAAAAGGATCTGAGGAATGATTAAGTTGTAAGAATGGTTATTGTTCATGGCAACTGGTCTACTAAGTGTCAAAATGAAGATTTTTAAAGTCAGTTCTAACTCTAAGTCTAGTATTTTTTAATAATTGGAACTAATAATAACTGATATTTATCTAACATTTTAAAGTTTGCAATATTCTTTCCATTAATGCATTACTTAATTTGAGTCTTACCAAAAACTTGTGAAGTAGAAGTGTGTGTGTGTGTGTGTGTGTGTGTGTGAGAGAGAAAGAGAGAGAGAGAGAGAGAGAGAGAGAGAGAGAGAGAGAGAGAGAGAGAGAGAGAGAGAGAGAGAGTGTGTGTGTGTGTGTGTGTGTGTGTGTGTGTGAGAGAGAGAGAGAGAGAGAGAGAGAGAGAGAGAGAGAGAGAGAGAGAGAGAGTGAGAGAGAGAGAAATTGTGGAAATTAAAAAAACAAAGTTTTTAAGTGTATTCTGAGCAAAGGTTGCCTTATTGGAATAAATATAATTCCTCCTACAGTGAATACTTAATAGAGGAACACACTTATTTGCATGAATAATTTCTACTGTGTTTGACAAATAGCTAGACTCATCATTTTATAGTCCAATCTGATATATCCATTTTATTCACTTGCTTCCCTAGGTACTACTTAATATGTGGGAAACACAGTTCGTGATTCATGTCAAAAAAAAAATCCTGCTTTGAATTTCCAAAGGATTGATTCATATCTTCCTCCTGTCTGACATAATGCCCTGGACAGCCTAGGGAGATAATAGTATGTTGCAACTTTATAGAACATCATAAAGAAACCATACCTCACAATCTAGCACCTGATCATTAATTCTCATTTATAGAGGAACTTCAAGCCATGTTGTTGTATGAGAAAATTAATAATAATAATAGAAGCTAGCATTTAAGGTTCACATAACATTTTGCATATATTATGTAATTTTATCATTAACCTTGGAAAGTAGATGATGACATTATTACTCTCATTTTACAGATGAGGAAACTGAGGCTGAGAAGTTAAGTGCTTTACCTATAGTCACACAGTGTTTGATGTTGAAGTTGATCCCAGGTCTTCCTAAGCCTAGGTTCATTTCTCTATCTGCATCTGACTGCCATTGTAAGGAATAGCATTTGACTTATAGAATAAGAAAAGAGATTCTTCCACATTTTTGTATGGGTGGGGTTGAAACCCTATCACTTCATGTTATCCTTGGCACATTAACTAGGTTAGAGCATATGTCAAACAATCAATCATAAGCTTTAAAATAAGTGTGAAAATACCTTGAAAGCCATTGTATGAAATAGAGGACCCTAAACAAGGATTCTACTTTAAGTGATTGAGGGATTTCATCATACCTTTTAGGACTTTTGTAAATTTAATGAGCTGGTTCAATTGGATCGTATCTAGAAGTTAAGTGAGTGATGTATTCTAACTAAAATCCCTTAGTAGTAGTAACAATCTCAGAGTGGAGGGAAGGGGAGGAATGACCTCAGCTTCAAACTTTCTTCTAAATGGAATAGGATCTTGTGAACATCAAAGAGTATAGAGGATTTGGGACTTCCAGTTAGCATCCTAGCATCATTTACTCCCTACCTTGTAACCCCTTGAAAGCATGAAGCTGCTGGCATTACCTTCATGGTGGGCTGTGGATACAGAGTGGAGATTAACCATACTTAAGGGGAATTTCTTGAGAATTACATGAATGGGAGAAACGTACTTCCAGCAACCAAGAGATGTGAGTTCTGTATTTATCTCATATATTCTCTAAATTTGAGCACATTTTCCCCTGGACCTTGTAGGCACTTGTGAGAGAGTATGCTATAGACTTTGAAAGGAGAGGAGTGTTTGGTTTCAAATGTTATTTCTGTTCCATTTTAGTAAAAACAAAAACCTTTCCTAAAGATACTTAAGGCTGATAATGTGGGAAGGGGAACACATCATTGTGGCTTGAGCTAATGGTGACTTAACCATTGCATTAGAGAATTCTGAGAATTCAAAAATACCAAATAAATAGAGAATGCCTTCCTACTAATTTGAGAATATGCAAAAACCCTTGAGGGAAATATAACCTTGTCCTGGGACTTGAGATTTATATGTGAGAATAAGAGTTAGGATAAGTAGATTTAGAATTTAAATTTTCTTCTCAGTGAAGAGTATATAGTTTACGGCCATTGGGTTAAGTATGGGGACATTGTCATGGATTATGATGGTGGTGATTTGTATTATCTTCATGTCTCCTGAATGCCTGTCCCTCATACCAAGAAGACATTACCTAATCACCTCAACCTCTCCTAATACTTTGCATCATTCAAGCCCTGGCTCAACCACCACCATCTACATAAAGCTTTTCTTGTTTTTCTTCTTTTTGATAGTCCAGAGGTCAGCAAGACAAGAGAGGTACAACAATTAGAAGATCATAGAATAGCAGATAGGGAAACAATTTTAAAACATAGAACACAGAATATTAAAGGTTTAACTGACACTTGTAATGATTTGATCCAGTCTCCTCATTTTATAGGTGAGGAAGTAGAAGCCCAGATCAGTTAAGCAATTTATTTGGGGTCACATGGTGACATAACAGAACCCAGATCTGAACCTAGGTTCTCTGACTCCTAATTTCCTATTCTTGCCACTACTCCACAACTGACTCATAGTAAGAGTAATAGACATTTTTTATCCTTTAAGGGTTCTAAAGTACTTTCATTCCAACAAACTGTTAATGAAGGTTGTAATACAGTTGTTTCAGGTGCCTACAGTGGTGGAGAAGAGAGTGGGTGAACCTAACTGAATGGAGTATATTGGCAGATGATAAGTGCAGATGCTCACATTAATGCTTTTCCAAATAAAAGTAATCAGGCATATTACTATTTTAGGCAGTGATTTTCTCTAGGAGCTATAGATATTTACAAAGTCTGTTTTCAACAGGTGAAAAACTTTCAGTAAAAAATCTTTTTGCTTTGACTTTTTCTTTTACACCTACAGGTGTGAATTACAAGAATATCCTAGCCGACTGCTAAGCATTTCCTAAACAATCTCCACAATTGGAATGGTTTCATTATTAATTTTATCATTTCATCTGAGTGTTCTTTTTAACAACTCAATTTTAGTACCAACTATTATTTGTTTTGAGAAATAGTGGATCAAAGAAAGGCAAGCAAGTCCTATCCAGTCCACAGTGATGGCCCCAATATACTCTGCCCTGATTAGTTTCAATCTGGAAAACTGTGTTTAGTTTGGTTACCATATTTTGCCAAGGACTCTGAATAGCTGAGACCATACAGAGGAGTCTAGTTAAAATGGTGACATGATTGGAGTCCATGCCATACGAAGATTGCTTACAGGAATTGATATGCTCAGCCTGGAGAAGAAAGACATGAAGAAGAAGAGCTGCAAACTATTTAAATTTCTATCAAGTTGAAGAAAGCTTAAATTTATTCTACTTGGCCTTGATGAGTAGAAAAGTAGGAACAATATATGGGTTTTTAGAAGAGGGAGGTCTATATGTGGAAGCTATCCAAAAGTAGAATAGATTGCTTTGAGATGTAGTGATTTACCTACCGACTAGAGGTCTTATAAGATGAAGTTGAATGGTTATTTGAGGGATTAACATTATTGAAGGCTTGTATTATATGACCTAAGCAGTCCTATCCAACTCTAATATTCTATAACATTGTGATATATTGAGAGGTAGCCAAACAACAATAAATGTAATTATTTTCAAGAAGAAATGCCATAAAATATCAAAAGAATGGTTGTATATTGGTTAAACTATATTAGACATGCTATCTACCTTAAATTATCATTTTTAGTCAGTTTCATAATATTCTGAGTTTTTGATAACTCATTCTAGTTGGGCTCTTTGTACACAAATTAATGAAAATTCAATTCAGTTCAGCAAACATTTAATAAGCAGATACTATGTGTAAGGCACTGTGCTAGGTACTATGGATACAAAAGCAAAAAATTTATAGCTTCTCATCCTACTAAAAAAAGGGAGTGAGGACACATACAGATAAGTAAATAAAAAGTATCTATACCCTCTTACAACATAATTTCAGGAGACAAAGCATTAATGACTGGAGGAGGCTCCTTAGTTCTACCTTGAAATAAGCAATGGATTGGATAAGACAGAGATGAGAAGGAAGGTCATTTCAGACATGAGACAAAGACATGGAGACATATATCTCATCTGCTAATTTGATGAGCATACCACCTATGCCTTAATCCCAGTCATTGAAAAACAAATATTAAATAGCACAGGGCCAAACATTGATGCCTTGGTGACTCCACTGGAGACCACTGTCCACAATGACAAAATTATTTAGATGATTTTTTTTAAGGCAATTGGGGTTAAGTGACTTGCCCAGGGTCACACAGCTAGTAAGTGTCAAGTGTTTGGTCTGAGGTCAGATTTGAACTCAGGTCCTCCTGACTTCAGGGCTTGTGCTCTATCCACTGAGCCACCTAGCTGCCCCCACAATAACAAAATTATTGATATCTACTCTGAATCCAACCATTTCACCACTTTAGAGTCTATATGATTGTATCATCTAATCCATTTCTCTCCATCCTCTCTCCCAAAACAGTATAAGATTCCTTATCAAATGCTTTGCTAAAATCCAGGTAAACTAGATATGCAGCCTTCTCTCTATTGTTTTCTCTTATCGATATGGTGAAAAAAAAAAGAGTGGATGAGATTAATTTGGCATGATGTGATCTTGGTGAAGGAATGTTGACTTTTGGTGATTACTGCTTCCCTTCCTAGATATTCACTAAGCATCTCTTTAATGATCCTTTGTAGATTTTCCAAAGGAATTGAAGTAAAAAGTACTGGCCTATATTTTTCATACCCTGTTCTTTCTTTTGCTTTTTTTTTTTTTAAACTAGGATGCCACTTGCATTTTTCTCTCCCATTGTCCACAGTCTCATACATGTCTCTACATCACAATTATGACTGCCTGTTCTTTCATGGACCTTTGGGTATATGATTCATCTCGACTAGGGAACTTTAATTATTAAAGGGAAGTCAAGGAGTCCCTTACTATCTTTTTACTTCTATTGTGTATCAGTTCCCAAGTATTCATTATTGCTTTGAAGTTTCCAATGTAAAGGTCATTCTTCTTTGTAGAGAATCCAGAAATGAAAGCAAAACTTAGTAGTTCTGCCTCTTGTGTTTTCAGTTATAATAATCCCAATCCTTCTCCCCCAATACAAATGTACTCTTCCTTGATCCTCTTTTTCCTCAGAACTTATCTAAAACAAGCAAACTTCTTAGTTGCCTTTGGCTTTACTTTCCAGCTGCAGCTTATTCTGATCTTAGCATTCTTGACTCTATTTTTCCAGGATCATGATATACTCATATTCTGTTATCTGGTCTTCCTTTCATCTTTTGTATGTTTATTCAAAAAATTAATAAGCTGGTAGGGGAAGTTCCCTTTGAATACATATTGGTCTCATCAGACATATCTCATGTTTACTTTCATTGGAACTCATTGCTTTTATGTCATCAGAATTTTATTCTTGAGCATCTCATCTCTCCAAGATTGATTTCCTTTGAATCATTTTGATCTATGCAATTCTGCCTGTCTTACCTCTAAACTCTCTTAATTTTGCTTTCTTTAAATTTAGGATGCATGTGAGAAGTCCAAATTTTATTGTTAGACACCATATTCTTAGCCAGCTCTTCACTTTCAAACTTGATATTTTTTTTAATATTGGCTTAAAAGTAAGAGGTACACAAACTGTGAATTTATGTTCTCCAGTTTCTTGACCAAGACTGTATAATTATTAGAAAATCTTTTTAGTTTCTTTTGCAACTGCCCATATGAATCATGAGAAATGCATAACTGTCATCCATTTTGGTAAGTTATGAGAGGTTCTCTGTTATGTCTTGCATATAGCCTCCAGGAAGATAATAAACCTCTTTATTATTATGAAGTCGTCAAATAGCTGCCTCAGTGTCTCTGAGCAGGGAATTGTCAATTACTATTGCTACTTTTAATCTTCTTTCTATGTCCATAAGTGGTGATCTCTTATCTAATACTTTCCATGCCTCTTCCATATAATTCTTTAGAAGACAATTTCATGCTTCTCAGAGACTTTAAATATCTTCTCCCTAAGAAGAACCTCAAATGTCTATGTAAGCTTTATACATGTAGATCTCCCTTTCTTTGTCTTTTTCTCTGTTACAAAGTACTCATATTCTCTATCATTCTAATAGGGGTAATGTCTCTCTGTCTACAGCTTGTAACTCTTGCTTTTCCCATTGAAGTCTTACTTGTGTTCCTTTTAGGAACCCTTCATCCTAATTAACAACCTCGACTGTGGAGAAATGGTCCTGAAGTGCCTTCACATATGTCATTTTGGAACATAAATTTGGTATCTGTGTGTAGAATGGATTGGAAAGAAAGGAGACAAGAAGCAGGCAGACCAATTGCTTGCCTATTGCCTAAGACTTGGTGAAAGGTGATAAATACTACAATGAGGTTAGTTGTTGTATAAATCAAAGAAGAGAAAGAATGTGAGAGAAATTGTAAAGATTGACAAGACTTGGCAATTAATGATATATAGGGTAGAAGGAAAGGGAAGAGAGTTGACAGAGGCAAGGGTGACCTCAAGGTTGTTAAATCTGAGAGACTGAAAGGATGGAAGTATCTTCAAAAGAAATTGGACAGTTTGGAGGAAATATTAGGAGCCCAGAATGGATGCATTAGTTTCGAAATATCTATGGTATTCTGGGTAGAGATATCTAGCAGCAATGTGTACCACATAGTTAGCGATATAGGACTAAAGTCAAGAGAGAAATTAGGATTGGATATGCTGTTTTGTGGAATCACCTATTTGGTTATAATAAGTGAAGAAAGGATGGAGAAAGGTATACAGGGGAAAAATAATAGTGGAATGAGTATGATGAGTCAACCAAGGTCAAAGGTAACTGAGAAGTAAGAATTACACCAGAAGGATGAGAATGAAGAGAGAAAAGTATAGAAACCAATGGATAAGAAAGTAGCCAGGATGAAGGGTATAGTAAAAAAAAAATGCCATAAACTTCAGAGAAGTCAATAGAGTGAGTACTAAGTAGAAGTCATTGCATTTAACAGATAAAAGTTTGTTGTTAGACTTGAAGCAAATGGATGACCACCTCTTTGAGACATTGAAGAAGGGATTTCTGTATAGATATGGGTTGGTTTATACTAAACTTTAGGTGATATATGAGGACCTTTTCAGGTCTAATCTGTTATGATCCTATTCTAGGCCCAAGTGTCTAACTAATCCCAAGTACTTCTTTTGATACTCTTATGATTTCAGAAAAGGAAAGGCCCTTAGAATCAATGTAATGCAACTGTACTTTGTAGTTGAGGAAATAGACAAAGAAAAGGCAAACAATTTGTCTCGGTGATTCAGTTTATAAGACACAGAGACAAGACTAGCACCCAAGCCTTCTGAATCCAGTGATCTTTTATCTACAAACCTTCAAAAGTTTAATGGAAAGGAATAACTAATTCTGGTTATTTATTTAACTCAGTAGTGTGTGTGTGTGTGTGTGTGTGTGTGTGTGTGTGTGTGTGCATTTTTATTCACTGAATTCAGTCTTGTCAGTTTTTGAATATTTGATAATTTCTGATATTTATTAAAATACTCCACAGTTGTACTAATAGCTTAATGTACTTCATTTCACTTGACCCCACAATAAAATTGGAAAGTTAGTCCTCATTTTTTTCTTTTTTTATAATAAATTTATTTGTTTATTTTTAGTTTTCAACATTTACTTCCATAATATTTTGAACTTTTTTTCCTCCCCATTTCTCCTCTCTGCCTTCCCCCAAGATAACATGTAAATTGATATACGCTCAACATACACATTCATATTAAACCTATTTTAATATTAGTCATCTTGTAAAGAAGAATTAAAACCAATGGGAGAAACCATGAGAAAGAAGAAACAAAAGACAGAAAAAGAGAGAGAATAATAATATACTTTGATCAGCATTCAGACTCCATAGTCCTTTTTCTGGATGTGGACAGTATTTTCCATCATGAGTCTTTTGGAATTGTCTTACATCCTTGCATTGCTAAGAAGAAATAAGTCTATCAAAGTTAGTCATCACACAATGTGGCTATTACTGTGTACAATGCTCTCCTGGTTCTGCTTACTTTAGTAAACATCAGTTCACATAAGTTTTTCCAGGTTTTTCTGAAGTCTGCCTGCTCATCATTTCTTATAGCACAATAGTATTGCATTACATTCATATATCACAACTTGTTAAACCATTCCCCAACTGAAGGGCATCCCCCAATTTCCAATTCTTTTCCATCACAAAAAAGAGCTGTTATAAATATTTTTGTACATATGGGCCCTTTTCCCATTTGTATGATCTCTTTGGGTTACAGACCTAAAAGTGGTAATGCATTATTGCATTAGTGTCCCAATTTACCCACATCTTTTCCAGCATTTATCATTTTCCTGTTTTGTCATGTTTCTGATAGGTGGGATTTGGTACCTCAGAGTTGTTTTGATTTGCATTTTTCTAATCAATAGTGATTTAGAGCATTTTTTCATATACCTATAGATAACTTTAATTTCTTCATCTGAAAACTGCTTGTTCATATCTTTAGCCATTTATCAATTGGGAAATGACTTGTATTCATATAAATTTGATTCAGTTCTCTATATATTTTAGAAATGAGGCCTTTATCAGAGACACTGGTTGTAAAAAATTCTTTCCTAGTTTTTTGCTTCCTTCCTAATCTTGGTTGCATTGGCTTTGTTTGTGCAAAAAAAAACCTTTTCAATTTAATGTAATCAAAATTATCCATTTTGCATTTCATAATGCTTTCTATCTCTTGTTTGGTCATAAATTCTTCCGTTCTCCATAAATCTGACAGGAAAACTATTCTTTGCTCTCCAAGTTTGCTTATATTATCAGTCTGTTTATCTAAATCACACACCCATTTTGACTTTATTTTGGTGTATGGTGTAAGATGTTGGTCTATGTCTAGTTCCTGCCATACTCTTTTCCAATTTTTCTAGAAGTTTTTGTCAAATAGTAAGTTCTTATCCTATAAGTGGAGTTTTTGAGTTTTTCAAACAGTAGATTACAATGGTCATTGACTACTCTGTCTTGTGTACCTAACCTATTCAACTGGTCTACCACTCTATTTCTTAGCTAGTACCAAGTAGTTTTGATGATTGCTGCTTTATAATACAATTTAAAATCTGGGATGATTAGGCCACCTTTCTTTGTATTTCTTTTCATTAATTCCCTTGATATTCTGTACCTTTTGTTCTTCCAGGTGAACTTTCTTATTATTTTTTCTAGCTTTATAAAATATTTTTTGGTAGTTTGATTAGTATGGCACTGAATAAGTAAATTAATTTAGGTAGAACTATCATTTTTATCATATTAGCTCGGCCTACCCATGAGCAACTGATGTTTTCCCAATAATTTAGATCTGACTTTATTTGTGTAAAAGTGTTTTGTATTTATGATCATTTAGCTCCTGGTTTTGTTTTGGCAGGTAGACTCCCAAATATTTTATAATGTCTACAATAACTTTTAATAGAATTTCTCTTTCTATCTCTTGCTGTTGGGCTTTGTTGGTAATATATAGAAATGCTGATGATTCATGTGGGTTTATTTTATATCCTACCACTTTACCAAAGTTACTTATTATTTCTTAATTCCTAGGATTCTCTAAGTGAATCATCATATCATCTGCAAAGAGTGATAGCTTTGTTTCTTCTTTGCTGATTCTAATTCCTTCAATTATTTTTTCTTCTCTTATTGCTAAAGCTAATGTTTCTTGTACCATACTGAATAATGCTGGTGATAATGGACATCCTTGTTTCATCCCTGATCTTATTGGTAATGCTTCTAGCTTCTCCCCATTACATACAATGCTTGCTGATGGTTTTAGGTAGATACTATTTATAATTTTAAGGAAGACTCCATTTACTCCTATGTTGTCTAGAGTTGTTAATAGGAATGGGTGTTGTATTTTGTCAAAAGCTTTTTCTGCATCTATTGAGATAACCATATGGTTTCTGTTAGTTATGTTATTGATATGGTCACTTATGCTGATAGTTTTCCTAATATTGAACCAGCCCTGAATTCTGGTATAAATCCTAGCTGGTCATAGTGTATTATTCTCATGATAAGTTGCTGTAATTTTTTTGATAATATTTTATTTAAAATTTTTGCATCTATATTCATAAGGGAAATTGGTCTATAATTTTCTTTCTCTATTTGGCTCTTTTCGGGTTAGGTATCAGTTCCATATTTGTATCATAAAAAAAATTTGGTAGGACTCCACTTATTTTTCCAAATAGTCTATATAATATTGGAATTAATTGTTCTTTAAATGTTTGATAGAATTCACTTGTAAATCCACTGACCCTGGAGATTTTTTCCTAGGCAGTTTATTGATGGCTTGTTCAATTTTTTCTCCTAAAATGGGATTAAGTATTTTATTTCCTCTTCTGTTAATCTGGATAATATATAGTTTTGTAAATATTCATATAATTCACTGAGATTGTCAAATTTATTGGCACATAGTTGGGCAAAATAACTCCTAATTATTGTTTTAATTCCCTCTTCATTGGTAGTGAGTTCGCCTTTTTTCATTTTTGATACTGGTAATTTGGTTTTCTTCTTTTGTTAATCAAATTAACCAACGGTTTATCTATTTTATTGTTTTTTTCCCACAAAACCAGCTTTTAGTTTTATTTATTTGTTCAATAGTTTTCTTGGTTTCAATTTTATTAATCTCTCCTTTGGTTTTCAGTGTGTCCAATTTGGTATTTAATTGGAGATTTTTAATTTGTTCTTTTTCTAGCTTTTTTAGTTTCATGCTCAATCTATTGATCTCTTCCTTCTGTGTTTTATTCATGTAAAAATTTAGAGATATAAAACTTCCCCTAAGAACCACTTTTGCTGCATCCTGTAATTTTTGGCATGTTGTCTCATTATTGTCATTTTCTTGGATGAAGTTATTGATTGTTTCTATAATTTGTTGTTTGACCCACTCATTCTTTTAGGATTAGATTATTTAGTTTCCAATTAATTTTTAGTCTATCTTTCCATGGCTCTTTATTACATGTCATTTTTATTGCATGATCTGAAAAGGATGTGTTTAATATTTCCCCCTTTCTGCATTGGTTTGTGGGGTTTTTATGCCCTAGTATATGATCAATTTTTGTGTAGTCACTATGTACCACTGAGAAAAAGGTATATTACTTTCTATACCCATTCAATTTTCTCCAGAGGTCTACCATATCTAACTTTTCTAAAATTCTATTCATCTCCTAAATTTGTTTCTTGTTTATTTTTGGTTAGATTTATCTAGTTCAGAGTTGAAGAGGTTGAGGTCCCCCACTAGTATAGTTTTGCTGTCTATTTCTTCCTGTAACTCCTTGAACTTCTCCTCTAAGAATTTGGGTGCTATACCATTTGGTGCATATATGTTTAGTAATGATATTACTTCATTGTCTATGACGCCTTTTAGCAGGATGTAGTTTCATTCCTTTTCTCTTTTTATTAGATCTATTTTTGCTTTTGTTTTGTCTGAGATCATTGTTGCTACCCTTGCTATTTTTTTTTTACTTCAGCTGAAGCATAATATATTCTATTACTGCCTTTTGCCTTTACTCTGTGTGTGTTCCTCTGTTTTAAATGTGTTTCTTGTAAATAACATATTGTAGGATTATGGTTTTTAATTCATTCTGCTATCCACTTGCATTTTATGGGAAAGTATATCCCATTCCCTTTCACAGGTATACTTACTTTATGTGTCTTTCTTTCTATCCTATCCCTTCCCTCCATTTATGTTTTTATTTCTCCTTTCTCCCTTTCCCTCCTTACCAGAGTTTTGCTTTTGATCACCACCTCCTTCAATCTTCCCACTCTATCAGCCCTCTCCCTTTTCTTTTCCTTTTATGTTACTACTTCTTCCCTCTCTTCTAACCACCGCCTCCCTTTTCTTTCCCCATTTCCCTCCTACTGCATATAGGACAAGTTAGATTTTTATACCTGAGTATGTTATCCCCTCATTTTGCCAAATCCAATGAGAATAAGTTTAAAACTATGCTCATCTCACTCCTTTCCCTCTACTGTAATATGTCTTTGTGCCTCTTCATGTGATGCAATTTACCCTTTTCTGCCTCCTCCTTTTATTTTCTCCCATTACAATCCCTTTTCACCACTTAATTAGGTTTTTTTTATCATCACATCAAAGTTAATTTATACCCACACCCTCTGTCTATGTATATCCCTTCGAAATGTCAAAATAAAAATACAGTTCTCCAGAGTTACAAGTATCATTTTCCCATGTAGGGATGTAAATAGTTTGCTCTTATTATTTTTTTTCTTTCCTGTTTACCTTTTTATGCCTCTCTTGAGTCCTGCATTTGATGATCAAATTTTCCATTGAGCTCTGACTTTTTCATGAGGAAAGTAGGAAGTGCCCTATTTCCTTGAATATCCATCTCCTTGCTTGAAAGATTTTGCTCAGTTTTGCTGGGTAGTTGATTCTTGGTTGTAATCCAAGCTCTTTTGCCTTACAGAATATTATATGCCAAGTTCTCCAATCTTTTAATGTAGAAACAGCAAATTCCTGCATAATTCTGACTGTGATTCCACAATATTTGAATTGTTTCTTTCTGGTTGTTTACTGTATTTTCTCCTTGATCTGATAATTCTGGAATTTGGCTACAATATTCTTTGGCATTTTCAATTTGGGATCTCTTTCAGGAAGTGATCAGTGGATTCTTTCTATGGTTATCTTACCCTCTGGTTCTGGGACCTCGAGGGAGTTTTCTTTGATGATTTCTTGAAAGATTCTGTCCAGCCTTTTTTTTAATCATGACTTTCAGGTAGACCAATAATTCTTAAATTATCTCTCCTGGATCAATTTTCCAGGTCAATTGTTTTTCCAGTGAGCTATTTTAAATTTTATTCTATTTTTTTTCATTCTTTTGATTTTGTTTGAGTGATTCTTGATGTCTTATAGAGTCATTAGATTCCACTTGCCCAATTCTAATTTTTAATAATTTGTTTTCTTCAGACAGCTTTTGTACCTTCTTTTCCATTTTGCCAATTCTACTTTTTAAGGAGTTGTTTTCTTTAGTGTACTTCCCCTCCCATTTTGTCAATTGCATTTTTAAAGAATTTGTTCAATTTTTCTTCTACTTCTCTTATTTGATTTTTAAAATCCTTCTTTTGGGGCTTGAGTCTTTTGGGGCTTGAGACCAGTTCATATTCCCCTTTGAGGTTTCAGATGTGGGTATATTGACAATGTTGTCCTCTTCTGAATTTGTGTTTTGATCTTCCCTGGCCCCATTATAAGAATCTATAGTCTTTGTTTTTCTTTGTTGCTTTTTGCTCATGTGTTTGCCCTTTTCCTGGCTTTTAAAGTTGATCTCTGCTTCTGGGGCACAGAGAGCACTGTCCCATACTTCTTGTGCTGGGGGCTAGGGACTTGGTTACTGGCTTTGTGTGCTGGAGCCTTAGGGCTGGTGGCTGGAGGTTGTAGGGGTCTGGTAGCTTACCTTGTGCTGAGCTGGAGTTGGTAGTGGTGGCTTGTGTGTGCTGAGGCTAGGTGGGGTCTTTCTGCATTTCCCTAGGATTACACTGAAGATTGCATGGTGGGGGATAGGGGTTGGGGGTGGTCTGGCCACTTGAGGTTGCCTCCTTTCCCAGAGCTGTGCTAGAGCATGGGTAAGTTCAGCTGCTGGTAGATGCTTGCCAGTGTATGTTCTGGTTCTCTGGCTGGTGTATGCTGGTGAACCTGGCTGTGCGAAGGCATGCAGGAGGTCGTAGTGCTGGTCTTGCGTGTTCCACCAGCCTAGGGCTCAGGATCTCCTTCTGGTTTGTTAGGGTGAGGCTTGCCACTAGCTTACTGGGACATCTCCAGGTTTGTACTGGTTCCCTTCAGCCACAGCAAGAAGGGCCCTTCCTCTTAATCCTCCTAGCCTTATGAACTAAAAGCCTGCAGCACCCCATCTTTATGCTGACTCCACAATTCCAGAATTTTTCTTGGGTCAGTATTTTCTGGGTTTTTTAAGGTCAGTAAGGGAGGGTGAAAATGTTTTACTGTTTACTCCTTCATCTTGGCTCCCGGAATTCCTAGTCCTAATTTTTAAGGGAGGCATTTCAGCATTTACTACAGCAGTACACATTTAATAAATGTTTATTGACTGAATCCATTACACCATACCACACTAGGTTAGTGTTTTCTGGAGTCAGGAAGACCTGGGTTCAAATCTAGTCTCAGACATTTACTAACTATGTGACCCTCAGCAAGTTAGTTAACTTTTGCCTCCATTTCCTCATTTGAGGATAATAATATTATTTACCCCCCAAGGTTGTACTGAAGTTAAAATGAGATCATATTTGTAAAGTGTTTTGCAAACCATAAAATGCTATACAAACATGATGATGAGGAAGAAGAGAAAGGTTACATTCATTGTGGTTAAGGGATTTGCTCAGAATTAGAATGATAATTAGGAAAAAAACCATAATTTCAGGGAGAGGAAATTATTCCAAATAATTGGTAATTGATTTGTTTTTCTTCTCTGTCACTGATAAAACTGAATATCCATACCCTTGTCCTTGTCAGAGAAGGGAAAGGCCTTGCACAAAGGGATACTGCTTAAAATGAGTACATTTCAATGAAGACAAATTAAAAATTTGACAATGAGGAATAATACTGCTTAATTATTATAAAATGTTTCTTGATACACTGACAATGGGATTATTACAAATGATGTAGCACAAAGAACCCTTATCTAGGAAACAGTAGCCTCCAGGTATAGCACTCTATCTTTTTCTAGCTAGTAGTGAAATCTTGGGCAAATCACCTCTCTTTGATGGACCTCAGTTTCCTCATTTTTAAAACCAGAGACCTTGGCTAGATAGTCTAAGCTCTAAGATCCCTAAGGTTCTCACATCTAGAATAGTCTATGTTACATGTGATAACATTTTTTGTTCTAAGGTTCCTCAAAACTCTCTTCTTCTTTGTTGTAAGATCCAGTCTCTATCTGATAATCTGTGTTCAATAGTTTCAAATTCTATGTTTAAAAACCCATTTCAATTCTATTTTAAAAAATTCTAAATGATTTAGAGAGTTTCAGAAATATATATGTGTATATATGTATATAATGTATGTATATGTGTGGATATATATATGTATATGTATATGTGTGTGTGTGTGTGTGTGTATATATGATGGTTGTAATTACTTTTCACTTGGGGCAGATAGATATTATGCAAAACCCTGGGATCTGCCCTTCCAATCAAATAAAAGGCCTTAGATCTAAGTTAGACAGATGGCTTGAGATGCAACTGCATTTAAGGAAATATTTATGTTAATTTATGCATTAGTCTTTTCCAAGGGTATACTCAAAATATCATAGTATTATACACAAACTAAAATTAGATTTAAGAAAGTAAAGACTGAAGCAGATAAATGGAAAAGAAAGGAAACTCATGAATATGTACAGAAGGAACAAATATGCCTTAGCTTCTAAAGACTGGGGGATAGAAAAAAAATTAAAAGCCATTTTCATTTAAAAAAAATCTCTTTAAGTTCTTAGGGTGAAAGGGCATCTAAATATATCCTAACAATGGCCCTTGGCAACCTTCACAGTTGATTGGATCACCTCAGAATTGATCTAGCTGTACTTTATTTACATAAAGCAAGAGGGTGAACATGATTTGATCTAACCATTGAAATGCAATAATCTATTCCCTTTCTCCACTGTCCAGAAATGAAATTTTAGTCAAAAAGTGACTGAGAATGAACTCTCAAAAATGCCTTTCCTATGTGAAGAATTCTTAAATTGCCTATCTATATTTCTCAGATTTCATGATAGCCTGACTATATATCCTTTAACTGTTATTAGATAAGATCATATCAGATTTCACCTTTGGATCTTTGAGTTAGAAAGAATTTTTGATAGCTAGTCAAACCCTATCATTTTCTGGAAGAAACAATAATATTGAAGTGAAGTGACTTGTCCATGGGCTCTATGAATTAATGGAAGAGATAGAATTGTGACCTGTTCTCTTTACTTCTAGCATAGTGAATGCTTTTAGTAGAATAGAAATGTTGATTAAGTATTATATATACACTTCTGTAACTTTGCTCCCAGTATTGGCCCCTACCAATGCAGATCTAATCTGAATTATGCTTAAAGAGATAAATCCTAGGGAGTCTTGAGGTACATACAGGTAAAATCACTTGCCTAGGGGGTCTCACAGCTAGGGTCAGAGGAGACAGGTAATAATAATAATAATGATGACGATGATGATGACGATAAACATCATGATTTAAAAATAACAAAATACTTTGTACGTATTATCCCGAAAGTCTTAGTACAGATTTAAGCTGTGGTAGCTTAAGATATATATACCTTTTATCTATTATCTCAGTATTCCCACATCATAAATCTCTGAAGTAGTTGTTAATTCATTTGTTTTACAGTTGAGTCCCACCCTTTGTGACCCCATTTTGGGTTTTTCTTCGCAAAAAAGCAAAAACAAAAACCTGAAGTGTTTTGCCATTTGCCTTTCCAGCTTATTTTATAGATGAGAAACTGAAGCAAAGGGGTTGTCACCTGTCTAGGGTCGTATAGCTGGTAAGTGTCTGAGGCCAGATTTGGACTCAGATCTTTTTGACTCCAGGGCTGATACTCTTTTCCTGTGCCGTGTAGGTACTAGTGTTATTTCTAATCTTCTTTTGGCAGAAGGTAAAACTGAGTCTCAGATGCTTACTTGCCTATTGTATCTTCCTGTCAGTCTTTCTGATTCTAAGCCCAGCACTTATCTCTGTTATAATCTTTTGGAGTAAATACTTAAGAGAAATGATATATTATAAATAAGTCATATATAAAACTACTCAGAAAGTTGTTTGTCTGCTTATTTTCATCTTTCAGGTAGCAGAACATTTACATTTCTTACTTTATTTTAAAATCCAGTTTGGGACACAGTAAAATAAGGTAATAGTTTTCCAAATCTCCTATTTTATTGATCCAATTTTTTAATACTTGCATCTTATTCTTAAAGTTACAAAAGACAACATGTGCTGTGTTTAAAATCAATAAGGCTGAGGATATGAAAGAAATCAAGTTATGTTTTTTATGAGAAAGGCAATAATTTTTATAATATTCCATTCCCAAGACTAATGGGAACATAATGTAAGTAATATAGTCTTTTTTACTTGCGTTTCCAACTATTATGTTAGAAACACAGCACCTTGATTTTGTGGTTCCAAATTGACCATTTTTCTTTAAAAATAGGCTTATTGCTCATTGCCTTAAAATATCCTGTGTGCTTAGCTCATTTGGGGACATAAAGCAACTTTTCCTTATGATAAAATAGTAAGGAATTTAGTTTGAGTTAAGGGTTTGGAAATAACCAACAGAGGAAAGGCATTAGGGAGATAAGAGAAGGGGATAACCATTTATTAAGCTCCTACTATTTGCCAGGAACTGGGTTAAGTGCTTTAAAATATACCATTTGATTCCCACAACAACCCTGGGAGGTAGGTGGTATTGTTATTCCCATTTTACAGTAGAGAAAACTGAGGCAGATGGAAGTTAAGTAACTTGAACATGGTTGTACAGCTAGTAAGTGTCTAACACTAGATTTGAACTCAGATCTTCCTGACTCCAGGCCTAGAACTTTATTACTGTGCCATCTAACTGCCTCTGTGCTATAAATAAGGGGGAGCAGGAAAGTCTTCAAGCAGAAAGTGGTATTTTTGCAGGGATTTGAGAGAAATCAAAGAAGTTAAGAGACATAAATGTCAAGGGAAAGGATTCTAGGCATTGAGAACAGCCAGTAAAAAAGCCTGGTATTTGGAGGAGTGTCTGGTTTGGAGAACAGCAAGGAGGCAACAATCATTGAATGGCAGAATACCTGAGGGTATGTAAGAAGACTGGAAAGGTGTGGGGAGAACCCATATAGCAAGGTAGAAGTAACTTAGGTTTGAATCCCTTGTCTGGTATTTATGAGTTGTGTGACTATGACCCTTAACCTGTCTGTTTTCTCACTTGTAAAATGTAGTCCATAATACCAGTAAATTAAATCATGGCTATATGGCTATTACGGAAATCAAATGATATCATGTATGAGAAGTGATGGTCTGAAGAGCTTAGAGTATACGTACAACCACACATACATATATTTCCTCTTTCTGCCTCTATCTCTCTGTCTGTCTTTTTGTCTCTCTGTTGCTGTCTGTATCTCTTGTTATCCATATCTGAACTCATTATTCTATAGTTAGTGTTCCATCTAGTTTTATATTCTAAGCCCCCTACATATCTTATCATTTCTTGAGAAGTCAATATGCATTATTTCTTGGAGAAAGGAAGGCACGTTTTCACTGTTTTTTGTATGCCAGGAAGTCAAGGGACAGAATTTATAATGGAGGATAGGATCCTTGACCTTGACAGACACAGTCCCTATGTAATATTTGGCACTATTCAGGCATCAGATGTCTAAGACACATTTTTATTAAGCATCTTGAGAGTTTTGGTCTTCTGAATACAGTATGGCCTTGAAAAAATGTTTGTTGAATTGACTAGGAAAATTGCTTTGGGCTATCAAGGCCTAGCGCATTGGGTTGAAATGTGTTAGCATTAGAATCAGAAGAATGTGATGAAAAACCACTTGGTTTCCTCAGAGCAGAATTCAATAGAACCTATAATAAAGAAGTCAAATCAAATCAATAACCACTTAATAGTCTCTTACAGGGTGCCAGGCCCTGTGATAAGCAGCTAGGTATACAAATGCAAGCAAAATAACAGACAGATTCTGCCTTCAAGGAGCTTATATACTAAAAGGGAAAGACAGCACCAAAATGGAAGCTGAAATGTTGAAGGAAAGAGAACAGGGGTATTGGTGGCAAAGTTTGCAGAATGAAAGGTGACTGGTAGTTGCTTCCTAACTTGAATATTACTACTACCTTTAAAATCTGAAGATCTATTTCTTCCATTGTCCTTCCCACAAGAGTAGAGCAACACCAGACGATACATGCTGAATTAACATGCGGTAAAAGAACAATTTAAGACTAGTCTCCCAAACTACCAGTGGAAATCATCTATTATTTTAAATTAAGAGTCATTACTGCATAGTGGTTAAAGCCACCTTTGAGTTAGGAGATCTTGGGTTTAAGGGCTGTCTCTGAGAGCAATTAATTGTGTGACTATGAGCCGGTCACAACCTCTTGGTGGCTTAGGCAAAGACTGAAAGCTACTAGGTACATTAACATCAGAGGAGGAGGTTTTCACATGATGGAACTTCATTTCACTGATGAAAATACAGGTAAGAATGAAAAATAAAAATGAGTTAACCACAAGAACAAACAAAACAAAACAATTGAATATGCTCATATATCAAGATCCTCTCTGATTTTATCATTCAGTTATTGGCATTAATGACAATAATGTTCCACATTTCATTAGCAGTATACCATTAATAAAGATCTTTTCTTACCATACCCCTATGAGGTAAGGGGGTAAATTATTGTCCTTCCTACTTCACCTTGGAGACAAATGAGGTTCAGAGATGGGGTAATTATTTGCTCAATGTCAGATAACTATGAAGAAGTAGAACTAGGTCTTCTAATTGCATTTCAGAAGCTCTTCTCTACACTGTCCCTTTCTAAAACACATTGCAGTTTATGAGGTATTTTTCTTACAACAGCCTCATGGTCCAGTGAGGGAACATATTATTATCACTATTTTATAGAAAAGGAAGATAAGGTTGAGATAGGTTAAGTAATTCACCTATTGTTATATACGTCTTATGTGGCAATATTGGGAACATAACCCAGATCCTGTGTCTAACTCCAGGTAGGGAGGCCTTTCTCCTATGATCACATGGCCTTCCATGACCAAAATGTCCAAATATTTGGTCATAAGTGGCTTCCGTGACCCATGCTGAAAAGTTGTGGTCTTCTATGGTTTCAAATGTTTTTTTTCTTAATTGGATGGAAATTTTAATGAAAAACTCCTTTAAGAGAATAAGTCATGGGGGATAAGTGTAGGGGTAGAAAAGAACACATTTTCTGAGGTAGGTTTATGAATTTATGAAATATTAAAGGGATAATCTCTATTGCTTTGTAGCTTAAGATGCAAATAATTGAGTGTTGAGATTGATTAAATGTTCCTGCTTTGCTTCAATGTTTAATCTCTTTCAAAGTGTTTATGGAAAGTCTACTAAAAATGAATAGAAATTATTCCATCAAACAGACATACACAACCTGTTGGCCCTCTAACAGTGCTACACTCATCCTTTCTATCTATTTTCTTGACATGTTAAAGAAGCATAATTAATAAAGCAGAGCTGGTCCTGTTTGTCACAGTGTATCTGGTGACAAGGCCCACAGAAAATGTTTAAATTGTCATGTCTGATGAAATCAGGGGGTTTCTATAGTCAGAAAATCCTGTTATTGGGGCAGAGTGGAGCTGCCCTACAATCTGTCTGTTCTCAATCACGTCTTTGCTTTGCCCCTCACCTCCCTCCTTGTGTTACATACCCATATCTACCCAACAAAACCAACTTGTATGCATCTAATGTATGTCTAATGCATTCAAAATGCTTCCTTTAGAAATGGACCATAATTATAACCTTATAATGGCAATTGACATTCATATAGCACTTTATTATGTATTTTTTTCCTCAAAGAACCCTTCTTAAGGAGGTAAAAGCATGATTTTACCTATTTTGCATATGAGGAAACTAAGTCTCAGAAATATTAAGTGATTTCTCATGTATGCAATATCAAAGTTAGGATTCAAAGAATTATGTACTATTATTAAGCATCTAGGTAGCTCAGTGGATAGAACAATGGAGCTAGAGACAGGAAGACCTGAGTTCCATTATAACTTCAGACACTTACTAACTATATGGCCCTAGGAAATCTCTTAATCTCTGCCTGCCTCAATTTTTTTCAAGTGTAAAATGAGGATGACAGTGGCACTTACCTCTAAGCATAAAATGAGTTAACATTTGTAAAGCACCCTGTAAATCTTAAAACTGTACATAAATGCTAGCTATTTTTATCATACGAGGAAACAAACTTAAAGGTCATCTAGTTCAACTTTTGCTTGACCAAGAGTCCCTTCTGTTGTTGTTGTTCAGTTGTTTTTCAGTCATGTCCAACTCTTTGTGACCACATTTGGGGTTTTCTTGGCAAAGATATGGGAGTGGTTTGCTATTTCTTTCTCCAGCTCATTTTAAAAATGAGGAAACTGAGGCAAACAAGGTTAAATGACTTACGCAAGGTCACATAGCTAGTCAGGGTCAGAGGCCAGATTAGAACTCTCTAAAAGAAGTCTTCCTAGCCATGCACTCTGTCCTGGAATCCCATCTACAAAATCTCCAACAGTGTTCATCCAACTTTCATTTGGAATTTTTGATTTTCCTTTTTGGATTTTGAGGAGAAATGCAATAATGTCCATAAACAGCACATTCCATAGTTGGATAGCTTGAACTAATCAAATGTACATCTAGTCCTTTGTCTTCCTTTTTCTACTAGGAAAATGACCAACCTGTTCTCTGAGCATGAATAGCAGTAACTCATTTGAACTAGAAAATAAACCTTGTCTACTCTATGTGCACCATTATAAAATTATCTTTGTCCTTTATACTTACTGGAAGTAAGATCCTCAGGCCTCATGCTTCTGGCATTCTTGTTGGTAGCTTTTATGACCACTTCTCATTTGAAGTATTACTATCATTTGATATTTTTTCCTAATCATGATACTGCAATTATGAATTTGCATGTTAATGCAACAAAAATATGAGTTGAAATGACTTGTGACGCTTAACCTGGAGAATGAAGGCATGAGAGAGGGGAGAGGGCAGTGAGGTAGGAAGGAGAGAGATAAGAAAAATTAGCTTTAAGTATTTGGAAAAAAGGTCATGAAAAAAGAAGACTTAGACTTATTTTGCTTTGCCCTAGAACTGATAGATGGAAGTTTGAAAAAAGTCAATTTTGGCCTGTTATAAGGGTGGGAGGGGGGAAGTCCTTACAATTAGAATTAACCCAAAGTTAAGTAGGATGCTTCAGGAAACAATTAATTCTCCTTCACTGGTTGCTTTCAAAGGAATTATCTGTTGAGAAGGCTGTAGAAGGAAGGATTTTCACCTTAGATGTCCACTTCTCACAGAAGACTTCCTGACTGTCTCTCATCTCTGCAATACTCTCTCTTCATTTCCATCTACTACCTCCCTGGCTTCCTTCATATCCCAATTAAAGCCTCATCTTCTACAGGAAGCCTTTCCTAATCCCTCTTAATTTTATTGCCATCCTTCTATTCACCATTTGTCCTGTTCATAGCTTGTTTTCTTGTTGTTTTCCCCATTAGATTTTGAGCCCTTTGAGGGCAGGCATTGTCTTTTGTCTCTTTTTGTATCACCAGCCTAGCACGTAGACAGATTCTAATATATGCTTGTTGCTGTTCATCCTTCCTTCTTGAAGAAGACCAATGAGATTACATGGATGATGCCTTGACTTGCAAGTGACTTTGATTTAAGTAAGGCAGAGCTGGGGAAAGTCATCAGCCTCATGTTCTCCTCCAGAGTCATTGGAGTCCAGTGGCAAGGCCACTGGTGATGGCCCCAGATATAGTATGAGACCTTAGCCTGTTTAAGCTAAGGTCTTACTCGCTGACTGACTGACTTGTTGAACAGCATGATGTCCATGATTAATGTGGAATCAAAGATATTGTGGTTTTTGAAATGTAGAGAGTTTGAGATTCACATGCTTAATAAAAAAAAATACTTTGAATCTCCAATCCTGATAGTCTCTAATATAAGATTTGCCCTTTCTGTTCATGGATTAATGAATGAATAAATGAGTGAATAAATGAATGAACCAATACCAGCCTTTTGCTGTAAAATCCCCTCACATTGCTTTGAAAATTACAAAGAATAGCCTCAGACCAAATACTTGACACTTATTAGCTGTCTGACTCTGGGCAAGTCACTTAACCCCAACTGCCTAAAAAAAAAAAAAAGATAATTACAAGGAATAAGATATTATGTATGTTTATATTAATTACTTTGTTTAATTTTCCTTTCTGGATTCTGAGCCTTGGTGTTCATGGAGATAATGTAAGGAATTATTCTCTTCATTTTATTTAAAACGGGTAGATGTACCGTTTAACTTTTCCAAAGACCCCCCTGCATAGGAGCATAGATCTAGAGAGGAAGGGACCCTAGAGGTCATCCAGTCCAATTCCCTAATTTTACAGATGAAAAAATCTAGGACCAGGGAGATGAAGAGATTTGTAGGATTAGTTTGCAAATTAGTACTGACTGACAAATGTTTAGAAACACAGAGAAAATAACTGTTTAGTTGTAATTTGGTCTAGATAAAAACTGGAGGTCCCTTCCAAATCTGAGATTCTATGATTCCAAGATATCTGTCCTAAGAAACAAAATGCATTAATTTTCCATTAGGGGACCATGAAAGAAGGTTCTATATCTCTCTGTGCAATTATAACTAGTCCATTAAAATATTATTTAGTAATTATTGCTTGCCATGAATTGATTGGGGGAGAAATAGTTGTTAAATAAATCATAGAATACTGTAGAATTAGTAAGAGAACAAATTATTATAAATGTTGAAAATTTCCTAGATACTTATAGCAAGTATATTTTCTCCATATTCAGTCTGACTGAAACCAAAAATAATTCCGAACCTGAAGTAATAAAAAGAAATAAAACACACACGTACAAGCATGGTTGCTAGCCATATCTACAGAAAATGATCATGGATCTTTTAGAGAGTCTTTTTTGTTCCTGTTGTTCATATTTTATAACCCATATGTGAGCTTGCATTTTCTGGAATATATGCTGCCCAAGAAGTAAGACTAAAAGGGTCCATGGATATCCAATTACTGCATTTCATAGATCATGAGACTGAGGACGATAGAAGTGAAGATTTCATGGTGATCGACCTATGGTCTCTGACCATATGAACCTTCTCATTACAGTTTTGGACAATTATAATTTTCAGGGACTATTGTCTTTATTATATGACTATAATCTGCCTCTCTGCAACTGTAATGCATATGTAAGGCAGGTGTATGTGTGATGGACCTGGAGGGGAGAGGTAAGAGGAACTTGGACAGTGAACATTAACTAGCAGATTTGATTTTTCTTTTTATTGACAGGTGTTTCTCTAAATTTCCACATGGGGAGAGAGGTAGTTTCATCAGGCTACCCTGTCTACTCATGGTGACATAAAGTCAGTAGTTTAGAATGATCAGTGGGCTGATTCTAAATGGCATATCCTCAGGATGAAGCCATTCACAAGTCTCAGCTGCCAGCAAACTCTGGTATGGATTCCGTTTCCTGGACTGACCTGTTATGAACTTTTGAAGCTCACAAGGTCTTACCTTATTTTTCTCCACCCCCTATACACTACCTAAAAGAGGAAAAGAATGAAAGAAAACAAAGATAAAAAGTCAATAATCATGTTTTCAGGGCCAGGACCTTTTGTATGAACACTCAGTTCTAGCTCGGTAGTTAATTGAAAGCCTTTTCTTCACTACTCATTAAACAGATAGGAAACAGAGAATACTTGCATATGTTATGAAATATTTAGATGACCCTTCCATTCACCATCATTATATAAATGTAGAAGCAGGCTCCCCAAGCATCCATGTAATTTTGGATCAAGCAGAGCCCACTATGTGTATTCCTGGGATTGGACCCTCATTGGCAAGTCCATCTTTCATGATCAGACATACACATACATGAACATGTACATAAGTTTGCACATTATAGATAACATTATTTATGCATATATGGGAGTGAGTGTATTATGTTTCATTACATTAGCCTGGATATTAGGAAGATTTGTGGTTGAGAACTTTCAAAATTGTTACAAAAACTATATAACCATAGGCAAGTCATTTAACTTCTCAGTGCCCCAGGCAGCTTTCTAAGAATCTAAGTTAAAGATGAATTTGCAAGTTGCAACAGTGGAATGAGTTTCCACACCAGAAGATTCCCACATGAATATAGTCACAGATCCTGACCAAAATAAGTAAACAAACTCTCTCTCTCTCTCTCTCTCATTGGAATATGGCCTGAAAATAATGAAATTTCATTTGAATATCATGATACATATAGCTCAGAAAAGAAAAAAAATACTTTGAACTGCACAGTATAGAGATTTGGGTTACCATATAGTCCACCTTCTTCAGGAAAATAATTCAATAAAAACAAACAGATGGTCTTTGAAGTCAATATGGTGTACAGAATTTGTATTTGATGTTTAGGCAATGTATGAAATGTTTCCTGTATATACAAAAGGCTATTCTAAGCTTCTATGTTTCTTAAGAGTCTCAAAAATATATAAAGACATCTCTTATTTTCTCATGTATTCAAACTCAAATTATAAGTATATATTCTTCAACATCAACTTGAAACAGTAATTTTTTTTTCTTGCCGTGTGCTGACTCAGGAGTTCAAACTCTCCCACATTATTCATCAATGATTTGTGAACAAAATGCTTTCAGTTGTATATTTAATATTGTTTACATTACTGGAAACAACATTTACTAATACAGATCAGAATCTTCTCTCTAATTTATAGTTTTAGAGAGCTCACTGGATCACTGGGAGTTTAAGAGAAGCTAACTCAGGCTCTCTTGGTCAGTATGTGTCAGAAATGGGCCTTGAATCAAGGTCAAACTAACTGACAGGGCATCTACCATAGGCTAACTCTCTTAAATCTCTGAGACAAATAAAATTAAAATTATGGAATGAGACTGGTTTGTTTTCTACCAAAGGAAAGAAAAAGGAAGGGGAATAAAGCTATTTTAAATTTTCAATTCAATTCAATGAAATGGAATTTATCAAATATATACTATGTGCAAAACACTATGTTAGGCCTTGGATGTACAAAGATAAAAAGCAAAAATGAAAAACGTGAATTCACCACCATTGAAGAGGGACTTAAAACAATAATTAGGAACTATTTTGCCCAACTGTATGCCAACAAATCTGACAATCTAAGTGAAATGGATGAATATTTACAAAAATATAAATTGCACAGATGAACAGAAGAGGAACTAAAATACTTAACCTCATTTATCTCTCCTTTCACCTCTTCCCTCCTCAGCAATATTTTTCTTCTGACAACCACCTCCCTTAATTTCCCCTCACTTCTATTAGTCCCCCTCCCTTTTCTTTCCCTTTTTTAAAAATTTTTTTTGGGGGGCTAGGCAATGGGGTTAAGTGACTTGCCCAAAGTCACACAGCTAGTAAGTGTTAAGTGATTGGTCTGAGGCTGAATTTGAACTCAGGTCCTCCTGAATCCAGGGCCAGTGCTCTATCCACTGCACCACCTAGATGCCTCCTTCTTTCCCTTTCTCCCTACTACTCCTTCCCTCCCTTCTTCCCTGCTTTCTAACCCCCCCCAAATTTTCTTTCCCCTTTCTCCTCCTACTTTCCCATAGAGTAATATAGATTTCTATAATAACTGAATGTGTTTGAGCCAATATACAGTAAGAGTAAAGTTCAAACAATGCTCGCCCCCCTCCCTTCTTTCCCTTCACAGTAATAGGTTTTTGTGCCTCTTACTGTAATGTTATTTAACTTATTCTGCCTCCACCTTTCCTCTTCTCCAAGTGCAATCCCTTTTTTTTACCCCTTAATTAATTATTTTTTATCATCACATCAAATTCAACTTATATCTACACCCTCTGTCTATGTATACCCCTTCTAACTGCCCTAATAAAGATATAGTTCTCAAGGATTGTAAGTATCATCCTTCTGTGTAGGGATTTAAACAGTTTAACCTTATTCAATAATGTTTTTTTCCTCTCTTTTCTTTTTACTGTTTTATGTTTCTCTTGATTCTTGTATTTGAAGATCGAATTTTCTGTTCAGCTCTGGCGTTTTCATCAGGAATGATTGAAAGTCCCCAATTTCATTTAGTGTCCATCTTTTCCCCTGATTTTGCTGGATAGTTGATTCTTGGTTGTAATCCAAGCTCCTTTGCTTTGCAGAACATCATGTTCTAGGTCTTCTGATCATTTAATGTAGAAGCTGCTAAGTCCTGTGTAACCCTGCCTGTGATTCCACAATATTTAAATTGTTTCTTTCTGGCTGCTTGCAGTATTTTGTACTTGACCTGATTATTCTGGAATTTGGCTACCATACTTCTTGGAGCTTTCATTTTGAGATCTCTTTCAGGAGGTGATTGATGCATTCTTTCAATGATTATTTTGCCCTCTGGTTCTAAGATATTAGGACAGTTTTTCTTGAAAATTTCTTGAAAGATCTTGTCCAGGCTTTTTTTTTTTTTGATCATGGTTTTCAAGTAGTCTCATAATTCTTAAGTTATTTCTCCTGGATCTATTTTCTATGTCAATTGTTTTTCCAATGAGGTATTTTACATTTTCATCTATTTTTTTCATTCTTTTGATTTTGTTTGACTGATTCTTGATGTCTTATAGAGTCATTTGCTTCCACTTGACCAATTCTAATTTTTAAGGAATTTTCTTCAGGTAGCTTTGTATCTCCTTTTCTATTTGATCAATTCTACTTTTTAAGAATTATTTTCTTCAGTCAATTTTTGTCCTTCCTTTTCCGTGCTATTGACTGTCTCTTGCATACCTCTCATTTCTTTTCCCATTTTTTCTTCTACCTCTCTTATTTGACTTTTGAAATCCTTCTTGAGCTCTTGCAAGAAGGCTTTTTTGTGCTTGAAACCATTTAATATTCTCCTTTGGAGTTTCAGATGTAGGTATATTGACAATGTTGTCCTCTTCTGAGTTTGTGTTTTGATTTTCCCTGTCACAATAAAAGTTCTCTATGGTCAAGGCTCATTTGTGCCTTTTGCTCATCTTGCTTGCCTATTTCCTGGCCTTTAAAATTGAACTGTCAGGCTGGAGCACAGGAGGCACTGTCCCAAACTTCTTGTGCTGGAGGCTAAGGTCCTAGTTACTAGCCTTATGCCCTGGGGCCTTGGGGTCTGACTATTGGAGGCTGTAAGGGTGTGGCAGCTTACCTAGTGCTGAGCACAGGTCCTAATGGTGGTATATGGCATGTACTAAGGCTATGTGGGGTTTTTCTGCATTTCCCTGGTGTTCCACTGAAGTATGTGGAGGTCTGATCCCTGGAGGCTGCCTATTTGCCCTGGGCTATGCTGAAGTACCCTGAAGATCTGGCAACTGAAAGATGCCTGGCTGCCTTGTGTTACACTGAAGAAAGCTAGCCACTGGAGGTTTGCCTTCCCAGGGCTCAACTAAAGCATGGGGAGGTCCAGTTGCTGGAAGATGCCTGCCTGCCAGGGGAGGCACAGGCACACATGGTGAGCTGGAGTCTGCCAGTTCTCCTGGCTATGCTAAGGCACGTGGAGCGTCCTGGTGATAGTGTTTGCCTGCTCCACCACCCTGGGGCTCAGAATGTCTCACTGGTTTGCTGAGTTAGAACCTCCTGCCATCTTGCTGGGAGGCTTCTTGTCCTGGACTGCACTCCCCTTTTACCTGAATGATATGGACCTTTTTTGCCAATGCTCCAAGTCTCCTGGACCAAAAGACTGCCCCATCCTATCTTTCCCCTGACTCTGCTGTCCCAGGATCTGTTCTGAGGTACTATTTTATGGATGTTCAGGGATGAGAATGGGAGAATGACAGCAATCTACTGCTTACTTCTCCATCTTGGCTCCCAGAAGTCCTGTGTCTCTCTTATACATGCTTCCAATATTCTGGTGAACTCTGAATCATTCAAACTCAGTAATGGTGAATCTTGTCAGGACAAGTTTTATATCAGTTCTGACCTGGTAGGAAATATACTACTTCTGAACTGGTTTATTGACATGCTTCCTTGAATACCTTAGGGAGTTGTATTCTCAACAATAGTACTTCCACTGTCATATGGAAAATCCAAGGCAGAGTCTGATTTTGAAGATGGATTCACTATAGATGGTGAGGATCTTCAGATGTTCCTGTTGCTGTATCACATTATGATTATATTAGGCCCCAGAACACAAGAAGATCTCCTAAATGAAATAAGCAACCATTTAAAGAAGTCTGTATATAAAGTCTGTATATAAAGAAGTCTGTATATAAAGAAGCATGTATAGATTATGAGGTGGCATGGTTACAAGAAGTAGTAGCATTAGTGAGATCACAGAATCACTGAAGTATCTAAGTATTAAACATATAATGCTCATGTCTTCCTTCTGTTACCTCCAACTTATCATATGTACACATGTATACATATATCCATATATACATACATACACATATGTATACATATAAACACAAATACACACATGTCTTCATGTTGTTTCTCCTATCAGACTCTGCTCTTTGAGAGTAGAGACTATTTTTTGCTATTCTCTATATCTCCAGCACTTATTAGAGTACCTGACACATAGCAGATATTTGATGAATGTTTCTTGACTGGACTAATAATACATGAATGATTTTGTGAAGAAGTTACCTCAAAAACAAATATTCATTTGCCAAACATTTATTTAGTGCCTTTTCCAGAGAAAACACTGCCCTTGGTGCTTAGGGAGATAATAAATTCCTGCCCACCAAGATTTTACCTTTTATAAGTAGAAGACACACACCAAGACAACAGAAATGCATCATATTGTTGAAATAGAGTTGTCATCAAAATTATTTGTTAAGTTCACGGTGGGGAGGGGTGTTAACAAGGGGTTCAGAGAAAGGAATGTGGGAGGGCTTCAGGAAAAGAGGTCCTTTGATTTGAGCTTTGGGGGATGGCTAGGAATTCATCTTATTGTTTTGGTGAATACAGCCACGTATAGGAGAGTTCCATGTTAAAGAGAAACAATGAGAAAGAGAAGAAAGAAAAAAGAAAGAGAGGGGGAAAAGAAAAATCAATTCATGAGAACACTGTTTCTGTTTTGCCTCCACATCCATAGTGCAAAGCACTGTGCCTTGCAAAAAATAGGCATTTAATGTTTCTTGAGTTGAAATGATTTCAATTGAAGAAGGATAAGGCAGTTAGGCAGGAAAGAAGGCATGAAAAAGGCAGGAAGGCAGGCAAAAGGAAGGATTAAAGGAAGGAAAGAAGGAAGAAAGGATGGAAGGAAGGAAGGAAAGAAGCAAGGAAAAAAGGAAGAAAATACTACGATTATTTCTGACAATGAACTCAAAGTATTTAAACTTAATGGTACGTGACTATAAATTATAGACCATAGAATCTTAAGTAAGGAAAGTACTTCAGAGTACTTATAGCTCAACTCAGACATGAACAAAAATCTCCTCTATAACATACTTGAAAACCTCCAATGAATGGGAACTCACCACTTCATGAAGCAACACATAGGACTTTTAGAGTACTCTCATTGCTAACAAGCACCTCCTTATATCAAACATAAACTGCCCCTTTACAATGTCCACCTGTCACTTCTGTGCATGTGAGAACACATGGAGCAAGTCTATTCTCTCTTTCATTCGTGATAGGCCTTTAACTACTTGATAACATCTTTAATGAGGCCTCTGAATCTTCTCTTCTATAGGCAAAACATTGCCAGTTTCTTTACATGATCTTCATATGACATAAAGTGGAGGTTCTTCACTATCCTGATTGTACTCCTCTTGACACATTTCAGCTTATCAGTTTATTACATTTTAGTCCACAAAATCTCCCCAACTATTTGTTAAAAATAAAAAGATAAAGGGGGCAGCTAGGTGGCGCAGTGGATAGAGCACCAGTCCTGGATTTGGGTAGAACTGAGTTCAAATCCAGCCTCAGACACATAACACTTACTAGCTGTGTGACCCTGGGCAAGTCACTTTACCCCCATTGCCCAGCGGGGGGGGGAGGGAGTAAAAAAAATAAAAGAAAAAGAAAATCATATGTTTTGTCTCTATATCACAGTCATCCTCAGAAGTCATCTAGAACTCCTATTTTTACAGATGAAGAAACTGAAACCCAGGGAGACTGAAAGATTTTCCCAAGCTCATACAGATATTTAATAATGTGGAATGGAAGTTGAACTCAAATCCTCTAACTCCAGAATTTGTTGATTCCCCTGTACTATAAAGATTGTTATTTTCTGTTCTATATTTTAATTGCATATTTAGGTCATTGATATTTTTTTTCAATTTTGCTAATTTAAAATTTTTCAAAGATAAAATTGGAGAACTGCTTTAATTGCATCCTTTAATTCTTATTATTCCCATTATCTTTTACATAACTAATTATCAATTCTATAATTTATTATATTACTCATAACCCAGGATGTCATTACTTAGTTTCCCTGTAGGTCTATTTCATTTGCTCATAGTTCGTTTGTAGTCTATAAAGGATACATTTTTATTTCTCCCTTTTAAAATTTGTTTGTGACTCACTTATTCTCTAGTACAGATTAGATTTTTAGCAAAGGTACCATAAGATGTTAGAAATAAGTGAATTCTTGAATATTCCCATTCAGATTTAATTAGAGGCAAGTGAAACCTATTTTCCAAAAATCTATTCAGATCTGAATTTCCCTTTTCCCTTCTCTTTCTGTATATATATATGTATGCATGCACGTGTGTATGCATGTATATATGTGTGGGTGTCTGTATCATTGGCTGTGATGTCTTTACATACAATTTTCCTTTTGATCTTTTCACATGATCAATGTTTATTGCTTTTTAATAAAATCATTACAACCCCTAATATTTTATAGTCATCTGGAGCATGAGATTTTGCTAGATTCTTTCATCGACACTCTACATATTTCTTTATATATGTAAATGTTTCCTTTATGAAGGATACTATTATTTTTTCTTTATTCTATTCAGTTAATTTTATTGGGACAGTCTAATCAATTTACACTTATGGTTAAATTGACATTTGTGATATATATGTACATAGATAGATAGATGATAGACAAATATGCATTGATATAGGTATCACATTTATGTATATATGTATACAAGCACACATGTTTCCTCTTCCTCTTTTTAATTTATAAAATTTGTTTTGCTTACAGAAATTTAATCTTGGGCTCCTCCTCCCAATTACATAGACCCCTTTCTCTTCCATGACCCTGAAATATTCCCATATCCTAAGTTACTTGCTAATCTCTTTTCTTCTCAACGTCTTTACTCCTTTCCTTCCTCCCATCTTCCTTTTCTCCTCAGTCTCTTATATCTTACTCTCTCTCTCCATTTGTCTGTGTTGTGCTTTTCTGTCTTTATGCCTGCCTCTCCTTGTATTTCTTTTCCTGTCTTTTTTCTCTATTTCTGTCTCTGTCACTTTCTCTGTTACTGTGAGAATGTATCTGTCTGTCTCTGTATCTCTGTTGCTATGTCTCTGTCTGTCTCTCATGTTCTGCTAAAAGACTGAGTTTTCAATGTCAAGGATTCCTGTAATCATACAATTATGGGTAGAGAGAACTAGCACTAATAACTTAACATTACCACCCAGATCAACTTGAAGCCATGATCACACCCCCCAGCTCTTGCTGTGACATGTGTTATGTCTATTCTTTTCTGCTTTTGATGAAAGGGTATTGAAGATGGAACAGACTAGTCTTCAACTCTGTGAACTTCAAAAGTCTAAAGACCCCTGAAGACAGAGTCTGCAATCAGGAGTTCATGCCAGAATTTGTGGTTATCCAAGCCCAATCCTGCAGCACAGGCTTAGAAAAATAGCCCAGTAGCAGCTTTGGGCTGACCCCAAAACAAAGATGTGTAACCCTGTAAGCATTATACATGGATGGATATCCTTCATTCAGAAAACAATTTGGTTGGGCAAATACTTTATAGCCACTGCTGTAAGATTGAGCCCAATCTCCTTAGTGACCAAGATGGTATAGGGGAGAAGATGCCTCTGGATGGTGAGAGAAGTGGGCATTTTATAACTTCTGTTCTTTGTAACCTCAGTAAATATCCTTTTATAAACACTAATAAATGTTGACTGTTTAAAAGTTACTAGGGCACTAATCACTGAAAGGTATCTATATAAGGTATAAAGATTGATATTGAAAACACTCCAGAATAGATGCTCAGTTTAATGGCCTTAGAAGCATGCCTTTAACCTGTCAAAGATACTTCTGGAACCCTGAAGGAGTGATATAGTTACTTCAATTAAGAGTTAAACTAAAGACTGTAGTAATTTATGTGAACTATACTTGGAAATAAGCCATTCTGATGTTAAGGGACCTTAGAAAATGCAGTAATATCCACATCTTTTTTAGAGAATTTTGACTCAGTTTCCCTTGTTGTGAAGTACTTGTTCATTGAAAATTTCTTGTCCTATTACTATTTGTTTATTCCACCTCCTCAGTTAGCTGTTCTCTGTCTTTTTCAATCACTTTCCTGATTTGCAGGTGCCAGAGGGTTCTGTAGTTGAAACTATTCTCCATCCTTCCTGCTCACACTTCTACTGGATTCTAACCTCCTCACTCAGACTGACTTTCTTTATTGTCTAAGCAGACTTTGGGGAAGTTAGTCTTAAAGAGTTTGGAGTAGGCTGGTTTTGGAAATGGGAACAAATAATGTTTGCTATTACTTATCTTCTCTACCTTTCTCTCATTCTTGCTGCCTTACCAGTTCTTCTGTGACATATTTAATAATCACAACAATTTCTACTTTTCTGGTGCCTTCCTACCACTACAATCTTATTTCCTGGGCTCTATAGTCTCCAACCTCTGTCTTCTCCCCACATACTACTTTTCTTCATTTTTCCTCTTGAAGTTAAGTGATATTCTCATTCATATGTGTAAACTTTCCTGGGAATGTTGAAAGCAGTTATCTTGCTTTGGAAACATTCTGAAATGCTTAAAATTGTATTTGTCATGAGGGCCAAGGACTATCCAGGTCAAGGACTTGGATATGTCTATATGTGTGAAAGGGATAGGGATTTTGGAAATGTTGACTGGTCTTCAGTTGATATTTCTTGTTTAAAGAATTACTCAGTTCTCTCAATTTTTCTCCTCTTATAGTATTGTTTTTGCTCCAATTAAGGGATTATTATGAGTTCATTTAGGGTAGTATAGGGTTGGTGGTAGACTAGGTTACCTCTCATTACATTGTCTTCCCAAGATGATATTCCTCAGACGAACTTTTTCAGAAGAACTGTCTAACAACAATTCTCCCATTTTGTACATCAGTATGATGTAATGGTGCATTCCAAACCATTACCCTATCAAAGTGAGTATCCCATTTAGGGTTACTAAAGCTTTTTTTTTCTTTTCCAAAATGGTTTTATGTCTTTTAAGTTATTTAAAGGTTGGCTTCTCTTTCTTAATTTTCTTCTCCCTGAACTATCCAAATACCAAGGGAACCATAAGTCTTTTTGTAAGTCTACAAAGACTGTTTTGTTGTGCAGTGCAAATCATAAATATTAGGTGATTTTACTATCTCTTTTGCTGCCTGATCTTGTGCCTCCCATCTTCCTATATATGTCAGTGTTGCCTAAACTATATATATCTCCAATTTTCATGGTATATTTTATAGAAATGATATAAAATTTGGCTTTCTTTTATAGGTTTGATCATATTACTAAATTTATGCAGGACAAACCACTTCAAGAGTAGTGTTTTGTTCTATGTGACTCAATTGTTTGGGGGAAGAACCTCAACAAGCCCAGAGGATAGTTACCAGGGTGAAAGGTGAGGCTTAAGAACAGGAGTGGAAAGAATAAAGGTTTTCAACCCTGGAGAGAAGAAGGATTATTAGGTAGTATGCAGGTGGAACATAATTATGGGTTTTGTACATGAAAAATTGTTTGTTTGTTTTTTTATATAAGAAGCAATAAATTTGTTCCACTTGACCCAAAAGGCAGAACTAGGAACAATGGGTAGAATTTACAGAGAGGGAAATCATTGTTCAACAACAACAACAACATCAAAACAAAACAAAAACTTTCCCACCTAACAATCATAACCAAGAACTGAATGAGCTTCCTTTGGAGGTACTACATTTAACAAATCTATTCATTTCCTTTTTTTCTTCAAGTGAGAGATTACTTATTGGATATATTATACAGTTGATTATCTCTCAAGATACAGGTCAGATAGGTGGCCTCCATCTATAAAATGTTTTAATTTTATAAGTTGTTTCCATAAAAAAAAATGTTGCCAGGACATTTTCCAGAATGCATTTGATAATGTAATAGTCAGGCCCTGGGTCCACTAAAGGAACTAGAGACAGTATCAAGATGAGAAGACTGACTTGGGGAGGACTAAATTTGGAGGGCTATTTTCTGAAAGAGAAATGAGTCATTTTATTGAATCTCAGTATATAAGAACAAAGATCATTGAATGGAATTACAGGAAGTCATACATTAGCTCAACATAAGTACTAAAGCTTTCTAACCGTGGTACAGTGTGTTTTAATAAATTCAATTTGACAAATGCTTATTAAGTAACTGTTATGTATAGGCACCATTCATTGTACCAAGGATTCAGAAACAAAACATAAATAGTCTTTGTAGTCAGGGAAGATTATGTTCTACTACTTCATGATATAGGGAATGATAGCAATGATGGTATTCAAATGGGATGTCCATTTTTCTGGGAAGGTAATTTTGCTTTAGGCAAGGAGTTGAAGGAGTCACTCTGAGATCTTGTCCTACTCTGAGATTCTCTGAATAGCTTTCATATCATCTTGGTAATCATCATAACAGGAATTCATAAAGAGACCAAATCTGTGGATGTGGAATATTGCCACTGCTTCAGTTGGAGATACATATACAACCTGTATTTGGAAAGCAACAACCCGGAGCTGATGCTCAGTTGAAATGCAAATATTGTCTACGGTATTTTCCTTTGAGACAAGAGTGTGCATCAGCTGATCTTATATGCATGCTGCTGGTTTCTGTAGAAAGAAGAATAACCACTGCTTAAAGAATTATTAAATTCATTTTCTTATTTCAGGACAGGGGAATGTTCATGTTGGAGTCTGAGGGGATAATGAGTCTTTATGAATCCCTTTGGGAAAAGTCTTTCTTCTTATTTGTCATTCTTTCTTTTCTTTTTTTTTTTTGGCTTTTTATTATTTTTTTCTGGATGGATCTTTGTTCACAATATTCCCAGCTCACCTGTGAAATTTTAGGTGTTCAAAAATGCCTCCAGGAGAAGAGATAATTCTTGGAACATTTTAGTTCTGATGTCACATTTTATGATAGCCAAAATGCCCCATGATGGGGGAGAAGCCTTACTAAAAGTTCCGATTGAAAGTAATATTATGATAATTTGATGCTTAAATGATCTTTGATCTCACAGTTGTAAATATTCTCTCCAAAGATGCAGGTAATAACTCCTTCATGCTATCCCATACACTTCTGAGTCTTTTGGTGAGGTACTAGAATAGATCAGAGATTCTTAACCTGGATTATTTGAATTTGATTCATTTTACATATATTTTAATAACTGAATTTCAACCTTTGTAATTTTCTGTGTTTTATCATTTGCATTTGCAAACATGATTCTGAGAAGAGGCCCATACATAGACTTTAAACCTTAGTGCTGAAAGGATCCATAACACACACCCACACACACCCACACACACACCCACACACACACACACACATACACACATGCACACACACAGAGGATATGGACTAAATGATCATTGATTAGGTGATCTCTAAAATCCCTTGCATCTCTAAACTAAGGATCTTATGATTCTATGACCCCAACTTGTTTGAGAACTTCTTTTGATGCTTTTAATGCTTTGGGTTTAAACATGTAATAAGCAGGGGATAATCTAAGCATATAATACCAAAGCTGAAAGGGGTCCTATAGGTCATACAATGAATTTTTGCTGAAATTACCTGTGCCTGGAATCTACTTCCTCCTCACTTTCATCTCTTAGGCTACCTGGTGTCTATCACAGATCAGGTCTAGTTGCACATTCTACAGAACATATTTCCTGACGGTGATGATAACCATGCCCTCCAAATCACCTTGCATCTTACTTGTATATAGCTAGGTTACGTTTAGTTAGTATCTCCCTTATATTACTGATATCCTCTAATGGTGAGCATCTCAGTATCACTTAATCAATTAATTAGCTCTTTCAAAAGACATAGTAGAATTAAAAATCTAGCAAGAACAGACATTATATTTTCACACACCTAGGGACATTCTCTCCCTCATACCATCTTGGTCTTTGGGAGAAGCTGGATCAACCTTGAAATAGCTCTTACAAAGCAATTACCCCACCAAACTTACTTTTGAATGCAATAAAGCCTTTACATGGGTCAAGGAGGCACTACTGCTCTCTCTTAGATGCTTTCAATCTCACAACTTCATTCATTACTGTGTTCAGCTGTCTTCAAAATATGGTATGAATTCTAGCTGCTGGACCTCTGGTCACTCATGAGGACTTCTCATATCTATAGTCAGATATCCCATTACTTAAAAAGAATAGACATACTGGAGTTGGTTGTAGAGGTTTTTAAATGCTGAAGAGGAGTTTATATTTAACCCTTTAGAAAATAGGGAGCAATTGGAGTTTATTAGGCAGAATGACCTAGTTAGAAAAAATGGATAATAGTTGTTTCTTGTTCATTAGAAGTTATGAAACAAAGGCTAGATGACCACTCATCAGATGTGTGCTACAGGGGATTCTTGTTCAGGTTATTCTTTTGAAATAGATGACCTCTGTGGCTTCTCCAAACTTGAATATACTGATTTTGTCATCCTGTGTTTTATGGGATCATCTAGATTTACCATTTTATTTTTTACACTCCATTTTCTAGGGAACTTTCAGCTCTAATAATCTGTGTTCAGTGGCCTCTTCCAGGTTTAAAATTGTAAAGTCACTTCTCTCTCCCATTATAACATAACAAATCCACATCCTAAGAACTGTTCCAGTTTTGAGATTCTAAGATCCTACCATTTTGTTCCTATAATGCCCATGGTTGTGTTGTGATTAATATTAAGGGCATGAATCTTATCCTTTTATATGATGTCACCTCCATTCTGTTCTTTGGGAGCCTGAAGTACAGAAGGTTTTGATATTTCTTTTATCTATCTGATTAAAGGAAATGAAATGTCTGTTTAGCCAGCCCAACTCAGGAGTTACTTTACAGGCATGATTTCGTACCAATTCTTTACTCCTTTGAGAAGGCCCATTCATGTGTGTTTGACAAATAGTCTGGGGTTTTGGATTACAGGAAATCAATATATTGCATGGCCTCATTCCCCTTAGTAGTTTGCTGCTATGGGATGGAGTTTGATGAGGCTTTTCTTTCAAAGTACAACCTCTTAGGTAACTAAATCAGTGAAGGATTTAAGAGCTATTACTCCTGCTTGACCATCACTCAGGGTACCAAATTTTAGGATTCTCTTTGACAGTAATTTTTTCTTATTCCTTGTTTTCTTTTTCTTGTCTTCCTTTCTCCCTATTTATCTTAATGCATCTTCATTTGCTGTTTTAAATGTTTCTGATACTTTCCTTATTTTTCTTTGGAAATTGAAAAAAAAAACTCCTCCTACAAGGAAGATGGATTTCAGGTAACTATAAGGAAAATACTTCCACACGGGTAGAACATTGTGAAAGCTGAATGAGCTTCCCAGAATTTTAGCAAGTTCCCTTTTCCTGAAGGTCTCTGAGTGGAGATTGAATGACTTGGCAGAGATGCTTTAGAAAATGATTCTTATTGGGGAAGAATTGAAGTATATGATCCCTGAGGTCCCTGTCAGCAGTGAAGTTCTAATATTCCATGATCACAAATGTTTTCAGGACAGGAATGCTTTATTGATTTGCTTCCAAAGGATGAAGTAGTCTTTGGATAAAATATTATCAATTCAATCATTGCCCTGCACATCCCAAATATCTGATGTCGATTTCAGCAGGAATTTAATATGTTGCTTCCCTGTCTTTCGTCATAGTGACCACCATTTCCATAATGCCCTCATTATCATCTTCCTATACTCACAGTATTCAAAACTTAGGTCAGTTGTTGTGCATTTAATAACTATTTTCTAGGCATTGTGCCTAGTGCTAAGCTTACTTAGGTTTTGTTTAAAGCCTTCCTTTGCACTTTATATAGTCTGTTTTGTACGAAACACTTATAATACTACTGACAGTACCACTAATACTGATATACACTAATGGATTACATTTATATAACATTTTATATAATTTTCAACACATTTCTTATATGTTATCCCATTAGATCCTGAAACAATTTTTATATTATATGCTATTATCAGCAAGTTTTTTAGGTAAAGGAATTGAGGCTCAGAGAGGATGTCAATTGACCTACGTTCACCCAGCCATTAGTGTCTAAAGCAGAATATGAACCCAGATTTTCTTGCCTTCAGATCTGGTCTCTTCTTCATTATTCCATGATAGTTCTTCCATATAGATACTGAAATTGATGTTAACATAAATATATACAGTGTCTCTCTGAGCTACTGTTTCCCTCATACAATATGTACTTGCCAGTTGGGTCCCCACAGAATACTATCTCATGCTGAATATATTCTGTGAGTCCAAACTAAGAAAAATCTGGCTCACAAGCCCCAGCTGATGCAATTATCTCTAACAGCCAGACAAGAGGACCCACAAAGATGTTTCTGAAATGGACATAAGTATGCAAAACTTTTGGACTAGATGTGACCAAATGTTTGACCCTTACCCTTACTTTCAGGAAATGAGCTAATGGTAATGCCTGTACCATGTGTCTTGGCATGCTTGGCCATGCTTTTTACATACTTATGGAAATTTTATAGTAAGAAAGGCAATAACAAAGAAAAAAAATCTCTCCTTTAACTCTTAAATCAGTGGCACACTCTCTTACAAATGCACAGACCATCAGTAAGAAGAATGAATGCCAATAGAGTTCACTTTTGGAAAGGGACAAATATAGAGAACACATATGACCAAGGCAATGTATATCTTCAGCACCACTATTCCTTCCCCTTCACCCATTTCTTTTTTGTGATGCAGATTTGCTTGATAACCTGCTATCTTGATTCTCTTGGGCCTATTCCTGGGTACAGTGCTTGGCTCTGATGCTTGGCCAGGGTCTCTTCTGTCTTTAGCTTTGGGCTTAGTTTAAATCCTGGACTAGAGTCCAACTATATGTTCTTTTTTAGGGAAAACAAAACAAACTAGAATGCATACCCAAAGAGCAAAAGGAAGCCCATCTCCAAACCTTGACATGTCCTAAGCAGAAACGACCATCTCCAGCCACCAGATTCTCTTCCCTCTCAATTTCTTTCAAATCAGTTTGACTCTTTAGCTGGACCCTATTTTTTTGGACCCTGCCAGGTGTTTTTTTTTTAAAAAAAGATTCCATTGCTGATGTTATGAGAATAAATAAATCGTCTCTCACATCCCCTTTCCCCAACCACTTTTGGCCACACCGTCCATGAAACATAAGGGAAAAGGTCAAGAGCAAACACAAAATCTGGGTGAACAAGCTCCTTTCACTAAAAAAGGTCAACACCTTCTGTTCAACTTACAGTCTTAGAGAACTGCTTAGAACACACACACACACACACACACACACACACACACACACATTTAAGTGATTTACTCAAGGTCACACAGTGGATATGTATTAGAAGTATGGGTTGAATTCATGTTTTCCTGCTTCCAAAGCTGACTTTTTTATGCTATGTTAACTTGCAGATGAACTCAGGATCAGAAATAATAATATCCACCGAGTCACCAACATAATTCACAAGCCAGAAAAGACTAGAAAATAAGCTTTGGGAAAAAGATATTTTAAAATTATAAGGTTTACTGGAAGGGAACATCAAAATCACCTTATAGGCTCGTAGATTTATAAGGAGAAAGGATTATAGAAGTCAAGTTCAACCCCCTCATTTAACAGATATAAAGCAGAGGACCAGAAAATTTGAGCTACTTGCCCAGGATCATATAGATAGCTAGTAAGAGTCCGAGGCAAGATTTGAGCTAGAATAATTCTGATTCCAAAGCTCTATTCATCAAACATATTGCCTCATTGAGGTAGCCAACCTCTTCATTTTATAGATGATGAAATGAAGGACCAGAGACAATAAATGAATTATCCAAATATCATTAATATAATTATATTTTTGCCTTCCAATATGATTACCTTGACCTTAAGCCTCTCCTAACATTAGTCTCCCTGAAAAGTAGTATCCCCCAGACCAGGAAATCCCAGAATCCCAAATTTGGAAGGGACTCAGAGTTCATGTTATCCAATTTTTGCTTGAATAAGAATCTCTTGTCTAATATTACAAAAAATGGAATGTTTTATCGAGGTAATGATGTTAAAAATATTGGTGCATCTATAATCAAAGAAGTGATGCTTAATGATCTCTCAGAGTCTTCTGGGAAAGAAGAACAGGCTGATGGTACCGGTAGACAACAGGCAGTCTGTAGGTCCTCATTTTGGATAATATTTACTTCTCTCACTAAAAGGCAAAGGAATATAAATGCCAATAACTAAAAATACATAAGCTAATCTCTATTCATTTCATACACTGATGCGTGTCTGTGTAATTCATCCTTTATTTTTATTTATGAATCATTCATACATTGTACAACCAGGTTCACCCTCAAAAGATATTCAGGAAAATCATGTGCTGCTCAGGCCTTTTCAAAATGAATTTGGGCCCTAAATTAACTTTTGACTGATAGCTTTGTTCAGGAAAATGCTTTCACATTGAACAAAACCAGGAGTAGTCTATGATTTAAATTGGCATATTGATGAGTTCTGTAGATGAATTTGATACACAATGAGCAAGAATCAAATTATGCATGCAAATATAGTAGTGCAGGTGTTGTGATTCTTGATGAGACTATGTTTAAAAAAATATTTGGCTTTGGAATGCTGAATACACCTGTTCCACATGAAGACTTTTTTCTTATATGAAATAACTCATATAAAATTTAAATAATTTAACTTGTATAAGTGCATCAAACAAATATTTGGGTATAGTATGGATAGAGAAAGAGGCCATATGGGATACAATAGGTGATGAGATATTCCTTCATAACACTAAAAAATGCATACTTAGTTCTAGAGGAAGTATTCTATTTGAGAACTGCTGGGAAAACTGGATGTCAGTTTGGCAGAAATTTAGTTTAAACTAGCATCTTATACCATATGCTGGAATAATTTCCAAATTGATATATGACATAAATATACAAGTGATAAAAACTAGGAAGACATGCTATTCATAACTATGACTTAAAGGGAAAACATTCAACATGAGAAGGATATAGAAGAATGTAAAAGATAAAATCTTAAATTAAAAAGAATACTTCAAATCAAATCAGATTGAATGAGCTTAGGAATGGTCAATTAGGGAATAAAGTTCATTTCTCAAAATTTCTCTTGGATGACATTAATATCCAAGCTATTGTGAGAATTAATGTATAAATTGTCAAGGAGAAGCAGAAACTAGAGTGGATGGAGATCAGCACTTTAAATCAGAAAGACCTCGGTTCAAGTCCTGCTTCTGAAGCACACTAGATGTGTCACCTTGGGTAAATCACTAAACCTAACAGTACCCCATGTAACTCTCTAATACCATAAATTTTGGGCATGTGTTTATTTGGATTAGTATATAAATTTACTTTTTCTCAAAAATTCCCTACACTGATGAAATCAGAGTTCTAGGATATAGACCAACAGACAGACAGACAGGCAGACAGTTAGGTAGATAATAGATATAAATAGATATTCAATATATCTGTATCTATATATCTCTCTCTATATATATTTGCATTATGAAAAATAGGGTTCCAAATAGAATCACAAATTATTAACATCAATTTGAAAAATCTATATCATCAGTTTGAAAAATTGGTTAGAGAAACCCAAATTCAAAAAACTGTGGTTTTACTTCACTCTTCAAAGTGATCAAGCCAATAAATGATGAAAATAATTATTCAAATAGCCTTGTAGAATAGAAACATGATAAAATACTAGTGATAGATCTATGACATGATCTGATAATTTTGGGAATGAATTTTAAATTTAACAAATTTCAGTAAGTTGACAATATCTTTCAAAGCAGTGACTATTCTATCCACCACTTTTTATCTAGCCATCTCTTCACTTGGCATGTGCCTCAAGGAAATCAAAATGAGGAAGAAAGGCCTCACTTTTACCAAATTATTCATATTAACACTTTTCATGGTGACAAATACTATTTATTTATTTTTTGGGGGGGGGATTCATACCAGTTTATTTCTTCCTGCAGCAGTGGACTAGAGGGAGTTGAGGAAAATCACTCACACCCCTTAGCCAGTGCCCACTTGATTTATGGAGAAACAGATAAAGAAGACATTTTACCAAGAAGTAAGTTCACAAGTTTACATTAACTTTAGCAATATCATGGTGACAGCACAGAGCAAGGGCAGTGAGTGTTTACAACTTAAGCACAAATGTTTATATTATTATATCTTTATATAACGATGCACAAGCATGGTGGAGTTGTTTACAAGCCATGATACTGGGAACTAACACCTAAAAGAGAAAAGCAAATACACCTTACATACACTCCACCCCCTCCAGGATCCTGGCCCTTACAACCCAAGTAGGTAACACTTTTCAGGGTTCTCAAGCCAGGAAACTAGAACATTGCATCCACAATCCACAACAATAACTACAGCAACAAACTACCAAAGTGGCCACAAGGCCCGAAAAGGTCAAAAGGAGAGCTTTCCACCCCCAGGAAGTATTGGCCATCACTCAGCTACAGGATCTGAGAAGCTTCCTGTTGTAATTCTTGAAGGGCCACAGAAACATTGTATTGGGCATCGGGTATACAAACACAACATCCAATATGTAACATAACACACACTCCTCCTGGGCATGCAGTAAGGAGGTCTAGGGCCATATGATTTTGTATGTATCTGTCCAACCTCATTATTAAGTAATGAGAGTGCCCTATGTGTAGAATTAATTGCCTTGGCAGTGTGCACCTCTAGAGCAGTAAGCTTATGTTCGCTCACAATAGAAGCTGCAGGTGGGGAAAAAAAGGGCCAAATGGTAGTACCACCACGCAGTATGTGGGGTACAGTGTCCGTGCCTGTACATTTCCCAGTTAGTGGGTATAGACAAATACTATTTACAAAGAGGAGTTCAACCAACTGGGGAATAAATGAACAAACTGGGGTATATGGATTTAATGTATTATTAGTATTCCACAAAAATAATGAATATGGGGAAATTGATTATCTTTTCTACCAAGCCCTCTCTCCTCCCATTTAGTTTGTAAGCTGCCTGAGGTTAGGGACTATCTTATGCCTCTTTTAGCATCCCCAGCATTTGGCAGAGTGCCTGGTACCTGGTAGCCACTTAATAAATATTGATTGATTGATTGATTATTAACTTTCCTATTTAATGCTGAAGACGTTTCATCTTCCCAGTCACACAGGCTTGAAACCTAGGTGTCATTCTCAACTCCTCTCTCATTCTCTCTGTCTCTCTCTGTCTCTCTCTCCCCCTCCCCCTCCATTAAATTTGTTCCAATTTCTGTAAATTCTACCTTCACAACTGTACCCCTTTCTTTTCTATGCCTCCTTCTTTTCTCTGATACTGCTACCACTCTAGTGCAGACTTTCAACACCTCCCACTTGGACTATAGTCACAGTCTTCTGGTTGATCTTCCTGCCACAAATCTCTTATTATTCTCTACTTAGCCATAAAAGTGATCTTCCTAAAGCACAAGTCTGATCATGTCATGTCTCCCTCCCTTACATTCAATAATCTCTTATGGCTTGCTTTTTAATATGACTCGGTCCTACCTCCCTAGTATTCTTACACTTTACTGTTCGCACCTCCCATATCCTCTGGGATCCAGTACAATGGTCTCCTTGTTGTTTCTTGCATGACATTACATTTCCTGACTGTACAGCTAGTAATTCATTGCTTACAACTTTCTCCCTTTTCTCCATCTAAAGGCAAGTGCCTTTCCTTTCAAATTATCTCCAAATTGTGCTCTATATATTTTATTTGTACGTAATTGCTTGTATTTTGTCTTCCAGATTAGACTGTGAACTTTTTAAGAAAAGGGACTATTTTTGTTTTTGGCCTTACTTTTTTCATTTACAGTGTCCTGCACATAGTAAGCATTTAAGAAATGTTTGACTGACTGACTCGAAGAAACCTATGAAAATGTGTTTAAATCAGAGGAAAGAAGCTAAAATTATAAATGTACATATATGTATTTCTATATATATATATACTTATACACACATATCCCACACATATCCATCTCTCTCTCTCTCTCTCTCTCTCTCTCTCTCTCTCTCTCTCTCTCTTTTCCCTCTGCCTCTCTCCCTTTCTCTATATAAAAGGGATCTAAATGAAAATAATGTTAAAAGGCATTATAATTCTCATCGGTTACTTTGATGAATCTCAGTCTCTGAGAAGTGATGATAAATCATACTTACCTACAGTAAATAAAGCTAAGCAACTCCAGAATTCAATTGTCTAGGGAAGATATTTACCTATTACTATGTAATTGTAGGGGGCAGCTATATGGCTTAGCGGGTAGAGTGCTGGGCCTGGAGTCAGGAAGACTTGAATTCGAATAAAGCCCAAGGCCCTTACTAGCTGTATGATCCTGGGCAAGTCACTTAACCTATGTTTGCTTTAATTCACTGGATAAGGAAATGGCAGACCACCCGATTATTCTTGTCAAGAAAACCTCATGGACAGTGTTGGAATGCTATGGTCAATAGAATCATGAAGAGTCAGACATGACTGAACAACTGAGCAAGAACAAGTGTAATCATAGGAATGCCCAAATCTTCATGATGCTCTACAATGAACCAGAAGGTGGAATAACCCCTTTAAAAGTGTGTTGAGGGACAGCTAGGTAGTGCATGGGATAGAGCTCTGTCCTTAGAGTCAGAAGGACCTGAGTTCAAATCTAGTCTCAGACACGTGACACTTACTAGCTATGTGACCCTGGGCAAGTCACTTAACCCCAATTGCCTCACCAAAAAAAAGCAAAAAAAAAAGTACGTTAGGTGCCTGGCTCTTCTTAGTTCAGAGGTCAGTTCTTTTGATGTAGCTTTGAGACTTCTCCTTCTACTTGTTTTCATAGAGATGTCAAGGGAATGGAAAAGGAACACCAAAGTACCACCCAGGTTGTTTGAGTCATCCCAAAGATCTCGTTTCTTCAGAGATAGACATATGTTTTCTCCAAGTGATGTTTTCCTCAATAGGTCAGGGAGGCTGGTATTCGTCTTCCAATACATAAGTATGTACAATTTATATATACAAGTGAAAAATAAGTATAAGAAGTAAAGTCAAAGTATGCACAAGAAAAGGTGGTGAAACATAGTGGATAGAGAGTAAGGAATACCAGGCTTCAATCCTTTCTCTAAATATATACTGACTATATGGCCTGAGGTAAGTCATTAAGACTTTCATTGTCCCCACAGAATAGCTTCCAATCTGCAAGTAGAGGAAGTTTCCTGTCTAGCATTCATTCTCCTTTGTCAAATAAATCTTATGTCAAACAAAATGAAAGTTAATTTTGAGGTGGAGGCATTAATATCTGGGATATCAAGAAAGACATCGTCTAAGGGTTGGCACTCGAGTTGAGTTCTAAATGGAACTAGGGATTCAAAGATACAGAGATGAAGGAGTACATTCTAGGTAAGAAAGAAAACCCATGCAAAGATATGTAGTGAGGAGACGAAATGCAACATGTCAGACACAACAAGGAGTTCAGTTTGGTTGGGATGCAGTGTCTAAATAAGAGAATGATGAAAAGGAAGGTTTATTCCAAGTTATAAATGGCATGAGTACCAAATAGACCATTTTACATTTGATCCTAGCATGTATAGCTGTTATCTAAGATATTGGTTTTGGATATTGATTATGTGAACCAGTGACATGAACTTATTGGAAAATAGCCAAATTATTCAATAATTAATCATTGCTACTTTAAACATCATTTTAAATAAAGGAATATCACAACCAGAGAAATAGGACAATTGTTCTGTGTAAGTAGAAGCACAACAACTATGATGCACTTAACTAGGAAATCAACAAAAATCTTATTCTGAGACTGGCAAGATCCTGTTGAAAGAAAAATAAAATGACAGACTAGACCAGACATTTGGGTTGGTGTTCTTAAACTGGACAGACTTCTTTGGCCTATGGTCTTAATAGGTTGACAAGAGAAGGAGCAAGAGAGCCAGATGAGGCTACTCTGTGGCAGAATAATATAGCACTGGAAAATCCAGTTACTGGTGAAGCTTTCCTAGGGTGTAGATTTTTGTGTTCTCCTGTCGTATGTGGTTGTGTAGAAACCTTTTGAATTGGGCAAAGCTATGAACTGCCTAAAGTTTTTATCACATAGCATACTGAAGAATTGGAAAGTGATAATTCTGTGAAAAAAGTCAGCAACCAGTTGTGTCCTTAATGATACTATTTGAGCCCTTCTCTTCTTTTTGGTATGCCTGTGGCAAAAGTTTTGAATGCCTCATCATAATCATCATGATACCCTAACCTCTGAATCATACTGGATGGCCATTCAACTTTGTGTAGCTGCAGAATATACACATTAATACTAGCTCACATATCTATATTTCTTTAAAGGTTTTTTTACATGCTTACAACAACCCTATGAAGAAGGTATTTTGCATTTAAAGAAACTAAGGTCAAATGGTGTAAAGTGCCTTTCTCAAGGTCACAAACATAGTTAAATGTTGTATCTTACTCTAAAATCATCATCTCATTCTGAGATATTGATTCTCACATATAAGGAAGCAACATAAAATGGAAAGAGTATGATGAACTAGTGTGTTCTCTTATCACAGTTGAGTGGTACCAGCTTTGTAGGCACCCCTTCTCCCCAACATATATGCACACACTTTGTCTGGTCTTATTATTTCATCACTATGAGGAAATCTCAGTGTAGAAATGCCTTCCTTCAATGCAGATTAGCAACTTGTATGTAACTTAAATTATTTCAGAGTTTCCTTTGGGCATTGAGAGTTGAATGATTTGCCAAGGATCACACATCTAGTATATGTCAGAGGCACACCTTGATCTCATATTCCAAATCTGGTTCACTAATCACCATACAGCACTCATACTCTTTGTAGGTATCAAAGTAGGGAAATATGGTTGAGCCTAATCACTGTTTGATTAGGAACATTATTTAACCATACCCCTTAACAAATGGAACAATTTTAAATTAAATGAGCTGCTAAATTAGACTGAGTTTCAGGCCTTAGAGGCCTATAAAGAGTTAGATGGAACAGTGGAAAGATTACTGGTCCTGGAATCTAAAAGATACGAGTTCAGATTCAGCCCCAGACATGTACTAGTTTTATGAACCTCAGTTTCTTCAACTGTGAAATGTGACTAATAATAGCACTTACCTTCCAGTTGTTTTTTTTTTGTGAGCATCAAATGAAATGATATTCCCAAAGTGCTTAGTATAGTGCCTGCCACATATTAGGCCCTCATATGCTTATTTTCTTTCCTTCTTTCCTCCCTCAAGCAGAGAGTGAATGACCACTACTTGTGGTTGTTTTACAAGAGATTCCCATGCAGATTTGTGTTGAACTAACAGTCATTCCAATTCAGAGGTCCTATGATTCTATGATATCATAAAATGGTGAGTGAGGTATAAGTATGGATACAAAGTGGAAAATGGCAATAATTCAGCCACATGCAGGCTCTCATGGTATGAACATTTCTGACAGTCCTGTTGACTTGGCTTGAGATTTCTCTATAATTGCCTCAATTTCCCACTTCACTTTGTTAGAATGTGTAGACACAGTTGTCTGGCATAGAAACTCACAGCCTGAGTTATGCCATTACTCATCTCAGTAATATTGTTTATCATTCATTTTATGAGTGTACTTGTCCTAAGTGGAATCAAAGCTATTCAAACAGAATCATTCACTCTGTGAACTCCATGAGCATTTCCCATGAAATCTGATCATGTGCAGGGACAGTTCTTAGAGAGAGAAAGCCGTACTATAGCTTTGATAGATCATTTACTTCAAATTGCTCTCAGCTAGGATGTTGGCCTCCTAATTGTTGGTAGCTATTCTCCCTTACAAAATCAGAGCCTTAACTTTGCTGGGTTTCCACAACACTGGAACACCTTCCCCTGCTTTTTAAAGAACATTGTGCTTACAGAAAGGCAAATGTGAATTATCAGGCAATGTGTTGTGGTGGAAAGAACACTAGATCCACGGTCAAGAAAACTGGGTTCTAGTCCTGATTCTGAAACTTAATATGGATAAGTAATTTCACTTCTCTGAACCTCCGTTTCCCTTATCTATAGAGTTGAAATAACATTGTTTCATAGAATATGTTATGCAGAAAGTTCATAGTATTATACAGAAGGTGCTTTAAACATTATGTAAGTATGTGTCATTATAATTTTTTTCCAGAGTTTGACTTTTGAAGAGAAAAACTTATTTGAGTCCTTGGATTATCACTTCATCTTTTTGAGCATTTCAATATGGATAGAAAAATGAGGCTGCTTCACCCCTGAGATAATTGTGGTTACTATTTTCCTCTTCTCTAATAATTCAACAAACATGACTTTAAACCTCTCCTATATGCAAGGACTCATGGTTCTTGGTAATAAGTATGTGAAGATTAGAAATGACAATATATTAATATCCTCAACTTGTTTCCAATCTATATTTTTATACTAATTAACCCCCTTCATACATACTCAGTCCAGCTAGAGACATCTTTTTTCCTTCCATGTGATATTCCATCTTCTACCTCTATTCTTTTATTAGACTGTTTTCCATGCCTAGAATGCTTTCTTTCCTGATCCTTCTCTCTTAGAATCCCTAGATTCCACCAAAATTTAACGTAAGCATTACCTTTTATACAAGATCTTTCTAGATCCCCTGTCACTTGTTTTTCAACACCAAAAATACCTTAGATTTAATTTGTCTATACTTTATATATGCTTATATGAATATATACTACTCCCAATTGAATGGAAGCTCCTTGAATTCAGGCACTATTTCATTCTTTTTTTTCTTTGATTCTCCATCACTTAAAATAGATCATTTTATTCAAATGTGTTGTCCCCAACTTGAGAGTTAGGTTAACATTTATTTTTTTCATTTGAAAATCTCTCAGACTCCCTTAGGATTTCTCCATCCATTGACACAGATCACAGCTCCTCTTTACTTTAGCTGAGAGTCTTTGAAAAGTATTTTGGCTAGAAAACATCATTCCTATTGATCAAATTTCCACTTAGATAATCTGGTCCTTGAATAGTATATTTTGTGTATCATCACATTCATTCTATAAGCCTTTTTCGGCTTGTTAGGATCCAGAGTATTTGCTCTGTAGGAGCAACCCCTAATAACCCAAAACCATGACCATGCCATGAGAAGATGATAGGAACTGTCTTGCAACCAGAAATTCATAGATTTAGATCTGGGATGGGGAACCTTAGAGTTCACCTAATCCAATTCCTTTATTTGATAGTTGGGAATATTGAGACTCAGAGTAAGTGCCTTACTTAAGGTGTCTTAGGTAATAAAGTGACAGAGCTTGTCTTCTAACTAACACAGGTCTTTTGAGTACAAACCCAGTGTCCTTTCTACTTTGCTATGCACCAAAGAAGGGCTTGATAGGAGGACCTTAATAGAGAGCAGACATAAAATCATAACCTCCATCCATCTGCTAGTCATTAGGTAGCCAAATAATTTTCAAGTATTTGATTGGTTATAGGGAGGGGTGAAGGATTATATTTCATTGCCCTTTATAAAATGAATAAATTATTTTTCCTTGGTAAATTGCTTAGCTCAATAAAAAAAGTTGATACATGGCTATAAAATATTTTGAAATATGAAAAAGTTAAGTAACATTTACATATCTGACCAATTTATGGGTGCATGGAACAGCTCATGAAGTATAAGGGAAAAATGCTTAGTTTCATTTAAAGCTCTTGTTCTGTCAATTTTCATTATCTGCTTTATATCAGAATACCCTAAAATATATGCTAACTGCAGAATTTGTCTTTCTTTTTTCTTTTCTTCTCTCTTCTTTTCTTATTTTTTGCAAAACAGAGCACCGTGTAAAAGTCCATTGTTCCTGAGTGAATTCAAGTCAATGTTCCTTGACCTACTCCAGAACAATTCAGGCTCTTTACAATCAGTTACTAGAGCTAACAGGAATTTCTCCATTCAGTACACGACCAATCTTATTGATTTATAGAAGTTATCTAGGATAGAATATGATCTCTAACATTTAGTAGCTATGCAACCTTGGACAAATCAAATGCATTCTTGAGCCTCAATTTCCTCATATGTAAAATAGCAAAAATAAAATCTATGGCATTAATATAAGACTGTTGTTGGATTCAGGGAAAGAGCTTTGCAAACCTTAAATTGCTACATAAATGCCAGTTACACTTTTAATTAACTACCTCAATAGTTTATAGCACTATACTTATTGGTCTTACAAATGCAGGATTTGGAGCCAAGTTCCAATCCTTATGTGACTGTAAGAGTATTATTTTTTTCTCTCTCTTTAAGTGAGGTTTTATCATTTAGAAAATGCAGATACTACTACTAACAACAATAGTAATAATAATAATAATAATAATAGAACAACAGATCATTAGATTTTTGGGGGGATAAAGAATTTTATAAAATTTATAGCACTATCAAAGTATGAGTAATTATTCTTTTTTTAAAGCAGTGGGGTTAAGTGACTTGCACAGGGTCACACAGCTAGTAAGTGTTATGTGTCTGAGGCCAGATTTGAACTCAGGTCCTCCTGACTCCAAGGCAAGTGCTCTATCTATTGTGCCACCTAGCTACCCCCATGAGTAATTATTCTTAAGCTGCCACAGTATGCTACCTTTAGAGTTATAGAACATGAAGACAAATATGAACTCTGCTGTTAATATACTATGTGACCTTGGGCATTTAACTGCATAGCCTTTAGTGTCCTTGTTTATAAAACAGAAGCATTAAAGTAGTTATCTCTAGAAATGTCTTCTAACTCTAAATCTTATAATCTCTGTTTTTATATTATTGTTATACCAAGGTGTTCTTCAAAACAGTTTTAATATGGCAGGACACATGCAAACGGAGACACCCCCACCCCATATTACGTTTGCTTTCCTGATTGCCCAGACACTATCAGCTGGGAAATGAAAGTTGACTCTAGTTATTCTGGGAAGTGATTAATTAAATCCTTTTCCTGGCAGATCCATTAATATCAACACAGCATGGCATAGATATTGACATGGTGAGAAAACATTGCTTTCAACAATAGGGTTCTGTTGACAAAACAATGTAATGTTTGGACCATTAGCAACAATTCAGGAATTCATCTTCTCTATCAATCTCATTTAGCTGACAAAAAAAAAAGGAGCAGTGAGACATGGAAAACAAAGTGTATTGACATTAAATATGTATGCAGGGTTCTCCACATACCAGACCACCCATTTGGCATTTATTTTAAGCTAGGAAGATTTCCAACTCATCTAAATGCCTCTGCTTGCAGATCCTAGCAAGGAATTCCATGACAATATCACTGTATTACCATAAGATCAGTAAACCCCAGAGGCCAAACCCAGTAAGGGGATGAGACAAATATCTTAGAAAGATAGAATATGATGCTCTTGTTGTAAGGGTCCTTAGACATCATTCAGTTCAATGTCCTCAAAGTACAGAGTAGAAAAGTGACCTGCCCAAGGTCAGACAACAAGTTGTAGAACCAGGACTAGAAGCTAGATTTTCTAACTCAAAGCTCAGCTAGTATTAATTAAGCACTTACTATGTGCAGAACAAATTGCTAAATGGAAGAGAGGAGAATCCAGAAATTTAAAAAAATGATATATTTCCTACCTTCAACTAATGAAGGGGTGAAGACATGCGCACAAAGAAATATGAGACAATAAAATGCCAAAGGGGAAAGGAAACTATGGTGTTATACAAAATATCACATAAAACTGGGGATGTGCACATTGTCTTCAAGAATTCAAAAGGTTGCCATTGAGAAGAAGAATGAGATTTGTTCTACTTGGCCCCAGAAGGCAGAAATAGAAATAATAGGTAGAAACCAAAGGGGCAGATTTTGAAATGATAATAGGAAAAAAAGACCTTTCTAACAATTTGAACTATCCAAAAGTTGGAATGGGCTACCTAGAGAGGTAATAAGTTCCCTCTTGCTAATGATCTTCAAGCACAGGGTAGATGAACACATGTCCCCTATCTCATAGAGTTATTCTTATTTTAAAAGTATATTAAAAGCTAAGTGGTACAATGCAAAGAGTACTGATTTCAGAATCAAAAGACCTAGGTTCAAAGCACTTTGGTCACATATACCTGTATGACCCTGGGCAAATCATTTTACTTTCTAGGCCATAATTTCCCCATTGGTAAAATGAGAGGTTTAACCTAGATAAGTTTAAGTTTCCTTACATTATTACATCTCTATTCTATGAAATGAATGAACTAGATGACTTCTGAGTTACTTCTGACTTAAAATATTCTCTGAATCTATGAAAATTGCATAAGGGAGGGGAAATTTTCAATTAGTGGGATTACAGAAAATTTACAGAAGATTTGGCTTCTGATTTTAGGCTTAGTAAGAATAATAGCTGGCCTTTATGGAATACTTAAAGTTTGCAAAGTACTATACATATATTATCTCATCTGATCCTCACAACACCACTGAGGTAGGTGATATTATTATTCCATTTCGCAGATGAAGAAACTGAGGCTGAGTAAAGTTAAGTGACTTGCCTAGGGTCACACAACTTTTAAGTGTCTAAGGCAAGATTTGAACTCAGGTCTTACTGGCTATAAATCCCCACCTGCCATTGAGCTACCTAGACTTGAAGGAAAGATGTTCTTAAATAGACAGAAATGTAGAGGAAGTACATTTTAGCTATGTGGGATGGTTGTATATATCAGCAGAAGATTAGGAAAGAGATAGAAGTCCAGTTTAATTGTAAAGGTGACTATATATAGAAGAGTAGTGCAAATCAGCCTGAAAGATAGACTGAAATCATATTCTATAATATTTTTAATGATTAAAAATGTATGTTTTAGCCTAGCAAGAAACTGAGACACTGGAGGTTTTTGAATTGGGGAGTCAAATGGTCATATCTGTGTAGTATAAAGAATATATTGAGGGATAGAATAAAGAAGGGAAGTAGATAGGAGCAGGGGATGTTGACAAGAACTCATGAGGACCTGAGCTGGGATGCTATCAGGATGAGTTGGGAGGAGGCAGAGGATATCATAATTGAATAATTAAATAAATTGGTAACTGATTGAATGTAGTTTTGGAGGGAGAAACAGGAATCAAATATTTCTCTATCAAGTTCCACGACTGGTAGAGATTTTCATGACCAATTGGTCAGCAAGCGTGTATTAAGTACCTCCCATGTGGTGGTACAGTTTGATTACTGTGAATGCAAATATAAAAGACTTTACCTTCTAATAAAGGTGTCAGCATGTTCATAGGTAAGTAATACAGGATGTATACAGAATGAATACACAGTGATTGTGAGGAAAGACAAAGGAGCAACTGAAGGATTTAGGAAAAGTTACTTGAAGAATGTAACCCTTGAAACAAATCTTAAAGGGAAGCCAGAGGTTCCAAGAACTGGAAGTTCAAAGGAACAGTATTCCAAAGCTAAGGAAGAGCCTGCTCAAAGGCACAGAGAGATAGGGAATATTTGGAGTGTAGATTATGTGAGGGGAAACAAAGTGTCATTAGCCTGCACTAGAACAAGACTGTTAAGGACTTTAAATGTCAAAGAGAGAAGTTTTTTTTTTAATTACAAAAGTTAGGGTCCCTCAAGTTCCAGGCAAGACTGGATTATGTCCCTAGTGTTGGGAGGAGGGGATATTTGTATATTTATTTTTCCTATACCTTTGAATTAAACATTTATTTGTGGAAATTAATCTGATTATTTAGTAATTAAGTAGAACTGGAGAGCAAAGGATCCCTTGAATTGAAGGAATGCTATTGTTGGGAGCCTGAGCCAATGATAGAGAACTTAGACACTCCAAAGTCCCTCAATGGTACCGGAAAACCCTGAAGGATGGGATGATATATAACACTCCTGATCTTTAGGCAATGGGGGCCAGGCTAATCACAGTTAAATCATAAAAGTGGTAGATAGCCATTAAAGCTTCTTTAATGAGATCAAATACAGAAAGATAAATTAGCAGGCTGTTGTGATAGTCCAATAAAGAGGAGATGAGTGAGTGAATTAGAGTGTTTGTTTTGTGATCATAGAGAAGGGAATGGAATCAAAAGCTACTGAGGATGTGGTGATGATGAAAACATAATTATGGCTATAGGAAGAAGGGAAGGCCTAACTGAGATTGGATAATATAAATCTGTAGAGAACATAAGCAAGAGAATGTCCATTGGATTTTGCCTTGATAGTCTGATCGCATTCAAAAGAAGTGATCTCAGACCAAATAGTAAATAACATTTACACACACACACACACACACACACAAACATGTAATTTAAGGTTAACAAAGCCCTTCACATGTTACATATTTTGAGTCTCACAATAATATTCTGAGAGGTATACTGCAAATACTATCTTCATTTTGTAAATGAAGAAATTAAGGATCAGAGAGAGAGAGTGAAGGAGAGAGAGAATGAGACAGAGAATGAGAGCAAAAGAGAATAAGAGAGTGATAAGGAGAGAGAAAATGAGAGAGGAGAGAAAAAAATGAGAGAGAATAAGAGAGGGGAGAGAGAGAGAGAGAGAGAGAGAGAGAGAGAGAGAGAGAGAGAGAGAAATTAACTGCCTAGATGAAAAGACAAACACCCAACCTAGCTAATATGTGGGATAGTGAAAAGAACAATGATAAATGGCTTTCAAATCTAAAGATTTGGGTTCAAGTTCTGGTTCTGTAACTTACTGTGTGGCTTTGTCAAGTTATCTCCTTCATCTGTAAATTTAAGGGTTTAGAATAGATGGTACCTTAGGCCCCCTTCAGCTCTAATAGTATGTGATGTTAAGAGATAGAACATATTTCATTGTGTGAGTAAAGGACCACAGATAATGTAGAATGTATTGACAATATTTGCCTCACTGGCATGAAGTAGTACTTGTTTTCTTTAATGTTAATTTCTTCCAAATTCCTAGGAAGACTGGGCACTAGGAGTACTTTCCTGACTGGTTGGTTGGCGGTTATTCTTCATGCTCTAAAAGGACCAAAATGACATCACTATGTTAGAGTCAAGTCACAATGTGTCCAATTGTGACTGAACAGATCTATATAAGGTTGGAATACACTACAACAGGTCAGGCACAGGTAGTTCACGTGAACATTTGGCGTGGATTCTCTAAATTTGCACACGTTTCTTTTGAGCTACTTCAATTCTGCTTTGCTCATAGAGCACATAGAGCATACTCTGATGAGTATATGCCACCCTGGGTGGTCCTGTGCCATGGTCTCCCATGTCACACAATACAGCTCCAAAGTTCTTAAGAGAGACCTGGAGAGTGTCTTTGTATCACTTTTTCTGACCACCATGTGAATTCTTGCCCTGTGTGAGTTCCATAAAATAGTCTTTGAGGCAAGTGTGTATTTGACATTCGAAAAATGTGGCCACTACATCATAGTTGATATGTAACCCTCATTAGAGAAGTCAGTATGCATAGGATCTGGGCTAAGTAGTCAGTGCGCTCAGAGAAGCATGGGATTCCCCCAACTCACCAGCTTCTGTGACTTAGAGTTTGTACTCTGCCACACCAACTCTCCTGAAGCAGTAGAAGAATTGTTCTTAACCTTTCAGTAAATCCTAACCCTGATGTACAAGTTTCCCCTCAACCCAAACTTAGATGTACAGTTGTACTAATGTAAGCCTGGAGATAAGACAAAGGTCAGGCAGTATTATCTCATAAAGTCCCATAATATATAGAAAGGGACTTGACCTCAACAGGGCATAAAAGAAGCAAATAATATCCCACATCATAGGATATACAGAGAAGAATATCAGAATCATCAAATAAATGGGTCTCAGATTCCATCTAGTTAAATCCATACTGGGCCAAAAATCTCCCTTATGATATTCCCACCAAGTTATGATCTAGTAACTGCTGGAAGACTCCCATTATGTAAATCCTTCTATCTCTCAAGGCAACTTATTCTGCTTTGGAACAGCTCTAATTGTTAAGGAACTAATAATAACAACAACAATAATGGCTATAAGCATCAATACAGCATTTTGTTTGTTGTTTTTTTTTATCCTCACAAGGACTGTGAGAAATAGATGCTATTATTATTCTCATTTTAGAGATGAGGAAACTGAGGCAGGTTAAATGAATTGCACAGAGTAAGTATTAGAGGGTAGATTTGAACTTAGGTCTATCCAAATCAATTTTATCTGATGTGCTACTTAGCTACCACAATCTTTCCTTATGCTGAACCTAAATTTGCCCCTATGAAATTTCTAGCTCGACTCTCTGAGGCCAAGCAGGACACATTTAATTGTTATTCTATATAGCAGCTATCCTTATGCTTGAAGGCATAAGTCATATTTCTTCAAGCCTTCACTCTCAGATTAAAATTCCCAATGCATTAGAACAGAGTATGTGCTCAACAAATGTTTGGTAAATGAGAATTTGGATGGATGGATCTAAGGAAGAAAGAATTAATGGGAGGATGGATGAATGGACACATGGATGATTTGACATATACTTGCTATTAAAACATCCTTTCTGGAAGAGAAGTTTGTTGTTTTTTTTGGAGGGGGTGTAAAGGCAAATTGAGTGAGAAATTAAATAGAAAAGAAACATGTTATTAACACATTGCTAGAGACTGTGCATAGTTATAGAGATGAACCCAAGGAAATAGTACATCTAAAGTTGCTGAAGTGATGGCCCAAGGTTTTGAACATGCTATATCCACATTTGCTTTCCTTATCCTATGACAGAACGCTCCTCTATAAGGCTCCCTCCAGGAGGTACAGGAAGTCATAGTCAAGTCAAGACAATATAAAAAAAGGTTCATGGATCAGGAAAAGTACATCACATTTCATTTGAATACCTTACAGGTTGATATTTTATAGAGTATATAAAATAGCAGTAAAAGATAATGGAGAAAATAAAGATAATTCATTTTCTCAGGGGCATTGATCTTCGGGCAAAGCATTCTTTCATTCTCTACATTTTCTCTCCAATTGAAAAGAAAGGAAAAAAAAGTTTGATATTCTTAATTTAAATAAAATATGCAATACGATGAGACACTTTAAGTTCTCTTTGTATTTAGTTCATGACTATAAAATCATCTCCAGCTCGAAGAAGTTTCCTTATGTGTTGTATTTACATTTTTCAAAGTCCAACTTTGAAGAACTCACATGAATAATTCATCAGCTTCAACATTTAAAGACTGAGTACCAGGCTTTTCATTCCTACTTCTCACTTGGTGCACACATTTGCCACAGACATATCAACAATAACTGAAAGATTCACTTCCCTCCCTAACCCACCCCACCCCCAGAGTAAAAGGAAAAAACTCAGAGTTTTCCTCATTATGCACGGGCTTTGGCAATTTCATGTCACATTGAATGGACAACTACTCACATTTTCTACTTCCCTTTAATATGTACCGTGGAAGTCAATTAGGTTTTAGTCACAATGATACTGTGCCTGTAATCCACACATAAGCAGCTCAGTGGAGTGGAACACAACCTGCAGAACAGAAGGAATTCTTAAGTAATTTATTTTGGGGTCCAGCTGCTATATAATTGTATGGAAGTGCTAGGGATGGATGGCTCAGGTGTAAGTCATGGAAACATAGACTGAAGTCTGTCACTAAACTATAGAATCCAGGAATGTCAGAGCTGAAATTGACTTGTGATACCAACTAACTAAAGGCCCTCATTTTATAGAGAAGGAAACTAAGGCTTAGAGAGATTAAATAACTTGCCCATGGATATGCAACAAATTAGGTGGCCGAATACGGATTATGACCAGAGTAAAAAACAAACAAAAAAAAAACCTCCTGCTTTGAGGTTCACTCAATCCATATCTACCACCCAAAATTCTAGTACTTCATACCTACATGTCTCTTTCCTAACACTCTCCTTCCTTCCTCAGTGAGTTCATTGCCAAAGTTTCTGTATTTGTATCTACAGATGTTATCACAGTACCTGAAATATGATAAGTACTTAATAAATATTTATTGATTGATTCATAGGTTCACAGTCTTTCCTTCCTCCTGAACTCTTGCCCTCATACTCATCCTAGGGAACTTCAAAATGCATTCTGATGCTCCTTCAAACACCTTAACCTCACAGTTCCCAACTTTTAATTTCTTATTACCTACTCCTTCCCTCTACTTCAGCCACACTCAAAGATGGTCATACCCTTGATCTTGTCAACATCCACAAATTTATCACGCCTAATTTCATAAACTCTGGAATTCCTTTATGTGAATATAATCCATTATTATTCCACTTCTCTTTCTGCCTTGTAACCTCAAACAATGTTCTTCATGCACACCATGACCTTGGATCCCTCAACCCCAATTTCTTTCCCAGATCGTCACTAGTACAGGTCAGGCCTCAAACTAACTCCACTCCTTCCTTCTCCAACTTGACCCCTTAGTGAACCAGTCCAGCTCTACACTGTCCTCTTCTCTTGACTTCTTTGCTCCTTTATTCTATCATTGATCTCGTCCTGACATGCATCATCCTTAGATTACTTCCATCTTCTTCTGCCTTTCCTCCTACACACATATTGGAGAATGAAGCTGGATAAAATTATGAAATCATTTTGACTTAGTCTACTACAAATTGATCTTACATAACCTCAACCAAGCCCTCACTATAACCATGATAATTTTTTTTTTGCATCTTTCTAATTGACTCACTATTCCACTCACCACAGAGACAGTTCCAAACCTTTTTAACCCTCCTCAAACCTCCCATTTCTCCTCTTTATCTCCCCTCAAAACTGAGAATCTCGCCTCATATTTTCTTGAAAAATAATTATAGCCATTCCCTGGGATCTCCTTCTTTTATCACATGAAGATGGCCCTTCTTACAAATAAAACCTCACTATATGTGCAAGTGAATCCCATTCCATCCTATCTTCTCCAGCATATTGCCCCCTCTGTCATTCTTACCTTCTCACTTATCTTCAGTCCTTCCTTTTCTACTGCCTGTTTCTCTAACGAAAAAAAAACATTTTTTCAATCCATCTATCCCTACTAACTATTGTACCATATCTTTTCTCCCTTTTGTGACTGAAGTCCTTGAGAAGGCCTGTCTATAATCAGTGCCTCCTCCACTAATCTGTCTTGGTTCTCCTCCTGTATGCCTCACTGCTACTTCTCTGTCCCCTTTTTTGAGTGTCTCTATCCAGGTCACATATGATAACCATGCATGTCTCACCAAGGTCTGTCCTGGTACCTCTTTTCTTCTCCCTCTATACTATTATACTTGATAATTTCTTCAGCTTGGACATATTCAATTACCATCTCTGTGCTGATGATTCTAGATGTACTTATCCAGTCCTAACCTCTTACCTAACTTCTAAACTCACATCACCAACTGCCTATTGACCATCTCAGACTGTTTCCTATAGACATCTTAAACTTGATACCCCAGACTGAAATTGTATTTGTCCCACCAAAAACAACAACAACAACAACAACAACAAACAAACTCTGGACTTTGGAAATTCCAGACTCTGGAAATTTTCACTCTTTTCCCTATTTCTGAAATACTTTTCCTCCTCATCTTCACCACCTGACTTCCCTGAAATTTCAGTTAAAATGCCATGTTTTACAGGAAGCCTTTTCCAATCCTTTATAATTACAATGCCTTTCCGTTCAATATTTCTAATTTACCAGGTATACATCTTATTTGTAAATAGCTATTTGCTTGTTTTTTTTCTCTCATTAGACTATGAGCTTCCTGTCTTTTCCCTTTCCCCCAATACTTAATAAAAAACCTGGAATATAATAAGTACTTAATAAATGCTTACTGACTAGTTTATTAATTGGTAATAATGACTGATAATAAGGTAAATAAGTGTAAATTATACTGTCCTTGCAATCAGAAACCTTGAATTTGATCCTCAGCTCTACCATTTGCTCCCATTATGACTTAGACAAAACATTAAATGTCTTTGGGCTTCAAGTCTTTAATTTTAACAATGAAGAGTTTGGGTACATGATCTCTAACATCCTATCCAGCTCAATAATCCTTTGATTTCATGACAAGGGAACAGAATCATGGCCTTAGATTTGAAAGGAAACTTAGAAGGCATCCAATCCAATCCCCTCCTTTTAAAGATGAGGAAATTGGGTCTTGGGGAGGTTAAATGATTTTTCCTGGTCAAAATCTAGTGTCAGAACTAGATTTTGAACCTGTGACTTATTGACTCTGAGTAGAGTGCTCTACTCCGTAATATACACTACCTTTTTGAGGGTCTTCTGACTACTTGTTGAAAGATTTTTTTCCCCCTACAACTTCATATTTCCTTTTAGTTCTGGGAAACAATAGTTAACATAAATTATCATTAGATATTAATGAAATTAAACATGACAATTGTTACACAAAGTTCCTGTAAGCTAGACAAAAATTCATTGTCTTTCTATTTGCTTAACTTAAAGACCTCACTGCAGAATTTGCCACTGTTAAATACCCTTCCTTGTTATGGTCTCTTTCCTTGTTTGTTGTATCCCTGGTTTGCCCTGTCTCTTCTCTTCCTCAAACTATTCATCTTCTTATTTGTCTTTTTTCCTCTCCCCCTTATGTGTTTCTCAAGACTGTCTACAAATCTCTTTTTCCCTCTTCCTTGGAAACCTCATACACTCTCTTGACTAGAGGTTCTTAATCTAGGGCTTGTGAACTTTATATATGTGTATATATATGTGTATTTATACATATATGTATATGCATATACAAATATATATATATACGTACATAATAGAATTAATTTTCTTTGTTATTCCATTATTTCACTTCATATAATTAAAAAAAATCATACTGAGAAAGTCCATCGGTTTTAGTAGACCACTAAAATGTTTTGTGATTGAATAAAAAAACCAAACATTTGCTGCCCTTGATTTGACTTCACCTCTTTTGACTGATTCCCAAGTCTATATTCTCTGTCATAATCTCTCTTTCTGAAATGCCCCTGAAATCCAAGCTTATACAATTCCCTCATTTCATAAATGAGGAAGCTGGGACTCAGATTAAGTGACTTATCCTGCTTAATTAAGGAAGTAACCAAGAAGGTAGGATTTGAACTTAGGTATTCTGTCTCTGAGAAGGGCAGGTAGGTGGTGCAGGGAATAAGGTGCAGACCCCAGAGTCAGGAAGACTCCTCTTCCTGAGTTCAAATCTGGCCTCACCACATACTAGCTGTGTGACCCTGGGCAAATCACTTGACCCTGCTTGCCTCAGATTCCTCATCTGCAACGTGAGCTAGAGAAGGAAATGGCTAAACCATTCCAGTAGCTTTGCCAAGAAAACCCTAAAAGAGGTCACAAAGATTTGAACACAACTGAAAAAAAATGACTACTATCTCTGAGTTTTGCATTCTTTCTATTGTTTTCCTGAACAGCTATAAATTTGGCAATTTATAGAAGAGATTTGATGATATAATTGATTATATTCTGTTTAGTCCTTCAAAATGCTTGTTTCCTGCATATTCTAAAATGTCACACTTGAACTTGAAACACATTAATTGAGAGGTGGCATCTTAATAAGAGGTAGAATGAGGTGTTAAAAGAGACCACTCAGAGCACGCATAGCTTCAGAAGACCAGTTTTGGCATCCTAGCTCTGACACCTATTAGTAGATAACTATTCCAAATTCACTGAAACGTTCTGAGCCTCAGTTTTGCCATCTGAAAATAGTCATAAAAGTACATATCCTACCTATCTCACAGGGTTGTTGGGAGGCATACACTTGACAAACTTAAAAGTGTTTAGAAATGTCAGCTACTATTGCTGCTACTCTTTTTAAAAGGGTTAGGATTGGAAACAGTTGGAAAGTGACAGAGAGATATTTAAAAGGTATGTATTTGTTCATAGGTGGGAAATCTCTCTGGAAAGCAAAGTTGATTTGATTTTTTTTTTTAATTCTTGGCAGTTGCAGTTTTCAAAATCATCTTTCAACAATTCAGTCTGAAACATTAATCAGGCTTCCAATGTTCAGTTTCCCAGGTTAGTTCTCATCACAATATGGGATCTTGCCGATTAAAAATGTATTTTTTCAGTACAATCAAAATGATAATTTTTTTCAATATCCATCTTTAGAACACTTTTGCCACACACGACATCAGCATATACGAAAGATAGCTGCTCAAAACTTCTATTATCCAAGAATGTGTTAGGAAAACAGAATACGTTCTTTGAGGCTTTTGTGACATTTGTTCTTCCTACATCTTAACAGATCCATTTTCTTGACTTATTCTATGAGGCATTTAAAGTCTCAAAAATGCCTCCATCAGGAAGGAATGCAATTATTTTTTAAGAAAAAATATGTTGGCTTCAATTTCACCAACTATAAAAAGCAATGAAAAGAAAGTGACTATATTGCATTCTAGCTTCCCCAGCCCTTGAACCTGAGCATAATAGTTTTCAGGTTGTATCTTCGAAGGCAATATGGTAGCCAGGCCAGGGTCAATGGCAGATACTAGAAAACAAACAAACAAAGTGTATTGGAGAGTGTGGGGAGGCTGGTGAGAGGATTAAGAAATACATTTGCTGATTGGATGAAGTCAGTGGCCTGAAGGAGAGCCATTTTACCTGGGGACAGGATTGCTGTCTTTAAATATTTGCAAAGATATCATAATGGAAAGGCATGAAGTTGTTTTGTTTTTTTTTTTAATTTAAAAGAGAGATGATGGACAGAGGTTGCAGAGAGACAGATTTCACCCCAAAAATACAAGGAATGGCTTCTTAACAATTAATGCTGTCCAAATTAGGCTGTCTCATAAGGGATCAAGTTCTTTGTCCCTTGAAATGTTTGAGCAGAAGATGGATAGCTCCCTATTATCTGGGGACATTTTAAAGGAAATTCCATCATAGTTCAAGGGGCTGGATTTGATGATTCCAGAGGTTGCTTTTAGGCATAATGTTCTAAGTAATAATAAATACCAATTTCCTTTGTAAAATAAAGAGTTTTAGATCAAGTATCTCGAAAATGAATTTTAAATTTAAAAGTTCTTTGATTTCCATGAACCTATATTTCATTAACTTTGAATCTATATTTCATTAATTTCATTAAACAAGGATTTATTTTTGGACTTGATTTTTGATTTCATACTGGGATCTGCCAGTAAGGAACTTTTTTTAGCAATCAATATTCATACCTCCACTCTAAATCCTAGAGGTTAAGTGATTTGCTCACATAACTAGTATGTGTCACAAGTACAACTTAAACTCAGGTCTGCCAGACTCCAAGGCTAACTATCTATATAGTATACCTCATAAACTCAAGACTAGCATAATAAAATATGTAACTATGATATATTTTACTTAAGTCTGACATCAAATTCTAACACACGTATTAGACATTAGAATGGCTATTATAATCCCCATAGGTTTTTTTGTTTGTTTGTTTTCATCTTTACATGGTCATCTGAGAAATCTGCATGGCTTTTCAGTCTGTGCTGTGATCATGGTAAAAAACAAACAAAAATCACTTTCCCTCTGTTTGGAATATTATGTTTCCAAAGTTTATCTCATGATACCCTGTGAGGAAAGTACTTCATAAAACATGAAGGTTTCTAGAAGTATAAAATGAGAAGTGTAATTGATACTTTTTCATCATTTTTCTAAATATAGTGTAGTTTAAGATCTGTTAAGATCAAGGTAATCATTCTTTGAGCTCATTTTACCATTTAAAAGCTTTTGGAATCTAAGCAATGTTTGGAGAGTTACAGTATTTGCCATCTAGTAGTCAGAAATTATATGTTTAAAGAAGTGGAAACATAACTATGTTTTGTTTATATTTCTTGGGAAATAAAATAATAATATAGATTCTTTGTTATTTTAAGATACTATTGACATTGATAATCCCATTTGTTATCATTAAGTCACATTTTGTATATAATTGTATATATCTGTATGTGTATATAGTTGGTTGGCTGGTAGTTGTCCTTCATTCTTGAAGAGGACCAAAATGACCTCACTATTCTAGAGTCAAGTTTCATTGTGTCTGACTGTGGCTGATCAGACCAATACAAGCTCAAAATACCATACCACAGGTCGGGCACAAATAGCCTATGCGAACATTTGGGGTGGATTCTCTAAATTTGTGCATCTCATGTTTCTTTTGAGCTATTTCAATTTTTCCTTGCTCATAGAGCACAGCATCTTCTCTGATGTGGGCATGCCATGCTGAGCAGTCCTGTGCCAGTGTCTCTCATGTCACACAATCAATTGCAAAGTTGTTAAGAAAGACCTTGAGAGTGTCCTTGTATTGCTTCTTCTGACCACCATGTGAATGCTTGCCCTGTGTAAATTCTCCACAAAATAGTCTTTTTGGCAAGCATGCATTTTGCCTTTGAACAACATGACTAGCCCATCGGAGTTGTACTCTCTGGAGTAGAGATGTGTGTGTATGCACATGTATATATCTGTATACATAAATATATGTATGCATATGTGTAAATCTGTATATATGTATATAATAAATATGTGCATATTTATGTGTATGTATATGTGTGTATAGGTATATACTCATAGCTAGGTATATATACACACATTTAGTTTTATACAATCATATATCACACGCATAATTAAAAAAATTTGTTAAGTACGTATTATATAATTAGCTAGATGCTAGAACACAAAGATAAAAACAAAAACAAAATGTTCTCTGACTTCAGGGAGTTTATGTTCTATTCGAATGTGGTACTTTATTATTTACCATAGAGCACCTGATGATGAATTCACCTAGGAGCTGGGCGATCCTATTTCAGTTCTACCTCTGACAATTTGGCTAGATGACTTTGAACAAGTCACCTACCCATTCTTTGCTATAGGCAGTTCTCTGAAATTCCAAGTGACATAAGAGATGATGACCAGAGTTGGTAGAGGAGTTTCCTCATCTAGGGAATGCACCAAGTGAATTCACAAGTTCAGTTCTGCCCTTATTATTTTCAAAGTTGTTTTTTGTCTCTGTTTCATCAGCCCTTCACACAGTGACTGACACATAATAAGCATTTATATAGTGCCTGCTATGTGCCAAGGTACTTTACAAATATCTCATTTGAGTCTCACCACAACCTTGGGAGGTAAGTTCTATTATTATCCCCATTTTACATTTGAGTAAACTGAGGCAGACAGAGGTGAACTGACTTGCCCAGGGTAATCCAAGTAGGAAGTATCTGAGATTGAATGTGAATGAAGGGATTCCTGATTTTTGGCCCAGTGCTCTATCCACTGTACCACCTAGCTAGAAGGTTACTGACAAACCATTTTCCTCCTAAAAGCAGGTAGTAGAAGTATTGTCATTTTTCAGATGAGGAAATAAATTCGGAGGAGTTAGGTAACTTGCCCATTGGATCACAATGACTAAATATTGGAACAGAGACTGAAGTTCCAAGTCTTCTGCCCTCCCCTGTAGTGGGTCATTGTGATCCTCACATGGTAGCCCTTCCCCAACAATACCCAAGATGCTTCTCCCCCATTCCTTATTTTGAGGAAGAAATTCAAGATTTTGTTTCTCTAACTAATTTGTTCCTTGGCAGATGCTCCAGTGCTCACTGCAGCTGCTGCAGTTCGGTACCTTTGAGGACTCGTTTGCTGAAGTTGAAGAGCTGGGAGCCATGTTTAATTAAGCCAAGTTTGCTGAAACAAACCCAAGGGGGCACTGAATTTTGTAGCTACTAGCAATGATGAGAGCTCCCATTTCTGTAACATTTTAAAGTTTAGAAAGTTTTCCTCATCACTGCCCCATGAGATACACAACACAAGTATTATCCCCATTTTCTAGATAGGGAAATTGAGTCCCAGAGAAAGCACGCATATTGCCCTTGATGATTGGACTAGTAACGCATTTGACCTTAAATTCCCTTATGCCTTTTTGTCTTTTCTTTAGAGTCTGTGCTAATTATTCTCAAGGGAGAGGAACTGCTCTCCGGGGAAATATTGCCATTACTAACTTGTTCTCATTTTTTAAAAATGTTTCTTAATTTCACCTCTGTGGGTTTTCCTTTCATCATTCATGTGATAGTCCCTCATTAACTTCCATACTAAGAAATCCAGAGTTAAACCTCTTTTTAAAATGGCGAGGTTGGCTTAAGTTTTCTCCAAGATATTTTAAAATCTAAAAGTACTATGATTTTATAAGTTGCTACCCCCAAGTATGTATTTGGGAGACTATGGGAGGGACGTTTTCCTAGGTGATGGATGATCAAGCCTCCTTTGATAAAAGGAATTTAGCTAGGTTAGTCCTGGGCCACTATATATGTAATCTGTTCCTAGGCCTATATATGAGATCTTTAAAATGTAATAAAACCTTTAAAAATTGTTTTCTCCTCCATGGTAATGCTTTGAAGGAGAAAAAGTATATGCCGATAATTATGGTAGAAATCCCTTCCCTTTAAAAAGTACTATATTCTAATAGAAAATAAATTTCCTGAGAGCAGAGAATATTTTGTTTTTGTCTTTATGTCATTTTTGTTGGTCAGTAGTTTTAGTCATGTCTGATAACTGTGACCACATTTGGGGTTTTCTTGACAAAGCTGCTGGAGTAATTTGCCATTTCTTTCTCCAGCTCATTTTATAGATGAGGAACTGAGGCAAACAGGGTTAAGTAACTTGCCTAGGATCACACAGCTCATAAGTGTCTGAGACCTGATTTGAATACAGGTCTTCCTGACTCCAGGCCCAGTGCTTTATCCCCTACACTACCTAGCTGCCATGTCCTAGTACCTACCTAAATACATAATAGGTGTTTAATAAATGTTTTTGAATTATACATATATGATTATATAAACTTATATGTGTACATGTATGCATGTATATATCTATATATATACACAATTACATATAAGGTATATGAATTAATGATAACAAATGGAATAATCAATATTAGCAATATCCTAAAATAATGAAGAAAATATATTATTACTATTGTTATTATCATATTTCTTTGTAATTTCACAGGACCCTATACTCTTGAATCCATTTCTCCTACGTCTTTTTGCCAATCTCTTTATCAGAATCAAACTCTGGATTACTCCCATCATTGGCCTCTTGATCTTTTTCAGGTGTGGCTGAAAGGAACCAGAGAGATCAACTATGCTGAATGAGTCTACTATAAATCTACGTTCCCTAATTCCAACTGGCTCCCTTCCTCTCAGCTTACATTTCTCTGAAATCAGACCCAACAATCCCTTCCTTCAGTCCAGTTGCTTATCGTGAGTTAGACCTTTTGCCTTCCCAGGATATGTCTCTGAACCCATGTTCTCATTCCTTCCAGTTTCTCTTGTCCAGTAGATTGCTGCCCCTCCTCCCCTCCTAATTCCCAGTCTCTTTTCTAATCTTCACTCTATATACTGGCTCCTTTTCTCCTTTCTACAAACATTTCTAAGCCTCCCCATCCTAAAAACAAACAAAAACAAAACTAAACAAAAATCCCACATAAACCAATGACAAAAACAAACAAAACACTTCACTAGATCCTTTAATCCTATCTTAGCTTCTCTTTCTTACCTCTGCTAAACTCCTTGGAAGAGCTATCTAAAACCAATGCCTCAACTACATCTCTTCTCTCTCTTTTAAACCTTCTGCAGTCTACCTTCTGATGTCACACATGGCAATCTATATCCTTTCTCGATGCCTTGGAACTAATTTTTGCCCGTTTTTTTTTCTTTTAACTTGGAATGCTATCCCTTCTTATCCCCAACTCTTTGAATTTATGCCTTCCTTTAAGATTCAGTTCAAGTGACACTTCCTCCATGAAGACCTTCCTGGTCTCTCAATAGCTGGTGCCATGCTCTCTAAAGTTTCATTCCATTTATTTGCATTTAATATGGGCAATCTCTTTTATATGTGGTTTCCCTTTTAGGGAAAAACTTTTTTTTCGATAAAAGCCCATTGAGGTCAGGATTTGTTTTGTTGTTTCTTTGTATTGCACAGTACATAGCAAATATCAAGTACTTATAAATAATTATTGATTGATCATGATTACCTGTGTGTGTCTAAACATTCTTAGAAAGTAGTAGCTCAACAGATAGATATACTAGTGTGTGAATACATAAACATATACTAGTATATATTGTACAGCACATATAAACCTATATAATTTAATATAATATATATTTTATTGAATTATATGCAATATATAACATATACCTAAGGTTGTGTATGTGTGTGTGTGTGTGATTTCATAAATGAGGGGAGGTCCTGATGAAGATCCTCTTCAAATGAGGCCATTACCTTCTCTGATATTATAATCTTAAAGAGTTATTACCTGGGGAATCAGTTAAATGGCATGCCCAGGGTCATACCACCAGTGTAGGTCAGAGGCAGGATTTAATTTGAGTCCCTGTCTTTTTGGCTCTGAGACCATTTCTCTATTCACTTTGCCACATTGTTAACCCTAAGTATGGGATAAGAATTAGATCTTCTCTTTTATTGATAAAGAAAATTTTAAGATGAAGAAACTTCTTTAGCTATTCTGGCCAACACTTTCTCTACAGTTTATAATCTTAGAGAGTAATCAATAATACTAAGAGTTTAAGTGGTTTGTCCATGGTCATACGTTCGGTATGATTTAGACATGAGACGTGAACTCAGGAGTTCCTAATTTTGTGGCCAGGTCTACATCAAATATATATTGTTGTCTTTCATATGTATAATTAGATTACATATATACAATTCAACAAACATTTATCAAGTCCCTATTCTGTGTAAGGTAGAACCAAAACAAGAACTCACATTTTCTGATTCACAAACTGGTATACTTCCTATAATTCCTTATTACACCCTATGCAACACTGCCTCCCTTATTCCCGTAGAGTCCTTTGTTATTTGTGAAAGCACTCTCCTTCCCAAACCCTGTTATGAGGGTAGTGTAAGAATTATCATTCCCATTTTACATGTAAGGAAAGTGAGGGTCAGCAAGAAGTAACTTGCCTAGAGCCACTTAGATACAAAGTAGTAATGGAAGTAGGCCTCAAACCCAGTATCTCTGGCTCCCAGTACGTTTCTGTTCCTACCACATAACTGATTCCCAGTTGTAATTTCTGTATTCACTTATTTCATGCACCAATACCAGCTGCCCCTTTCAGGACAAAACTTTCCCAACAGCTTGGCTGCAGGACCCCTTTCAGCATGCTGAGTCTAGCAGCTTTTATTAGATTCATTAAACCTTTTTCATCTTTAACAGATATCTCTTGATTCTTCCTCTGACCCTCCCTAAATGGCTGTTAAAAAGTGTCTTTCTTGACTCTAATTAATAAACTACAAGCATTCAATTAACAAGGAAAAAAGCCTGGACAGTTTTCAAAACAGAAGGCTGTTGTTCATAAGTTCAAGCATCCACAAGGAATTAGCCACTGATGTGCTGACATAGTACATGCATATTTACTTTTGTGATCTGAAAAGAAAAAAAAAATGCATTGTTGCCATGGTGACTCATGTACTGCCACTGCTACCAAGAGAAAGGAGCTCTCTTTGGCTAGGCTAAGAAAAATACAAATCTGACGGAATGATTGTAAATCGAATGCCATTGTGAAGAATATCAATTCAAGCTTCTGCCAGGGGTCTCTGTTCATAGCTACTCATGGGAGAAACATAGAGAAAGACTCTGTTGAAGTTCATAGGCTCTGTCCCACTCACTATTAAAATGTTCTGGGGGTTAGGGATCTGGATTCTAACCCTATTTCTACCACTAAGTTACAACATGATCTTAAGTTATGTAATTAACTTAATTTTGGGGGGTCTCTACTTCCTCCTCTATAAACAGTAAAGTGTTGGATGATAGAACTTGGGAGTTCCTCCTGGCATTAATATTCTATGTTCTAAAACCAAATGTTCTAATATCCTGCATTTTGGTAATTCTTCCTGATTTTTGTCTTTCCCAGGAGTGCCCTGTTGCTTCTGCTAGGACTATCTCCAATAACCATTTGGGACCCCAGGATGGCCTCATTTTCCTGACACTGCCTCCACAGAGAAGGAAGAACCTCATGCCCAGACCGCTGAAAGAAGGCAGAGGCTAGACCCTCTGAAACGCAAACACGTTCCTTGAAATTAGGGTATTCCACTCACCTACACTAGGAGTTCCCCTTATTTGTTCAATTAGCATGCACAATGATGGGCTTAGGCCCAAGATTTATTCTAAATTATGTCAGCCAACTCATGCTACCTATTTCTCTCCTAATCCCTGTGACAATGAATTTCCAGATACCTAAGTATAAACCACCCTCTCCCAGAACTCTATTTTGTATTCTTTAATTCTTATTCTTCTCAACCCTGCCCCTACAATGTTTTAATTCAGGTCTGCCCATTCCTTCCAAAAGATATTCTCATTCCTTAACTAACAGACTTCCTTTCATCTTTTAAACGCTTTCTCAGATGCACCTTCCATACCACAGAAAGTTGGATTTCCCCAAAAGATACTACGTCCTTGTGTGTCCTTGCCATATGTTACTTCCCTTAAACCCTACACCATTGGTCTTGGAGGAAAAGGGGTGATACTTCTTGATCTTCAGTGCCATTTTCATTCTAATTTTGCCAGCAACCATTCAACTCTCATTTTAGCCTCACTCTATCTAAATTTATTTTTCCAGTCCACTACCTAGTGACAATTATTTACCAGCCATAGTTCATTCTTTCTCCTTTCTCAAACTACATAACAGTTTTCATCTATTCTTTAGCTCTTGTCACAATACTGTGAGACTTCAACCTACATACCAATGTCTTCTGAAAAACCCTAACTTTCTATTCTCTTCAATGTCCTTGCCCTTTTTTTTTTTTTTTGCTCCATTTCAGATATGCATCAGGACTTCACATCCTTGATGTGCCCATTACTCACAAGTGTTTTCCTTCAGGATGAAAAATTCCAAATTCTCTTACCAGATCATAACCTCCATCTCTCCCTAAGCCTAATTCTTTCTAAACCTATTCTTCATCTTCACAAGGACCTTCAATGTCTCAGTAATATCCCAATGTATCACCTTTGTTCATCTGAATCTCTACCAATGATTTAAGGAATCTGATTCTATATTCTTCCTTGCTTTGCTTGGCCACAGATATGACTGTGTAAGTCTCTTAATAAACTACAATGGCTACCTAATCCTATAGGATCTAATAGAAATTTTAATTTTATTTCAGCACAATCCTTATCTGTCTTTCAAATATATATATATATAGGTCATTCTGTTTGTACTATATTCTATTGGTCATTCTCTTTGTACTATATTCTATTGGTCATTCTGTTTGTACCATATTCTATGATACTAAAGTTCCTCCCATATGATATTAAAATTTTACTTTTGTGACTTTAAAATGGCTATTTCCAATGCTTGAAATTAATTCTTTCGCTACCCCGTCTGTTAGAATCTCTTATTTCTCTTACAGCTCATTTGAAACAACTTTATAAATTAAGGCTTCCTCTCCCCCCATTTTTTAACATTTTTTTTAAAGTTTTGAGTTCCAAAATCTATTCCTCCCTTCATCCTTCCCCTCCCCTTTCCCTGAGATGGTAAACAAATAGATATAGGCTATACATGTGCAATTATGTAAAACATTTCCATGCTAGTCATTTTGTACAAGAGAACTTGAATAAAAGAAAAAAAAGAAAGTGAAAAAATAGCTTGCTTCAGTCTGCATACAATCAATATCAGTTCTTTCTCTGGAGGCAGATAGGATTCCTTTGGGATTGTCTTGCATCCTTGTATTTCTGAGAACAGCTAAGACATTCACAGTTCTTCATCAAACAATATTGCTGTTATTGTGTACAACATTCTTTTGGTTCTGTTCACTTCACTATGCATCAGAACATTTAAGTCTTCCCAGGTTTTTCTGAAATCATCCTGTTTGTCATTTTTATAGTATAATAATATTCCATTACAATCATGTGTCACATGTTGTTTAGCTGTTTTCTAATTGATGGGCATCCCTTCAATTTCCAATACTTAGCTACCACAGTAAGAGCTGTTATAAATATTTTTGTATAAATAGGTCCTTTCTCCCCCATTTTTGGATGTTTCTGGGATATAGAACTAGCAGTGGTATGGCTGGATCAAAGAGTATGCAATTCTAAAGCCCTTTGGGTATATTTCCAAATTGCTCTCCAAAATGGTTGGATCAGTTTACAACTTCAACAGCAATGCATTTGTGTCCCAGTTTTCCCACGTACCCTCCAACATCCAACAGTTTCCTTTTTTTTGTCTTATTAGCCACTCTGATAAATGTGAAATGGTACTTCAGAGTTGTTTTAATTTGCATTAATTTGCATTTAATGTGCGTTTAGAGCATTTTTTCATATGACTAGAGATAGCTTCGATTTTTTTCTTTGAAAATTGCCTGTTCATACCATTTGACCATTTATCAATTGGAGAATGGCTTGTATTTTTAAAAATTTGAATCAGTTCTCTATCTATTTGAGAAATGTGGCCTTTATCAGAGATACTTGTTCCATTTTTCCCAGTTTTCTGCTTTCCTTATAATTTTGGCTGAATTGGTTTTGTTTGTGCAAAAAATTTAATTTTGTATGATCAAAATTATCTATTTTACATTTTGTAATGCCCTTTATATCTTCTTTGGTCCTAAATTCTTCCCTTATCCATAAATCTGACAGAAAAACTATTCCATGCTCTCTTAATTTGCTTGTGGTATCAGCCTTTTTGTATAAATCATGTACCCATTTTGACCTTATATTGGTATACGGTATGTATGAGATGTTGCTTTATGCCAAGGCATTAATAAAAAAAAATGTGTTCTGTGAAGTTCAGATTTAGTCAAAAGGCCACATTTGAGAACCTAGAGTGCCACATGTGGCCTCGAGGCTGAAGGTTCCTCATCCCTGGTCTATACCTAGTTAATGTCATAATGTTTTCTAGTTTTCCTAGCAGTTTTTGTCAAATAATGAGTTTTTGTTCCAAATGAAGGCTTTTTTGATCTCTCTCTACCCATCCCCAGCTCCCAAATACTAGCATCCTCCCACACAAAATCATAGGATAGAGATTAGGCATGTGAATTTATTGATATAGGGAAGTCTTACCTGAGGAAATTTAATCTACCAGTGCTAGTTGGTACCATCTTTGTAATTTATAGTATTAAAGAGCTGTCTTTAGCAGAGGCATGCAGTTAAGTGACACAATGGATAGAATGTCAGGCCTAAAGTTAGGAAGACCTTTGTACAAATCCAGTCTCAGACACTCACAAGCTATGTGACCCTGAGCAAGTCAACCTGTTTGCCTCAGTTTCTTCATTTGCAAAATGATCTGCGGTAGGAAATGGCAAACTGCTACAGTACCTTTGCCAACAAAACCCCAGATGGGGTCACAGAGAGTCAGACAGGACTGAAAATACTGAGAAACAACAATAGGAACTACAAAATGATCAGGGGAGGGAAATGACGAACCACTCCAGTAACTGGGCAAGAAAACCCCAAATACGGTCATGAAAAGTTGGTCATGAAAAGTCAAGCATGACTGAAATGACTTGACAGCAACAATAACTAGAGAAGAGGTATCAAACACACTCTTAACATTGTGTATATCATAGTGCTACTGAACCGAATTAATTGGAATAAATAAGAACAAAATTGCAATAGAACACAAATAATGTTAATATGTTATTCTAAATAAACCTGTTGAGGGCAGGGACTGTCTAGCATGTTTTATTTATATCTCCAATTCTTAGCACAATGCAACATTTGTTGATTTATTGATTAATACTTGTTCTAACATTCTTTGCTCTCAGGTACCACCCGGAGCTAACAGTTGATATTTGATCTCTGGTGTTCCAATCACTTGACCTTCACTGCTGTATAGTTCATGCTTCTATATGTACATACATTGATTGTCAAAGGCCTCCATACTTTCATCTGTTTCATCAGTATCAGAAAACTTAGGGGGCAGCTAGGTGGTGCAGTGGATAGAGCACTGGCCTTGGATTCAGAAGGACCTGAGTTCAAATCTGGCCTCAGACACATAACACTAGCTGTGTGACCTTGGGTAAGTCACTTAACCCCCATTGCCCAACCAAAACCAAAAACAAACAAACAAAAAAAGAAAACTTAAAAGATCTTCACTGTGGTGAATACAAAGTTCTCCATTAATACAGCCAGAACAAAATAGGGAGAGACTACTTAGGATTTAATCCTGCATCTGTTTTTGACTCTGTTACTTTGTTCAAATTGCTCTTCTTTGTATTTTAGTTTCTTCCTCAATAAAAATGAAGAGACTATACGAGATTATCTCTCAGGTTTTTTTCTAGCCCTGAATTCTATTATTTGCCAGATGCCTGTTTCAATTGAGCAATGTAGAAAACACAACAAGATTTTTCAGGGCAAAAGTCTCTATTTGGAAACAATTATCCAGTTTGGCTATGCGCATTGATCACCTTAGTCCAGTAATTGTCATGCTTGCATTTGGGCTTGAGAATATAGACCTAAAGAAAGAATCACCTAACTTTCTAATAGAATTCTTCTCCTTTACAACAGAATACTCTTTTTCTTATGTATAGCCTGTTAACATTTTTGCTGAAACCACCTTCAGATGGAGGAAGTATGTATACTTTGTAATTCAATATAAAATGAGAACCACATTTAGTTCCTTATGTTAGCATTGAGGTAAGTTTGCCAGACAAATAAAAATGAGTCTCAAATCTCAACATAGTACGTTAATTAAAATGGCTAGAACTCAATAACTCCATGAATATGGTAATCAGTTGTTGCATCTGCTTTGTGAAGCAATTCATCACCCTATATCAAATCCTCTCCTGCATTTGTAGGAGGCCAAAGGTGTTTTTTTTTTTGAGGGGTTGTTTGTTTGTTTTCACCTGGTACTGCATACAAAGTGCAGTGGAAGTGGTTTGAGATTTGGAAACAAAAATTCTTATGTGAAGTCCTGACTCAGTCACTTACTAGATAGATAATCTTTGGCAAGTCCATACCTTGGACAGGAAATCTAAGGTTAGATTTCCTGTCTGTATAAAAAAGTGTTAAACTAGGTAAAATCTAAAATGTCTCAGCATGGCACAGTGGAAAGGCTTTGAAGTCAGAGGACCTGGATTCAAATTATGGCCCATGCTATTTCCTATGTGTATGACTGTGCAAGTCACTAAATTTTTCTGGGACCCTTCATCTAAAAAGTTATTAAATTGGATTAAATGACATCTAAGGTCATTTCCATTTCTATGGCTATGAAATTATGTCCCTTCCTGTTCTAAATCCTGTGAAAATCTCTGCAAGTTAGTTTAATTTCTTCTTCATGGACTTAGACAGGTGTTAATTTCTCTCTGTCATTCTTTATCCTTCTTTTCATTTTTCTTACCAACTTCTTCCTAAAAGCCCTTTAACCTTTTCCCCCTAATTTGGTTCACATTTAGCAGCAAAGACTTCTCATTAGTCACCTATTTTCCTAATGCATTCACTGACCAGAAAAAAAAATGAATGGATTTCAGAAAGAAAATGAGTGTTGCTTATTTAAATGAGGTTAAGTGACAGGCAAGAAGCAAGTATTAAAGACAAACAGATGGTGGCAGAATTTACAGAGAGATGGACCACTTTCAAAATATGGGGTCCCCAAGGAAAGCTTTCATATGTTGTGATATTGCAAACCTTTTTTTAAGTTTATTATCAAGCATGGAATTTTTTTGTAATGTATTACTTATTTATTTTAAACATTCTTTTATCTTTTTTTTTCACATTTTGAGTTCCAGATTCGTTCCTTCCTTTTCACCCATCCTCAACCCACTGAGAAGGCAAACAACATGATATCAATTATACATGTGAAATCATGCAAAACATATTTCCATATTTACTATATCACAAAAGAAAAAGCAAAAATAGAAAGTGAGAAGATCATGATGCAATTTGCACTCAGAGTTCATCAGGTCTCTCTCTGATGCAATGGTAGTGGTATCCCTAGAGGTGGATAGCATTTTTTCATCATGAATCCTTTGGAATTTTCTTGAATTACTGTATTAATTGGAGAAGCCAAGACTTTCCCAGTTGCTCATCATTTCAATGTTGCTATCACTGTGCACAATGATCTCCTAGTTCTTCTCACTTCACTTTTTGTAAGTTCATATAGGTCTTGCTATGCTTTGTTTTCCCTGAAACCACCCCCACTCCTGGTCATTTCTTATCAAATACCACAACATGTTCAGCCATTTCCCAGTGGATGAGAATTCCCTTGATTTCCAATTCTTTGCCACCACAAAAAGAGCTACAAGAAATATTTTGCACATATAGGACCTCTTCCTTTTTCTTTGATTCTTTTAGGGTATAGATATAGTAATAATGCTGGATCAAAGGATATGCACAGATTTATAGCCCTTTCGGTATAGGTTCAGACTGTTATTCAGAATGGTTGCATCACTTTATTGCTCCATCAAAAAATCATTAGTGCACCTATTTTTTCTTGTCCCCTCCAGCATTTGTCACTCCTGATAGGAGTGAGGTAGCACATTAGAATTGTTTTAATTTGCATTTCTCTAATCAATAGTGATTTAGAGCATGTTTTTATAGCTTTGATTACTTCTGAAAACTTTGTCTCTGAAAATTTATCAACTGTAGAATGATTCTTACTTTTATGAATTTGACTCAGTTCTCTATATATTTGAGAAGTGAGGTCCTCATCAGAGAAATGTAATTTTTTTATATTTCATTATTGTCTATGATATATTTTAGCAAAATGTAGTTTCCCTGATTATCTCTTTCAGTTAGGTCTATTTTTCCTTTTGGTTTGCCTAGATCGTGATTGCCACTCCTGTCCTCTTGACTTTAGTGAAACATAATAGACTTTGCTCCAGCCCTTCATTTCAACACTATGTATGTCTTTTTGTCCCACATGTGTCTCTTGAACATAGCATATTGTTGGATTCTAGTTTCTAATACATTCTGTTATCTGCTTCCATTCTATGGGATAGCTCATTCAATTCCTATTCATAATTATGACACTAATTATGAATTTCCTTCCATCCCATTTTCTTTTGTTTGTCCTTCTCTCTCTCTTTTTAACCTGTCCCTTTCCAAAGGTCTATCTTGCTTCTGACTATTCTGTCCCTCAATCTGCCCTCCCTTTTATCATCACCCCATTCCTTATATCTCTCATCCCTTTCCCCACTATCTCCCTATTGGGTAAGATAGATTTTTAGACCCAACTGTGTATCTATATATGCATATGTTTGTATGTATATATGTATGTGTATATATGTATATGTGTATATGTGTGTGTGTGTGCATGTGTCTATTTTCTTCCTTCTTTGGCCAATTCCAATGACAGTGAGGTTCAAGCATTATCTACCACCCCCACCATTTACCCATCCACTAAAGAAGCCCTTCCTTGTGTACTTTCTTTATGTGAGAAAATTTAATTCATTCTACCTTTCCCTTGCCCCTTCTCCCATTGCATCCCTCTTTCTTACTCCTACATTAATTTTTTGGAGATCATCCCAACATAAGTAATTCACACCTATGCTCTCTGTCTATGGAAGCTCCTTCTAACTGCCTTCATAATGATAAGTTTCTTGGAGTTACATGTATCATCTTCCCATATAGAAATGTAAATAGTTTAACTCTATTGAGTCCCTTGTGACTACTGTTTCATGTTTATTTCTTGATACTTCTCTTGAGTCTTGTTTGAATATCACATTTGCTATTCAGCCCTGATCTTTTTTTATCAGGAATCCTTTAAAGTACTCTATTTCATTAAATATGCATTTTTTTTCTCCTAAAGGATTATACTCTTTTTTGTTAGGTAGGTTATTTTTGTTGTAATACCAGCTCTTTGGCCTTCTGGAACATCTTATTATAAGCCCTGTGCTCCTTTAACATAGGAGCTGCTAAATGTAGGATGATCCAGACTGTGGCTCCATTATTTTTTAGTTGTTTTATACTGGCTGCTTGAAATATTTTCTTCTTGGCTTGGGAGCTCAGGAATTTGGCTGCAATATTCCTGAGAGTTTTCATTTCTTTCAGGAAGTAATAAGTGGATTCTTTCAATTTCTATTTTATTTTCTGGTTCTATATATCAGTACGTTTTTCCTTTATACTTTCTTGAAATATAATGATATGGTTGGTTTATTGATTGTAGCTTTCAAGTAGTTCAATAATTCTTAAATTATTTCTCCTCAATCTATTTTCCAGGTCAGTTGTTTTTCCAATGAGATATTTCACATTGTCTATTTTTTTTTATTCTTTTGGCTTTGTTTTAATGCTTTTGGCTTTGTTTTAATGTTTCTTGAAGTCTCATGGAGTCATTAGTTTCCACTTGCCCAATTTTGGTTTTTTTAAAAAAATTAGTTTCTTCAATAACTTTTGTACCATCCCTGCCCCTCCATTTGACCCATTCTGCTTTTTTTTTAAAGTTATTTTTCTTTGGTGAAGTTTTGTATCTTCTTTTTTTAACCATTAGGCTAATTCTGTTTTTGTAAGGTATTGTTTTCTTCATTACTTTTGTTCCTCTTTTACCAGGCATTTAATTCTCTTTTCATAATTTTCTTGCGTCACTCTCATTTTTTTTCCAATTTTTTTCTCTACCACTCTTATCTCTTTCTTTACTTCTTCAAGGAATTTTTGTTTGGTTTGGGTCCAATTGGCATTTTTCTTTGAAACTTTGCTTGTAGCTTTTTTCCCGTTGTTGTCTTTTTCTTAGTTTATGTCTTGGTCTTCCCTGCCTCCATAGTAGTTTTTTTTTTTTTTTTTGGTCATTTGCTCATTTCTCCAGACTATGTTTTTATTTTGAGTTCTGTGATAAAGTTGGGCTTTGCTCACCTGGGTCTGGGGAAAGACTATGCCTTCTGGATTTTTCATGCTGTTGCTTTCAGAGGTAATTCTGGAGGTCTACAAGTTGTTTGTGCTTCTGAAGTAGTTTTATCCTGGGAGAGGTATCATCACTGCTTTCCTGGTCTGCACTCTGGACTTTATCTAGCAAGGGCACCTTCTCCCTTACAGCCACAAATCTAGTGTTCCTCTTGTCACTGGAATGGTAACCAGGTCCCTTGTTCTCCTGTAGCTTCAAGTTCTAGCACTCCTTTTGGCCTTTGAACTGTGACCAGGGGCTCCTCTGTGGTATTTATAACAGCTCTCCATCCTAGAACTGTGACCCAGAATTGTTTATGGGCAATAGAGTTGCCAATCAGAATCAACTGTACCCATTGCCAGCAAAGAATCTCCTATAATCTCTTTCTGACCAATTGTCTGACCACCTTACCTTCTCTGGGCTGAGAGCTTACTAAGCTGCTGCTGCTGCTGCTGCTGCTGCTGCTGCTGCTGCTGCTGTGACTCTCTTAACTACCTCCTGAATCACTCACCTCTGATGCTCCTTCCATGCTCTGGGCCTGCACAAACCCTAGGGTTACAGACATTTCCCCTGACCTTTTGTTGTCTCTGCCACTCCAAAATTTGAATTTAGGCATTATTTTATTTTATTTTTTTTGGAGGGGAATGTTGGGAGAGTTCAAACTTCTGATATTGCAAATCTTAAGAAGCCCCCTCTCAGCTGATAATTATTAAAAGCATTATTGTACACATCTTTCTGTATGGAACACAACATTTCCTACCTCAGGGGAAAAACATAGCTAAGAAAGGTAAAGAAAAAAAAGTTTTAGCAAAAAAAAAACCCCAAAAAACTTGAATTACAATGCTTACATATATATATATATACACATATATATATATTTACCCACCACACACAAAAAAGAAGCTTTTGTGAGCCCTACCATCTTTTCCAGATACTTGTTTGTCCTGATGCTAATTTCTCCCCACTTTATCTTTTTGTTCACTTAATTACTAGACTAAGACAAAGGCCCTCAAATTGTCTTACCAATGATAATATGTGGACCACCACCACCACCACCACCACCAACAAATCTTTACTCTTATTTGCCTCAGTAGAAAGACCAAAAACAAATAAACAAAGAAAAAATCAATAGCTTTTGCCTGAGTAAAAAATCATCTTAAGGAGTTTATGTGGGGACATGAAAAAGGAACTGGTTTTCAGCAAGAATAACTGGGTTCAAGTCCCTAACTATGATTCAGAGGCAGAAACGTATGGTAGAAATTGCGCTGGGCTTGAACCAAAAAATAAATGTAGTTTCATCTCAGCTACCACTTAATATCTAAGTGACTCTAGGAAAAGTCCCTTCACTCTTACCCTTTATCTGTAAAAGGGTGACATGTACAAGTCACTTCACCCATATGTGCTTCTGTGCTATAGCTTTTTCTAGACTTTCATTTTTGAATTATTTTTCAGTTGATATAATTGAGAGGTAATCACAGCCTAGTGGTTATGGAACTGGGCTCCAAATAATGAAGAGCTGGGTTTAGTTTCTACCTCTGACACATACTAGCTGAGTAATCCTAGACATGTCACATAATCCCTCAGTTCCTCAGTCAACTGTCTAAGATGATATATCTATTAATAGAAAAGGATTTGCATTGGTGGAAAGAATTTCCACATTAGTTGTATCCTAATACAATTGAAACATAATCTCATTCCTCTCTCCTCTTAAGGGAAAATATAAATAAATACAAAAACACTTTAATTGCTTACCTTGTGGAATTGGTTTAATGTTTAAATTAAATAATTCACTAATAGTACATGCTTAAATGTGATAAATGACTAATACAAAGATATGTTTCTTATATATTATTTTATCCTCATATCAACTCTTTAAGAACAAGAGGCATTAATATCTGTTACATACACACATATACATGCACATATGTATAAGTACATAGATATACACACACATATACATACATACACACGTACATACCTTAGGAAACAGACTGAGAGAGGATAAGTGAATAGAACAGACTTCTATAACTTACCAGCTTTGGAAGCAGAATTCAAATCCAGATCTTTTTTTTTTTTTTTTTTGGCTAGGCAATGGGGTTAAGTGACTTGCCCAGGGTCACACAGCTAGTAAGTGTTATGTGTCTGAGTCCAGATTTGAACTCAGGTCCTCCTGAATCCAGGTCTGGTACTCTATCCAGTGCGCCACCTAGCTGCCTCTAAATCTAGGTCTTCTTGAGTACACATTGAGCACCCCTATTCAATACACAATGTTGAAAAATATGTTGAAGCTCATCAGATCCAAACACCTCATTTTATAGATCAGTAACTGAAATATAAGAATAATATTCAAAGTCACATAGGATTTTGGTGGAAAATATGGGATCCTGGTGCAAGTCTTTTGATTTAAATCCAGTTTTTTATGGTAATGTTGTTTTAGTGCATTATTGTCATATGGTTTTTCCAGACTCATATTAGTGAAGAATCAGATCTGACACATTCTCCCAAACAGGAAACACCTTAAATACAAGACAGAGTTTGAATGTATTAATGAATTTGTTTCTGTCCAAGTAACAGTCTAATTGTTGAAAGCAGTATTATTGGAATATTTGTATATGTATGTAGAGAGAGAGAGAGAAAGAGAGAGAGTCATAGCAACTCGTGATTCCATTTACTAAAACACAAGGGGTCATCATTTGTGTGAATGAAGGTAGTGCTCACATGGACAAAATCATGTATCCTTGAAATATTAATGATATGTTATTTTTAAAATGTCATATTCATGTTGTTTTCCACATAGTGACTCAGTCTGCGGTGGAAAAGCCATTCTCTGTGATATCAAATGTTAGCACAAATCAATTAGCACGGATTTCCCCTCCACCATTTTTTCCCCTTGGATATAACTATACCTTACTCATCTTTACTTCCCTCTATCCTATTGCCTTTATCACTACCATGCACCCCACCTGACAAAATGGTAGTTTTCTTTCAGTGCTCTCAGTCTAAACAAAAAAGTCACAAATGTGCATCATATCCTATGTTTGGACTTAGATGACTAGGGCTTGAATCCTGGCTGAGTCATCTATTGTTTGGTGGTCTTGAAAAAGTTATTTTACTTCTATGGGCCTCAATTTCTTCATCAATAAGATGAGGGAGGTTTTATCTAAATGATGTCTGAGTTCCTTTCTAGCTCCAAATTTAGGAAGAAACACTGTTGTTGAGTCATTTTAGTCATATCCAACTCTCTGTGACTGCATCTGTGGTTTTCTGGGCAAAGATACTAGAGTGGTTTGCCATTGTCTTCTCCAGTTCATTTTACAGATGAGGAACTGAGGCAAACAGGCTTGCCCAGGGTCACACAGCTACTAAGTGTCTGAAGCTGGATTTGAACTCATGAAAAGGAACCTTTCTAATTCTATGGCTAGTGCTCTATGCATTGTGCCACCGAGCTGCTTGAAGAAACCTTAAAATGGATAATATAGAAACTTAATATTCATAACCAACTTCTAAATGCTATGTTAGACATTTGCTCATCTAGTCAAAACCCTTAATTCTGTAGATTAATCCCAGAAAAATAAAGTGCATTGACAAATATGACATAGGTAATCAGTAGCAAAGCCAGGATTTGAGCCAAGAATTGAAATCAAACACTTTTTGCACTGTATCATACAGCTTTTACCTCCAATATTCTAGGATCCTGTGCTTCTTGCCAGTGACTGGTATCAGTTGTGATAGGCATCATGCTGAACCTAGAGTAGTAAAGATTATTGTTAGTATTTCTAAATAATAGTTTAGAATTGCTGGCAATATCAATGTATTTTTGTTTAATAAGCAAATGTTCTATCATCACACATAATGTACATAACCTACATGTGGTTTACTTGCATTGCACGATAATCTTTAATGTCTGAGTACTAACAACAACAACCAATAATAATTTATTAAAATCTCAACTTTCCACTGTACATTATAGTTTCCTTTTTTATTCTGAATTTAAGAAATAGAAAACATTTCCATAATGAAGTAGAATAGAATAAAAGAGGTTTGCACATGAAACTTCCAATCTATTACGTACAACTTGCTTTTCATTTTAAATATAAAATAAAGTCATCATATAATGTTCTTTTTCCCCTCCTCCCCAAGAAGGCTGCCTTTAGACAGACAGACAGACACACACACACACATAAAACCATACTATACATACTTCCATTTATCAGTAGTTTCTTTGGATGCAGAGAGTGTCTTCCTTCATAGGTCCTTTGTAGTTAATTTGGGTATTTATAATAGTCAAAATAACTTGGTCACTGAAAGTTGTTCTTAAAAACAGTATTTCTTTAAAAGACAGCCTGGTGGTACAGTGGATAGAGCACTGGCCCTGGATTCAGGAGGACCTGAGTTCAAATCCAGCCTCAGACACATAACACTTACTAGTTGTGTGACTCTGAGCAAGTCACTTAATGCCAATTGCCTCACCAAAAAGCAAAAACAAACCAAAAAACCCCAATATTGCTGTTACAGTATACATCATTCTCTTGGTTTTACTCATTTTGCTCTTCATAATTCCATGCAAGTCTTTCCATATTTTTCTAAAATCATCAAGATCAGTATTTCTTATAGCACAATAGTATTACACCATGATCATATACCACACCTTCTTTAGTCATTCCCCAATTGACAGGAATCCCTACACTTTCCAGTTCTTTCACACTACAAAGAGAGCTACTATAAATATCTTAGAACAAATAGGTTATTTTTCTTTCTCCCTAATCATCTTGGGAAATAGACCTAATAGTGGTATTGCTGGGTCAAAGAGTACAGGCAGTTTTATAATTGTGTGGGCATAATTTCAAATTATTCTTTAAAATGATTAGATTAGTTCACCGTTCCACCAACAGTGAATTAGTGCCCCAATTTTTCTACATCCCCTCCATCATTTGTCACATTCCCATTCAATCATTTAGCCAATCTGATAGGTGTAAAATAATATCTCAAGGTTGTTTTAAATTACATTTTCTATGAATAGTGATTTAGAAAAAATTTATATGACTATAAATTATTTTGATTTCTTCATTGGAAAACTGTTCATATCTTTTTACCATATATCAATTGAGGAATGGCTGCACATTATAGTTTCAAAGAACTTTCCTTTATAAGTTAAGTTTATCATGGTTCCCTTAAAATTTGAAAAAGAATAACAAAGGAAAGGTTAATAAAAGGGAACAAAAGAAATGAAAATAGCTTAAAATAAATAGGAAGAGTGTATAGAGAAAAAATGATAGAATAAAATGGAGGAAAATAATCAACAATTCTAATTGTGAATTTAAATGGGATGAATTCACTCATAAAATAGAAGAGGTTAGATATTTCTCTAATTTTTAATAGATATGTGAACATACTGCTATAGATGTGAAATAACTCATGTATTTTCAGATGAGGGCACTCTATTGTCAGATTTACTTAACTGTTTCTTTAGAAGAAGGCCCTCATGAAGTTGTAGTAGTATGTCACTGTATGTAATGTAAAAACAGAAAACATCAATAAGCTTGAAAGTGACAAAAAATAACTTTCCTTATATTTCACATAATCATCACCATAATAGGTATGATCATTATTATTTTGAACTATATTTTCATTCCATCACACCCATTTCTATCACCTTTACTATCATTCTCCACCCCTTCATGACCATCATCATTGTTACTGTCATTAGCATTATTGTCAAGCATATAATAATCATCAACATCATCATCATTAACCTTTTCCACCTCCTCATCAAGACATTTATTATACTTCTTAACACACAGATAGTTCAAATTAAAAAAGGAAAAATATATATAGGTTTTGGAGCTGAAAGAGAATCCAGACTGGTCAGATATTATATACTGTTTTTGGTTTCTATTCCTGATGGCTTGCACATATTAGGCCCTTACTATATTTTTTAATCAGATTGAAAGTAGTATTATAATTATTTTATGTAATTCTTATATTTGCCTAAAGGCTTTATGTTAAAGAGGGATCCAAAGGCCCTTGGAGCCCAAATTCTACTGTTGCCAGAGGTGATCTGTGATTTTTCTCTCACCTCAACTTGCATAATCACAAAATATAGTCACATATGACACAATTTTAATTTATAAATAATATGGTTCTTGGTTTGATCCCTTTATAATGTGTGATCAATTAACTAATTAAATGAAGAAGAGAACAATGTAATTGGTTGAGTAAAAAAATGGCTTGGGCATAGGCTAATAGTTAAACCATGATGAACTAGGGACAACTGAAGTTTGTATAAGTTGTGGAGGAAGAACTTTGGACAATGGAAAAAATAATTTCTCTTTCTTTCACTTTTCTTTTATCATGGCCTCTAGTAGTGGGTTAAAAAAATATCCCATCTAGGAGTTTAAGATTAGGAAAGATTGTGGACAAGGTCTAATAGGAGTCACTGCATCCATCAGACAGTAAACAAGATGGCATAGAGATGACATAGCACATAGATAGGCATTCTTCCAGAGTCAGAGTCACAATCATGTAGGCAGGGAAACTGAGAGACAGTGACACAAAGGAGTTTGAAAGAGAATGACTCCAGCAATCAATATTTAGACTGTTGAAAGGAACAGACCCTCAGAATCTACTGTGAGGATTTTATAAAGTAAGAAAATAAATCATGAGTTTCCTTTGCCATACACATATTCATTCTATACATGTACCTTGCTAGTAAGTTACTTTGGGTCTCTGTCCACTCTCACCATGGACACTGCATATACTAATGGGAGAATGTTATCCAGGAATAGGATACAGATATTTTGTAGTTAGCTTGTTTTAGCATCTAATGACTTGTCTTTGCTAAAACTTAATTATATGTATGTACTGACATTACTCTTAAAGGGCAGCACCATGGGGTGCTTGAGGTATAATATTTGAATTGAGATCTACAGGGTTAAACCTAGAAATAAGTAATTATCCCCTTGGACATTAAGCCTGCCAAGCTGTAATTTCTATTTGGGGAGTAACCCACAAGGGATACTACACAAGAATCATTTAGGAAATTTCCTGAGTACAAAAATTTGCTTGGGCTGTCAAGGTCTGTTTTTTCCCTCTGAGCCAGTCAGCCAGAAAAGAGAAAAGGAATGCTTTTATTAAAACTAGGTGGTTACCCACTAAATTATACACAAAAATGCCATTCATTGTAACCTTATTATATAGTCTTTGCAACATTTCCCATTCTGACTTTTGGGCAATAGAGCCTTCATTTGCTTTCAGAAATGAAATGCCATGCCATGACCACTGAGATGTTTTCATCACGTTTACCCCTACTTGGTCCTCCACTAAAAGTTTGGATCTGCCTTTATACCTTTCACTCTTACATAAATAGGGTCAAATTAAAACCATCTTGTGGTGCTATAATGATAACCAGAGCACAGATGTGCATTAGAAAAATGGGAATTGCAAGATAATTACTACCCTCCTGTTTCTACACACTAAAACATTACCCATTTCTCCAGGGTAAATCAGGATGATGACTCCCTGGGGCAATTTTAGTTATGTTTTCAATATTGTGCTTTAATGTCAGCTAAGTGCCTTCAGAAGGCATTGGAGTTTTATTGGCAGATAAACAAAGTTACTTGGTGCGTGGTGTACTAAAAAGCTTTTTTTTAATGAGAAATACTCTGTAAAGAACAAGTTAGAAAAGTACTATACAATCTTTCAGAAATCTATCTCAATATTAATAAATAACAACTTTGACAGAGCACTGGACTTGGTCCTGGGGAAGATGCAACAATTAGCTATGAAGTGTTCCCTGGCCTTGTGAAAGTTGAAGTCTGCTAAACAAATCAAACTCATACATAGAGATAAGTATAGTATAAAAATACATGCAAAGGTTATCCAAGAAGGGAAAGGTGTTCTGTGGAATTTAAGGGTTAAAAAAGTTCATAGGGATTTTATAGTGCCTCACTGTTAAACTTTAAAAATTCTAATAGGATTTAGGATTTCAAGTTGGAGGTAATCACAGAGAACAACTACTCTAAAGATGATATACGATTAACAGCATGTAATTGTAAAAGCAGACTGGAAGTGGTTATAGTGAAGATCAAAGAAGGCCAGCAGATAGGGCTATAGAAAAGCAAATAATGAAGAAAAAGCTTTAAGGAAAGACAGCAAAAGCTAACATTGACTAACAACAATTGAGCTATCTGTATCACATGGATGACTATTTAGATTGAATTAGGCAGTGAAGTGGGGTGGAGGCAGACTGGATTTACTGTCAGAGGAACTGGGTTTTGCCATGCCTTCTCTGAGTTTCAGTTTTCTTATCTGTAGATTGGGAAAACTAATATGCCATTTTTCAATATATAGGGTAAATTATGAGAACTTTTGTTTTTCCTGGATCTAATTTTACCTAAAAATAAGGAAGTGGTTAGTGAAATGGAAGCAGTGAAAAATGTGAATACACTTAGAAAAGAAAGAAGAAATGCAGTAATAGCTCAATATGTACACATGATTTTAGACTAATGAATTTACATGGGTCAAGTGAAAGTCTAGGAAGGATCCCATGGCTTAATAAATTATAGGAAACATCAACCTAAGAGGGATGGAAATCTTAAGAATGACATTCTGAAGATGAAAATGAAACAATACTGATGGGAAAAATATAGAGGAGTATAAATAGATCAATATAAATCTACTAGGAACTCAACAAGTCATTAAGTCAATAAAAAGATAGCTATAGAAGATGCAAGTCAGGCAAATAATGGAGGATGAATTTTTAAAAAGCTATACATTCCCATAAGAATTTTAGCGGAAGCAATATGGCTTAGAATGAACTTAGCTTGGTGATGAAAGGCAAAGTGTGGGGGAGGAGGAAAATGTTCACATTATACTGGAGGATGGATTGAAGTAGGAGAGATTTGAAGTAGGGAGTACAGTGTGAAAACTATTGCAATAGTCCTGACAAGAAGGTGAACTTCGATAGTAATTATATGGTTAGAAAGTGATCTACATGATTGATGTTGTGAAGGTAGAAACAACAAAGTTTGGCAACAGACTACATATGTGGGGTGAGTGAGGTGAAGGAGTTGAAGTAGGCACTGAGGTCTCCAAAAGCAGTGTAGGGACAGGAGTGGGAAATGGTACAGGAGTTTAAGACAGAAACTTGGGATATACATACATACATATATACATATATGTGTGTAGTGTGTAGGTGTAGGAAGTATTCGCATAGAGATGGTAGTTAAATCTATGGGAGCCTATCAGATCACCAAGAAAAATGGTATAGAGGGAAAAGAGAAGAGGGCTCAAGATAGATCCTCAGGAATAAATTCATGCTTAGTGGGCGTCACATGGATGAAGATCCAGCTAAGGAGACTGACAGACAAATGGTCAGATAAATTGAGAGAAAAGTATCAGGAAAACCAAGTGAGGAGAAGGTATCCAGAAGGAACTGAACAATTGTATCAAATATTACAGAGAAGTCAAAAAGCAGGATTTAGAAAAGGCACTCATACTTGGAAATTAAAAGATTGTTGGTAATTTTGGAGAGAGCAATTTCAGTTGAGTTATACTGTCATAAGCCAGATTCCAGGGGGTTTAGAGGAAAATTTCATGAGAGAAATTGGAAGAGGATTGCAGATGGTTTCTTCAAGAATTTAGCTGAGAAGGGAAGGGGAGATATAAGATGATGGCTAATGGGGATGGTAGGATAAAGTAAGAGGGTATTCTTTTTGTTTTTGTTTTTGTTTGTTTTATAGGCTGGGTGAAACATAGACATATTTCTAAGCAGAGGAAAAGAGGCAGTACATATGAAGAGACTGAATATTAGAGAGAGTGACGATGTTTCCAGAGATGATAGGAGGGAGTATAGAGTAGTTAGCTTTGGCAAGTGGAAGGTCCACTGCATCATCAGAGATTGGTCTGAAGACAGAAATAATGGGTGATGATTTCAGAGGGATATAAGATAAAGGGAAGGCAAGAAGAGAGAACTCTAAGTGTATGACCCCAATTTTTTTCAATGAAGTATGAGGCAAGTTTCTCAAACAAAGTGTAGGTGGGTTGTTTGAGGAGAGAAGAAAATGTTTGAATGGACTCTGTGAATTGTAGGATAGTGTATTGATTCTAGAGTAGAAAGATTATCTTGTTGCAATGAGTTTAGTTGAAAATAGATAACAAATTCGTAGTGAGCTCTATCAGCATGGTTTCATGAATGCTTCTAGCTTTATTCACTAGCATGTGAATAGGAGTGAAGGAAAAAAGATGGTAGGAACAATTCCAGAGAAAGGGATTTAAGAGCAAAGGAAAATAGAGAGTTAAACTGCTTCACCAGTGGTTGGAGATAGGAAAGGAGGGATAGTATGGTCAGACACAGAGTGATGATCTCGAAAAGAACTAAGCAGTAGACGAATGATGTTCATGTTGTACTAGGGTAGAAGAGTAATTACAAAACTTATCTCCCATAAATCTAGGGCACCCTGTCCTACAAAGACACATCCTGACCGTAAGAAGAATGAAGTCAAACTTAAAATTCAGTGTTAGTGAGGTACACATGCAGGATACACACATCGTGAAGACAATTGACAACTTTTGTCTGAAGGGCCTAGAAAATCCCTTTGTCCTGGTAAAGTCCTTATGCCATGCTGCCAGGGTCTGCTCTTCTCCATAACTGGATTCTCATTTGTCAGTGCTTCTTCTCTTTAAGCTCTTGTCACCAAACTGAGACTTAGTTTTTCACCTGTAATATGAAGAGATTAGATTAGGTCATCTCTGAGATTCCTTCTCTCAGTCCATGCTCCCTGGGTCCTCAAATTGTTAAGTGTGGGAGTCAATAAATGATCTCAGGTCTCCTGTCTTCAGGCTCAGTGCTTTTTCTACTGGGAAAATAACCTAATCTGTGCCAAACACTGGAGATTGAGACCAAAAAAAAATGAAAATAGGAGTTCCCTTAAAGAACTAATGGTGACAAATAGTACAATAGTATAATATGTGGAAGGACTTTCTAACTGTTCCTGAGTGGAATGACTTCTCATATTAGATGCAGACATCTCTTTTTGGGGGGGTGGTTATAGAGGAGACTTATCTTTCATGAGTCAGGGAGGACTAGCACCTCTAGTGTGAGGGCTTGCCAAGCTCTTTTCGGAATGCACATCTACCTTTGGTGTCCAGCTGGCATTCAGCTCTCACCTATGGCTCCAAGAATATGTAGCATGTGAAGCATTCACGCCTCAGTAAACCATCTCAGCAGACAGATTAAAACCAGGTTAAGGGTAACCAACAGGCCCCAAACCTGTTGGTGAGTTAGGAGGATGTCTATGTGAATATTTTCCTAGAGGAATGGGCAAATGAGAACAATTTCTTCCAACAGCCATAAAGGCAGCTGTGGAATGCTTAGAGCTTGGCCAGATATCAAAGACACCAATATTATCCACTGCATACTGGGCCACCACCAGTTGTCTTGACTTTTGTTCTGCCACTGGATTTCAAAGATTCAGGAAGAGAGAGTGAGGATGACTATTGCCCAACTCTGCCTCACTTAAATCCAATTCAAATCCAAGTCAAGACATAATCTTGGGATGTCATTGTCCTCTTCATAAATAAAGGATACACAATGGAGCTCTTTCCTGAAATGGAAGGAAGACTACAATTGTGATAATTTCCATCTCTGAGAAAGTGATTCTATGAAAAAGCAGAAGGTCATTGTAATGGGCTCCTGGTCTCAACTCATTAGTCAGTCAGAAACATTCAAGTTGAAATAAACTATACTTATCAAAATGCAAACACATCTTAGAGAGTTCTAGAACCTTGTTCTGCCTTAGAGCTAGATTTTCCTAATAATTTGTGTCATTCCTAGTACCTAAGGCAATAATAGGAAAGAGTCTATTTTTAATGTTTTGAGTCCCCCCTTTATTAGCATAGTATACAGTCACTCCTTGCCTTAGTAGGTAGTCATAATTAGCTATTTTAACCAAAAAAGAGATTTATGAACTTTTGGCCAACCCTTTGACTGTGGGAATCTTTGTCTCACTGGTGTTCAGATAACAGACATACAGTCCATTGTTAGATCCACCTTTAAAGTCTTTTAAGCTTGAGGGTGTTATGACAATATTAGTCTCACTCTTGTAGAACGAGGCTAGTTACACCTCCACCTCAGGGTTCTAAAAGCATTTGTGAATGGATAAGGAATGTTTTTCCCTAATGCTAGCGATTCAGCTCCTATTTTTGTGTGTTCCCTCCCACATATACATAGTTAGCCACCACTGATTAACATTCAGTTCCATTTAACCCATTACTATATACATTTTTTATAAAGGGGCAAGAAAATAAGCATATATTCTATCTAGTATGTGCCAGAAACTGTGCTAAGGGCTTTCTAATTATAATTTCAGTGCTGTTATCAATTCTCTTTGTGTGTGTGTGTGTGTGTGTGTGTGTGTGTGTGTGTGTGTGTATGTATGTATGTCTATATATACCTATCTGTGCTACAGTGTTTCCACTGGTAGTTTCCCTTAAAAAGCTAATATAGTTGGTGGATATTCTACTCTACTGCTAAATAGTATGATAGATGGGAAGGAAGAAGAGAGAGAATTCTTCTTCCCTTCCCTGCAATGATTTCAATCAACAAGTGCTCTGTCTTAAATGCTTCAAGATTCTAAGGGTTTAGCTCCTTAAAGACTCCAGCATGAGACTAATTTGTTTTCTTAGATAATTGAATTTTTCCCTTCTTGACTCCATCAAGGGAAAAGGTATGTAGTGAGTCAGTGGAGAGAGTTCTGGTCCAGGAAGATCTGAGTTCAAAACAAGCCTCAGACACTAATTAGGTATATGACCCTGGGTGAGTCACTTGCTTTTGCCTACTTCTATTTCCTCATGTAAAATAGGAATTGATAACAGCACCTAACTGCCAGGGCTATTGTGAGAATCGAATGAAATTATAATTAGAAAGCCCTTAGCACAGTTTCTGGCACATGCCAGATAGAATACATGTTTATTTTCTTGCTCCTTTATAAAAAAATGACATATCTTGGCCAAGTTCATAGAGGTAGCAAACAGAAGAGCCGGGATTTGAACCCAAGACATCTGAATCCAAATCCAGCACTCTTTCTGCTTGGCCCCATAACATCCTCATTAAATAGCTGAGTGACTTTGAATAGGTCATTTCCTTTAGCTTCTTCTGAAATAAAAATATCAGCACCACTTCTTTTACAAGGTTGCCATGAAAAATGGGTTTTGTAACCTATTAATTGCTATGTAAATATGAATTGTTATTACTACTGTTTTGACTATAATGTGAATATCATAACCTATTTCAAGCAGTATTAGAGACAAGAAAAATTCATCTTTCAATCTATCATCTATTAATGAAAAATAATTGAGAACCAGTGTGTTGATCACTGGAATTAGAAGTTAGGAACCTAGTTTCTAGAACAAGTTCTGTCTTTAATGGCTGTGTTTTCCTAGGAAAATGACATTCTCTTTAAACCTCAGGTTTTTCACTGTTTCACAGGTTTGATGTGCTATAAGCCTTGAAATCCTTGTGTAGTACCATACAAAAGTGATTTATTATTATTCCCAGGCCTTTGCAATCTGCCTGATATTCCATTGAGCATTTGGGATCTGAGTTGAAATGGCATGTTCTTTTTCTAAAAGCAGATTTATGTAATGCATGTTAAATATATATTCTGCATATTCTATGGTCAGAATACTGGGCTAGACTCTAGGGGAATGATAAGTATTAGTAATACTCTCTGACTTGAAAATTCAATTCAATAAGCATTTATCAAGCACCTACTATGTGCCAGGCTCTGTTCTAAGTAAGCACTGGGGAGTGTTATTCAGTCATCTCAGTTGTGTATGACTCTTTGTGACCCCTTTTGGTGTTTTCCTGGTAAAGATACTGGAGTGGTTTGCCGTTTCCTTTTCCAGTGATGTGCAAAGAGTAAACACTTTAAAAAATACTTGCTAATTTTAATAAAGTATGATTAAAATGAATTTCATTAATTTAAATTTTCAGAAAAGAAAACTCTTCATTGGAGGGATGAAGGCAGAGTTATGTTGGTAAATGATTAACTGATCCTCTGGGAAAAAAACATGAATGACACACTTTTAGGGTTCATCTTCTTTGTTAACATTTTCTCCTCAATTTTTCTTAAGTCTAGGTAATCAACAAAACAACAAAGCAAGCCCTTATAGATGGGAAACTGAGGCAAACAAAGTTAAGTGACTTGCCCAGGGTCACATAGCTAGTAACTGTCTGAGGCAAGATTTGAACTCAGGAAAAGGAGTCTTCCTGATGCTAAGCCCAGGACTCTATCCACTGTGCCACCTAGCTTCCCCAAGATCTGGAATGAAAATAAGAAAACAAAGACAGTTCCTGCCTTCAAACAGTTTACAATCTACTGTAAGAAGGCAACTACACAGAAGAAAGTTGTGAAGAGTGGGGAGGAGAGCAGAGGGTACCTTTTTTCAGGGGAGTTTACAAGCAGAGATGAGGATAGAAGGTCTTCTAGCAAACAAAATGTGATTATATAAAGAATATAATTTAGAATAAGAAGTGGGCATAGGAAAAGTATACAATATGAGGTGAATAAGAACTGGCAGCTTTAAGTGAGGCTTCCTGGAGGATATAGCATTTTAGATGGACAGAAGGAAAGGGAGAGTTGCAACAGTTTGCATTAAAGATGTTACAGGCATAATAAATGGGGAATAAAAACACAGAGCTGAGAAAACTTGGGGTAGGTAAGAAGAGTAGGGAACAAATGATATAAAAGGAGAGTCAATGCTTAATACTTTGGTAATAAATAAAAAGAATCCATTTTGATTTTGTATTTAAAAATTCAGTTTTGTGGTTATATAATTTAAATGGCAATAATAATAATAATAACAATAGTAATAATAGCTTATATTTAAGTAGCAGTTCAAGGTTTATATTTGGTTTAGCCTGAATTTCTGATGGGTTATATAGTGAAAGCCTCCATTCATGGATGTGCAGAGACCAACTGTGACATATTTTCAAGAGTCTATTGTCAAATTTTGAGTGTAACTACATCCTAGAAATTGGCAAACAAATAAGGGCTTGCTTTGTTGTTTTGTTGATTACCTAGACTTAAGAAAAATTGAGGAGAAAATATTAACAAAGAAGATGAAACCTAAAAGTGTGTCATTCATGGTTTTTTTTCCCAGAGGATCAGTTAATCATTTACCAACATAACTCTGCCTTCATTCCTCCAACGAAGAGTTTTCTTTTCTGAAAATTTAAATTAATGGAATTCATTTTAATTATACTTTATTAAAATTAGCAAGTATTTTTTAAAGTGTCTACGCTTTGCACATCACTTTGCTGAGCTCGAGGATACAAGAATCAGAAAAAAAGTCCTCTTCCCAAAGGAAGCTAACATTTTTTATACTACAATAATGAATATATATCAATACCTATGAATGAGGCAGAATTTATGAGTTTAAAGGAGATATGCAGGCCAAAATGCTAGGTAAAGTTTGAGTAGATAGAGAACAATTCCATTTAGAAGGAATAGAGAGGTTGGTAAAGGGAGCATGGGAGTTTTGCCTTGAAGAAGGCGAAAAAAAACCCGCACATTTCAATAAGTTAAGATATGTATATATGGAAAGGGGATGGGAGGTGATTCTGTTCTGGATATTAAGGGAGCAGTGTAAATAAAACAGATGGAAGAGTTCAGAGTGAGAAAACATATAGAGAAAGGAAGGGCATAGGAAGACTAGACAAATAGATTGGAGGGAGTGAGCTTATGTAATTGATCCCATTACTTTATAGGCATACTTTAATTAAAGATTTATCAATACTTGCCAGAGAAGATAGAAAAATGTCTTTACCCTTAGCCAATTTTCCCAGATGAGGAGCTTCCTTTTTAGTTGGAAAAATACAATTATATTAAAAAAAAAACTTTTTAACATAATTCAAGTCTTTGGGGAGAAAGAAATAGATTATACTGACTTCTGTTAAGTCTTTTTATTTCTACTTCCTGGCCTACAGAAACGCTACACAACCCAATCTGTCTGCATGTTAATTGAGGAAAATACTTTCATGATATTTATCAGATCTCTGTGTCCCCAAGGCATGGAGCCCAATAAAGACGCATGGCCCAGGAATGGGAGAAATTGACAAGAGTTGGGAAAACGTATAATCTTAGAATATCAGTTTTAGAAGGTACCTTACAATTGAGGTATGAGGTTAAGAGAACCATACATTGTGTTAAACTGTCTTAAGAGTTAGAAGACACCTTAGGAAAAAAAATAATATTAGAATGTAGAATGTCAGGATTGTAAAGGAATTTAGAACATAGAATGTTAAAACATAATAATAGTTAACATTTAAATAGTGTTTGGGGCTTTGCAAAGTGCTATCTATATATAACATTTTATCTTGACAAAAACATATATGACTATCTGTCTATCTGTGTGTATGTGTATTATGTATAAAACCTTGTATATGTATATATGTGTGCACACGTGTATGTGTGTGTGTATATATATATACATGCATACATATGTGTGTATATATATTGTGTATGTATACACACATTTTATTTTGATGACAACAACTCTGCAGAGGTAGGTAGATGCTGTTATTAACCTAATCTTCAACATAGAAGGGAAACTGAAGCTAGGAGATATTAAATTACTTGCCCAGACTCACAAAGTTAATGATTGTCTGAGGCATGATTCAAGTTCAGGTTTTCCTGGATGTAATCCAGCACTCTATCCACTGAGCCACCTAATAAAGTTGGGTTGAATTTTTCAAATTCAAATGGAGCATAACTTTCCTTCTTATAACAACCAATATTATATAAGCACAGTCAAATAAAACCTATTCCTACATTGATCACATCCAAAAAATTAATTTCTTATTTTGCATAGGAGTCCATCATCTCTGTTGTGAGGTGGGCATTGTTCTTTTTCATCCCTCTAGAATGATGGCTCATTATCTAGTTGATCAGAGTTCATTATGATTTCAAAATTACAATTTTGTAGTATTGATGTTATAGTATAAATTGTTCTCCTAGTTCTGTTTATGATTATTCTGATTAGTTCATATAAATCTTTCCACGTCTCTCTGAATCTATCTTTTCCTTCATTTCTTATAGTATAATAGTATTCCATTACATTTATATACAACAGTACCACAACTTGCCTAGTCATTCCCCAAGTGATGAGGGAGCACCCTCTTTATTTCCAGTTTTTTTCTTTTCCACAAGAAGAATAATTCATAAATATTATTTTTAAGTACAGCATCTTTTCCTCTTACTTTGATCTCATGGGAGTATAGGCCTAGATATGTTTTAGATGGGTCAAATGACATTCATTGTTTAATAATACTTTGTATCTAATTCCAAATAATTTTCTAAACTTACTATATCCTCCACTGACAATCCTCTAGCATGTAACATGGGGTATCATCTCAACAGGTAGAATAACTTATAAGATTAAAATTGTCCAATGTGCAGGACATTTATGGAAGAGTTCATTCTTTTGTTTCTTATCACATGAAGGCAGAAGTAGATCCTTTCTCACAGTTAAATTAGCATTACAGAAAGAAGGGACATGCAGCAGATGTAGAAAGAGGTAAAGATATAAAAAGAGTAACAAGGGTCATTGTCCATGATAACCCTCTAAGTATTTACATTTATTTCTGTTCTGTTCCACATTTTAAAAAAGTTTTTATTGACATGTTTTGTTTTTATATTATAATTGTTTACAGATATATAGCAAAGTAAAACTAATAATAGTGACTTCATCTGAAAGTGTTTGCAGTTTTAGCATATCTGTAGCACACCAGCTACCTTCCTATTTTTTTAAAGAAAAGGCTACAGTCTATCCCTTCCATTCCACACCTAATTTAGGGAAAAAAATATGACAACAAATGTGCATGGTCAAGCAAAACAAATACCCTCAATGGTTGTATACAAAAATAAATATGTCATTCTGCACACTAAATCCATCATGTCTTTGTAATGCCTAGCATATTTTCACATTGTTCCACTGGAACCATGACTAACCATTGTATTGATCATGGTTCTTGCAATTTTCAAAGTTGTGTGTTTTTAATAGTGTTGTTATCATTGTGTAAATTATTCTCCTGGTTCTGCTCTTTTCATTCTTCATCGATTTATAAAAGTCCTCAAAATTATTCATTTTTGTATTGATGTTATAGTATAAGTTGTTATTCTGGTCCTGCTTACTTTACTCATCAGTTCATACAAGTCTTTTCATGTCTTTTTTGAAATCATCTATTTCCTCATTTCTTACAGCACAATAGTACTTCCCCAAATTCATACCACAACTTATACTGCCAGTCCTCAACTGCTGGACATGCTTCAAACAATGTCTTTCTTCTAGTTTTTTTTTCCCAACATAATAACCTGCTATAGTTTTTTTTTGTACATTAAATATAATTTTTCTTCTTCCTTTAATCTTTTGGTTATAAGACTTGAAGGGGTATATCTGGGTCAAAGGTCATATATCATTTAGCAACTTTTTGTTTATAATACCAAATTTCTTTACAGATGAATAGTCCAATTCCCAGGTCCACCAATAATGCATTAATACGCCTGTTTTCTTATAGTCCCTCCAAAATTCATTGTTTTCCTTTTTTTAAGTAATTTTTGCCACTTTGATAAATGTAAAGTAGAATAACAGAATTGCTTTGATTTGTATGTCACTATTTCATAGTGATTTGGAGCAATTAAAAAAAATATATGTGTATATATATATATATATATATATATATATATATATACCTGTTGGTAGCTTGGCCTAAAGGATTACTTTATAGAATGAGAAAAAATAATAATAAATTTCATAAAAAAGGGGAAAAGATTCAAGAATCTCAGGAAACAATATAAAGAAATGGGAATAAGTGGAGCTCAGCAGATCCAGATCTCAAATTATAATACAAACCAATAATTATTAAAACAATTTGGTTTTGATTAACACAGAAAGTGACTGATCAGTGGAAAAGATTAGGCATACACTATAGAAATGTAAATGTGTATAATAATGAAGTATTCAATAAACACAAAGACCACAATTTATTGGAATAAGAACATTATTTGATAAAACAGTTGGAAAAATCAGAGAGCAATATGAAAGAAATTAGAATTAGACAAAAGCTCACATCTTATATAAAAATAAGTTCCAAATGGGTGCATGACCTAGATATAAAATATCACATCATTAACGAATTATAAAAAACATAGAAAAAATACCTGTCAGATCTATGAATAGGAGAAAAGTTCATGACCAAGCAAGGAGTGCAGAAGATCACAGAAAATAAAATGCATAATTTTGATTACATAAAATTATTTTTAAAAAGTATCAAACAAATCAAACAAAGCTAAGATTAAGAAAGAAACAACTGAGAAAATAATCTCTGCAGCAAGTTTCTCTGTTAAATGTCTCATTACCAAAATATATAAGTAAATGATTCAAATTTGTAATAAAAAGAGCCATTCTCCAATTGAAAAGTTGACTAAAAAATGAACAAAAAAAATTACCAACATTTAAAAAAAATCAATAATACAGACAAAGGCATTGCTGCCATGCTTTTAACATTTTTGTAGGTGTTACAAAGTTAGGATAGATAGTTAACATATTTGGATCCCAAAACTTAGAACCAAAATGTTCTAGACAGGCTAAATAGATAGGCCAAATCCAAGAAGATGAAATATAATTGGGAGAAATGTGAAGTCCCAAATTTTCACTAAAGAGTATTAATTATACAGATATAGTTAGGGAGAAGCATGACAAGAGAACAGTACATTATAAAAAAAGATAAAGTAGGCTTAGGGGTCTGAAAGCTCAACATTAGTCTACAATGTTGAGTAATAGCTAACAAACTCTTCTGATTTCAATCACTGAAGAATAGATTCTAGAAAAAAAGAGGCAGGTGATAGGTCTTTGCCCAGTTCAAACTACATCTGAAGCACTGTCTTTAATTTTAGGTGTCATATTTAATGACAGATGAATTGACTAAATGAAGTTCTTTAAAGGTAGTTAATGAGAAATGATTGAAAGAACTAGTGATGTTTCAATAAGGAAATGATAAACAAAAACAAAACAATAGGAGACATGAATATTCCCTTTGAATATTTAAAGACTTGCTATGTGAAGGAGAGATTAGACTTTTTCTCTGTGGCCTCAGAACTTGAAATAATGGATTGAAGATACAGAGACATATAGCTGCCAGCTTGATATAAAACTTTCTAACAACGAGTGCTATCTAAAGAAGGTGTGGTGGTGATGGAGTACTTTAGGTCATAATGGGTTCCCCAGTACAGGAGAAAGTCATTAAAATTGAACACCACCTGTGTAGAACAAATTCCTGTTGAGATTTGTGTTGAACTTGATTATCTCTAAGGTACTTTCTAACTTTAAGTCTGTTTCTATGAATTGCTTTTAATTGAAATGAATCCCTGTTGTTCCTAAAGAAATAGTTTGGTATGCCTTTGGGCAAGATTCTGCTTAGTGCTATGGCCTCAGGGCAGATTGTCTTGTTTTCATGGACTCAAAGAACCCCAAATTCTTTTAGTGGAGGTAAAGATGGTCAGGGTTTGTCCATGTGCAGTGAAATAACTCAGGTACCAGAAAGAATTGAAGATGACTTTCTGAGGAATATAAAATATTTTTGAGGGGATGGATAGGCAAGGAAAAATTGAATCTCAAGGGCCCCATCCCAGTTCTGACAATCATGGAAGCTTTGGCTTTTTTCAACTTCCAAACTAGGCTGATTTGCCCCTCGTTAGCCTGACTAACAGACCTCCTATTCTTAGAAGTTAATCTTTTTAACATGACTATTATGGAAGTGTTTTGTGTGACCATACATGTATAGCTTATGTCAAATTGCTTGCCTTCTCAATGAGGGTGGGGGAGAGGGAGGAAGGGAGAGAATTTGGGACTCAAAGTTTTAGAAACGAATGTCAGATATTGTTTTTACATGCAACTGGGAAAAAAGATACACAGGCAAAGGGGTATAGAGATCTATCTTACCCTACAGGAAAATTGAAAGGGAAGGGGATAAGAGAAAGTGGCAGGGGTAATAGAAGGGAGAACAGACTAGGTGAAGCGGGAATCAGAATGCAGGAAAATGGTTCAGAGCTGCATGGACTTGAATATATTATAGGTCCATTCATGTCATGCAAATGCAATTATATATTACAATTATATATATTTACTGTTGACCTGAAAGTTGGTTAAAGAGACAACAAGCTAGGTGATAAGTAAATTCATATTGTTTTATTCCCTTAAGTTAACAGCATGTAACATGTTACATGGAGGCAGAGCTTTAACTCTGACTGAATCAGGCAATTTTAGGAGGACATTTAAACCCTGACTCAGGATGTCTGTGTTACTCAGTTTATGATCTCCATATGTTTAACCAGAGTATGAGAAAGGAAATTTAAGTAAGATAGGCAAATGTCAGATCCAGGATATCTGTGTTTCTTTTACCACCATCAAGGTAGTGTCTGGGTTAAAGGCACCTTAGTGGTCATAAACAGAATAATGCTCTTGATCAGCTTTAGCTGTTGACAGAGGAAGGGACATTCTCAGTTCACTCAGGAAAAGATTAATTCATGTTTTTGGCTCTTATTGGGGTTCAATTGATCTTAAATCATTATCTATCTATCTATCTATCTATCTATCTATCTATCTATCTATCTATCTATCTATCTATCTGCCTGTCTATCTATCTATCTATCTATCTATCTATCTATCTATCTATCTATCTATCTATCTATCTATCTATCTATCTATCTCTCTATCTCCCTATCTCTCTCTCTCTCTCTCTCTCTCTCTCTCTCTCTCTCTCTCTCTATCTATCTATCTATCTATCTATCTATCTATCTGCCTGTCTATCTGCCTGTCTATCTAGCTATCTAGCTATATATAAAAGTTAATCATATTGGTGTTAGACAATGCAATAACCAGAATGGCACTAGCCCTTTGCAAGTAAGAACTCCTGAACTCAAGCTATCTACCCACCTCATCCTCCCTTAGTAGAAGGAAGAGAGAGATGTGATTATGATACAGGTTACAGATCCTGCTGGTCAACATGTTACATATACATTTCCCTTGTACTTTCTTTCCTCACTTACCGTACAAGAAGTCTTTGGGCAGTGAACTGAACATTCCCTCACAAATAGGCAACTGGGGAGTTTGAATCAATTTTTAAAGCTGATTTAGGATACATTAAAGTATGTCCCAGTTTTCCATATTAAACCAAGGATTATAGCATCATTGGATTTAGAGACAGATCAGATCTTAGAGATGGCACTTCCTAACTACTTGACAATAGTATATCACTTAACCTCTTTTTGAGTCTTTTGACATGTGATCAATGCTCAGATAACTACTGAATTTTCCTTTGATAAATGGTTTCTTTGTGACTGAAGGGGATTTCAGAGCATTAACCTCTGAACTTTGCTGATTAAGAGGATTCTGGAAGATGGTGGAGTAGGTCAGAAAATTCCAAGCTCTCAAGATCCCTCCCTGCCCCCAAAGAGATAAAATAATGCCTCAGGATGAACAAAGTGTGGAGTAAAAATGAATAAGAATAGGGGCACAACAGGGGTCCTCTTAGGACAATTGAGATTAGAATAAAAATTCCTTGACAAAGTTTAGTCTCTGTGAAGAGTAAACACCTCCAGGCTAGCGTCCCTTTTAACAACAAGTGGCAAGCCCTGAGATTAGTTGGTTTGGGTGGCTCCAGTCACAGGGACTTTTACCCCAAGGATAGTGAGAGGAGTTGGGCATCTGAGATCTGAGCAAGGGAACATCAGGGGAACCTCTGCTGACAAGGAACACCAGACCCAGCTGTGCTGCAAAGAACTGTAGGAGTGAGAAGGAGCCAGCACAAGCCTGTGAGTGGGACAGGATGCCCTTGGCTGTGGGCACTTATAGAAGGCTGGAGATTTGGCTTTGGTTCCAGGCTAGAGGGCAGAACTGAAGATCTAGGGCAAGAGGCACTCTCCCCCATATCCTAGAACTAGATGTGATTACAAAAATAAGCTATTACTACCAAAAAAATGCACAGGCAAAGGAAAAAGAATACAACCATAGAAAATTATTATGGGAATAGAGGAGACCAGGGTTCATCTTCAGAGGATGATATTGAAGCAAAGAAACCCTCTTCTACCCCAAAGAGTAATGTCACATGGTCACTTGGCCAAAAATAATTTACAGAAGAACTTAAAAAAAGACTTTAAAAATCAAATGAGAGACACTGAGGAAAAACTAAAAAAAACCAAACAAAAACAAGAAAAACAAGAAGATTATTAAAAGAAAGTCAACCAATTAGAAAAGGAGATCCAGAATCTTAAGGAAGCAAATGACATCTTGAAAATTAGAATTGGGCAAGGCAAAGCCAGCAAAGTTGTAAGAGATCAAGAAATAATTAAACAAAATATGAAGAAAGAAAAAATAGAAGAGAAAGTGAAACATCTTATAAGAAAAACAATTGATCTGGAGAATAGATCAAAAAGAGAAAACGTAAGAATAAATGGACTACCTGAAATCTATGATCAAAAAGAAAGAATCTTGATACAATAAAATTATCTTGAAGCTTAGAATAAGAGGGGGAAATAGAAATAGAAAAAACCCATCTATCACCACTTGAAAGAGATCCTATGAGGAAAACTCATAGGAATATTATAGTCAAATTCTGAAACCCCCAGCTCAAGGATAAAACATTAAGAACAACAAGAATTTTACTGATTGAGAAGTCAATAAGCATTTATTTATATGCCAGTCACTTCTAAGGAAAATAAAACCAACGGAGATCAAGTGATTCACCCAAGGTCACACAGGTAATGAATGTCAGACCTAGGACTAGATCGCAAATTCTTTGACTCCAGAGCAATTTTCTTTCTACTGTACCACAGTGCCTCTTAAAAATAACATGTAAAAACTACCCCTGAGAAATGATACACAAAGCAGCCAAAATATTAGATATGGTAGAAATTAACACAAGTCAAAAACATGTCTAAGCTAATTTGTGGCAGCCCCTAAATGCTAGCCCAAGAGTAGTGGGGCTTATGCCTAGGTCACAGCCACAAGTTCAACCACAACCATATATCCAGCACACCATGAAATGTGATGATTGAATTGTCCAGACATGACCTATATTTGTGTCCCTATATAAATCCTGGTACTGAGAAAATCTGTTCCTTTGAATTCAGTCTTTTTTCTTTATCTGGCCTGCTTGAGAAATTGGTACATGAATTATTTCTTTCTGTGTCAACTAATTAATATTTATAAAGCTTCCATGATTCTTGGAAGAAAGCTTGAATATGTTATATTGCTACAGGGGCCACATGTGACCCTGTGTTTATTAATATATTTTTCAGACTAGCAGGAAGTCAGTTTTCTAGGGCTTCCATTCAAAATCTCATGCCTCTTCAGTATTCCAGTAGGGCTGTTATTTCATCAGTGTCCTCACTTCCCTCCAGCAATGCAGAGAGCAGATTATCTATGTCTTCTTGTGCTACTCTTGTCTATATCCTTCCATGAGTTGGGCCCAAGGTGTCTATGGAATTTATCAAGGGCCTTGCTCTAATTCTTTTGAAATTGTGAAATAGCAATAGACCACATAGGCTGTCAATAAGTTATCACTTACTCCTGTCACCAAATGTCCCTCTTTTTTGAATATTCATTTTTAATGACATTCTATATACCAGAGGAATCATACTCAAATAGAAATGGGGCCACTAAAGCATACATAAGAATCTCTGAAGACCACATATTGATTTAGAAAACTACATATTAATAAAAATACAACAGAATAATTGTTATTCTATATACTGTTATGCTAGATTCTCTAAAATATGAATATTTTATTCATAAATAAAATACAATAGAACTGACTAAGACAATAGACTCTTATCTATGTTCTATTGTATTTTTATTTATTTTGCCAAGTACTTTCCAATTACATTTTAATATGATTCAGGCATTACCCAGGAGTTCAGATCCTTTCCTTATATTTGATACCTCTGCTGCACACCATCATAGCCTTCATAGCCTGACTTAGTATGTATTGTAATCTAATCATTCTATCCATGTTTCTTTCTAACATGGGAAACTATGTAGTTACAAAATATTAAAACCCAACATATGTTGGTTCATGTCAATATCACTGGAATTTTAATTAAAATTGGGGGAAAACGTGATTCACAAACAAATTTTACCCATGATAATTAAAAAATAATTGATTTGGAATTTGAAAGATATACACATATTTACCCAAACAGTAGTAAATAAAAGTGTTTCTATAAGAACTATGGGAAGGAGTTAGAATGAAATAGTGCTAAAGAAAATAAGCATTCAGATTTTATATATGTGTGTGCATTTATCCATATATCTTTATAATCATGATGACATTACCTCTTTCATTAAAATAAATTTGAATTAAATGAGGAGTTGAAATTATTTCCTTTGTTCCATGTACCATAGCACTGAGAATATACAGAATCAAATGAAAACAATATCCATCCTCAAGGATCCTACATTCTGTTAGGGAGGAATAATGTGTGCAGAGTTGCATAAATAGAATATATTGTCAAGGTAAAGGTAAAATAAGCTTCACAAGGTTAGAAAGGGCACCAGTTGGGAATATCAGGAAAGGTCTCATATGGGAGATGGGACTTGAGCTGATGCTTAAAAGGACTTAGGGATATCAAGAGGAAAAGGTGAGGAGGGAGAGCCTTCCAAATATGGAGGACAGCTTGTGAAAAGTCAGGGTGAGTAGAAATGGAATTTTATGTAAGACCTAAAATATTTTCTAAATGTTAGATTCACTGGGTTTGGAGAGAGGAAGTATGTATGAGAAATAACAATAAAATACACAGGGTTTTTGTTTTGTTTTGTTTTGCATTTGTAGATTCACTTTTAATGGGTTTCCTTCCACTCCTTCAAGTTTACCTGTCTCATTGGTACCACTGATTTTAGCCAACTTCCTTGTTGTTGACAAAATTTTGCTTTTATATTCAGTGGCAAGTCTTTGTTACGCATCAACAGTTGCACTTTAGAATAGATATCTATTATTTATTAGTTGTCTGTAGCACCTTTTCTCTAGAGTTCCTAACCATGTCTATAGAAGTATTAAATATGGGACTATTCTCAAATTACTCAACTAGGGAGGATGAAAAAGTAGACAACAAGAAAAATAATGCAATTCCATTTGATATTTATTGTATATTTACGAATATAAGAGAAGTAGCATTGTATAACAGATAAAGAGCTGGTCTCAAAACCAGGAAGACTTTGATTCAAGTTCCATTTATGACACATGCTTCCTAGATGACTATACATGGATATCTTAATGTTCCTGTGCATTTAGGCAGCTTTCCAAGATTTTAGCTGCAGAGAAACTACTAGCTTGCATTGGTAGAGTTTCCTCAACTGGTAGCTCCCAATGCCAATGACGAAACAGGTCCAGTTTCTATGCCTATTGCACTGTGCTAGAAACTGGGGATTCATAAATAGATAAGACATAAACCTTGTTCTCAATGTGTTTACCATGTAATAGGTGATAAAACATAAAATAGTAGACGTACATTGAAAAATAAAGGAGAAATTCAAATAGTGTATAAGCATATTGTCAAACAATCTCCCAGGTTAAAATTCCAATTCTCACTCTTATCAACATCAGGTCATGGATAATATATTCTCTTAGGACTCTAGGGGTAATTCTTAGGTGTTGGGGGTTATCTTTCTCATGGTTTAGCTCACAAGTCACCACCAGATTGCTTCTCAACATGATTATGAGTTGATGTCAATTAGTCAGCCAGACAATTAGTTTTCACTAATAATTACTAGAGTTCTATAGAAGTAGTAGAGAAGATTTGACTTGGAATCAAGAAGATCTAAGAAAACAAGCTCAAATTTAGTGTATCTGGGAAAGATGTAACACAGCTCCTGGGAATCATTTTTAATGGAATCCTCAAGACCTTCCCCTTAGTTATGTTGTAGTATTTCCCCAACTCCCTATCCCTCACTCCCACCTTGCTGGGCTTTATACAGCTTGAATCTGTGTCTAGTCTGTTCTTGGTTTCTGGTGCATGTGCGTGCATGTGCATGCACACACACACATATGCACACATGCGCACACACACACACACACACACACACATACACTCACACACTTTTGTTAGCTCTTGTGAGTATGCAGCCTGGACACTGATGGGAAGACAGGTGGTATGAAATCTTGCAATCCTTTTTTAAGGGCTGGAGGTTTTTCTCTCACAAAGGCAGAGAACAGGTGTTATAGAGAGAAAGTCAAGATCAAGATTTAGGCGCTCTCTTCTTTAACCCCACCCCACCCACACCCTACCAAACCAATTCATCCTCAAGGATTACTGCTTTATTATACTTTACCACTCATGGGAATGGCCTTATAAGGTACCCAAAGGGCATTGCCAAGTAATTTAGCCTATCTGAATCGGAGGGAAATGTGACATCACTTGGGTGTTGATTGACTTTTTTAGTAGTTCTAATTTCTTCTGTTAATGTCCTTACCAAAGTAGATGTGAGAAACTTTTTTAACCTTATACACTGCCTGTTTCCAATAAAAACAAACAACAACAGCAAAAACCAAAAATCTAAAATAAATTATGTTAAGACAAGAACATAACTCTTATTCTTATTAGAAAAAAAAACACCTTTTCATTCAGGAAGATTTTGCACTTGGTAGAAATGTAAGGATTCCTCTCTGCACAATGATGCTCTCTGTCTATCTTTGTGTCTGTCTTTCTGTCTCTGTCTCTCTGTCTCTCTGTCTCTGTCTGTCTGTCACTCTCTGTCTCTGTCTCTCTGCCTTTGTCTCTCTGTCTCTGTCTCTCTCTGTTTCTCTCTATCTCTCTTCCTCTCTCTCTCCCTCTCCCTCCCTCTTTACCTCCATCCCTTTCTTTCCTCTGTCCACATACATACATACATACATATAATTTAGGGACATAATTATTTGAATATTGTCTCTCCCATTAGATTGTGAGATCTTTGAAAGCAGGGACTACTTGTGTGTGTATATATGTGTTGTTTTGTTTTGCTTTGATTCTTTTTCTTTATATCCTGGTTTAGCCCAGTGTCTGATATATGAAAAGGTCTTAATAAATGATCCTTCACTAGACTTGACAGGAATTTTTTTCTACTATTTTGTGATTGATCAATTTAGCATAGATGAGAATTGGTTACTAACATCCTACCTCAACATAGCCTCCACCTGTTTCTGCTATGACCTTTGACAGCTAATCAAGCCACATACTACTGGCCTCAATTGTTTTTGAAACAGACAAGAATATCATAAAATCATAAAATGAATGATGAAATGGGAAGTGACCTTGGAGATCATCTAATCCAATAACCTTACTATGTAGATGAAGAATCCGAGATTGAGAGAATTTATGGGGGAGAGGACAGGAATAAACATTTACATGAAACATGTTTTTTTTTTAATTTTGTTTTTTTGCAAACCAGTGAAGTTGCTGCTATTATCCTCATTTTACATTTGAGGAGACTGAGAAAAACAGAGATTAAGTGCTTTGCACAGATAATAAGTTTATGTGGTTGTATTTAAGCTGAGATTTTCCTGACTCAAGGTCCAGTATTCTATCCACTGCGCCACCAGCTGGATGATAAGAACTCAAATCTCTGGACTCCTCATCATATCTTCTATCCAATAACCAATGTAGCCTCTTGTCATTCATATGTGTGTGTGTGTGTGTGTGTGTGTGTTTATGCAATTTAAAGAAAATAAACATCAAGGTAAAATGTTTGTACTAATTATCATTATCCAAAAGTACTCTTTAAACATAATTATTCACTAAGCTTATTCAAAGACCTTGAAAACTATTTCTTAATATTACAAACTACTTCTCAAATTACAACCAATATTATTCATTAAGTCTTTAGTTCAACTTCACATCAGTGATTTTTTTGCAAATGGCTATCCTCACCTGCCAATGGCTTATGTACTCTAGTTAGATAGTTATTCTGTTTTATCTCTTAATTTTTTTCTTAGAGAAAGATCAAATTGTTTAATTATACAGTTAGATAGATGGATATATTAATAGATGATAGATAGAAAGATGTTTATGTTGATGCTGTTAACATATTAGTTTGAACCTTGTGAGGGACTGTATATCTATCATCTTAGTCCCAGTCAAGCTAAAGTACATACAGATTCCATCGCCAAACATTGATCATCAGGTAATGATAATTTTTAATGAACCATTTTGAGGATTTTAATAAATTGATGAAGAATGAAATGAGCAGAAGGAGAATAATCCACACAATAACAACACTATAAAAACAATCTTGAAAACTAAAGGATAAACAAAATCACTATTTGTGATTCCAGAGGACCAATGATAAAACATGATGTCCATTACAGAAAGGTGACACTTTTAGGGTACAGAATGAGATGCCTTTTTTTTATGCAGCCATTGAGGAGATTTATTTTGCTTGATTATGTATATTTATTATGATGATTTTTTCTTTCATTTTTATTTGTGTTTTAATTTTTATTTATTTTAACATTTATTTATATTTAACATTTCTTTAAATTTTGAGTTCCAATTTCTCTATCTTCCTTCAGCTTCTCCTGCCCATTAAGAAGGCAAGCAATAAACATACGGAATCATGCAAAAACCTTTCCACATTAGACACATCTCAAAATAAAAAGCAAGAAAAATAAAGAAAAAAGTGAAAAAATTATACTTCAATATGCACAGAAAGTTCAATAGTTCTTTCTTTGGAAATGGATAGCATTTTTAGTCACAGGTTCTTCTGAACTAACCTTAAATTATTGTATTGATTAAAATAGCCAAGTCTTTCACAGTTGATCATCACTACATTACTTTTTTTTAATGTGTGCAACAATCTCCTGGCTCTGATTACCTCACTCTGAAGCAGTTCATATAGGTCATCTTAACTTTTTTCTGCTCATAATTTCTTATAGCACAATCGTATTCCATCATAATCATTTCTTAAAACTTGTTCAGCCATTCCCCAATTGATGGGCATTCCCTTGATAACAAATCCTTTGCCACAACAAAGAGTTGATATATTTTTGTATGTATAAGTCCCTTTCCTTTTTCTTTGATCTTTCTGGGATATACGCCTAGTAGTGATATTGCTGGTTCAAAAGGTATGCAGAGTTTTATTGACATTTGGGCATAGTTCTAAATTGTTCTCCAGAATTTTTGGACCAGTTCAAAACTCCACCAACAGTACGGGATTATCCTTATTTTCCCCATGTCCTCCAGCATTTGTAATATTCTTTTTCTGTCATGTTTGCCAATCTGATAGTTATGAGATGGTATCTGAGAGTTGTTTTAATTTGCGTTTCCCTAATCAAGAGTTACTTAGTCATGTTTTTCTTATGATTATATAAAGCTTTGATTATTGCTAGATCACTGTAGTCTACATAAATGTTCTTCCCTCTTTAAAACAATTCTGGTTTAAAAAGAAAGAGATTCAAGCATTGCCTGACACCTTATCCATTTTCTCTCTATTGTAAAATCTGTTCCTTTAATGCCTCTTTTATGAGAGATAATTGTCCTCATTGTTCTTCTCTTTTCCTCCTTCTCCCAATACACCCCTTCATTTTTTTGGAAATCATCCGAAACTAAAAAACTCACACCCATGCCCCATGTCTATGTAGACACCTTCTAACTGCCATAATAATGATAAAGCTATTACAAGTTACGTGGATGATCTTCTCATATGGGAATGTAGACATTTTAACCTTATTGCGTCCCTTATGATTTCTCATTCATGTTTACCTCTTTATGCTTCTCTTGAGTATTGTATTTGACTGTCAGATTTTCTATTTAGCTCTGGTCTTTTCATCAGGAATGCTTGAAAATCTTAAATTTCTTTTTTTAATTAATTTCTTTTAATTTATCAATAATCACTTCCATATGCTTTTGAGTTTAAAATTTTTCTCCCCCTTCCTCCCCACCACCCTCCCCAAGACGGCACACAATCTGATATAGGCTATACATTTACATTCATATTAAACGTATTTTCACATTAGTGATGTTGTAAGTAGAAATTAAAACCAATAGGAGGAACCATCAGAAAGAGAAAACAAAACTCAACAGAAGAGAAAAAAAATAGCAATTCGGCTTCCATAGTTCTTTCTTTGGGTGTGGATAGCATTTTCCATCACAAGGCCTCTGGAGATGTCTTAGATCCTTGTATTGCCAGGAAGGGTTAAGTTTGTTAATATTAGTCATCACACAATGTGGCTGTCATTGTGTACAACGTTCTCTTGGTTCTGCTCACTTCACTCAGCATCAGACCATACAAATCTTTCCAGGTTTTTCTGACGTCAGCCTGTTCATCATTTCTTATAGCACAATAGTATTCCATCACATTCATATGCCACAACTTGCTCAGCCATTCCCCAATTGATGGGGATCCTCTCAATTTCCAATTCTTTGCCACCACAAAAAGAGCTGCTATGAATATTTTTGTACATGTAGGTCCTTTTCCCATTTGTGTGATCTCTTTGGGATATAGACCTAGAAGTGCTATTGCTGGGTCAAAGGGTATGCACATTTTTATAGCCCTTTGGGCATAGTTCCAAATTGCCCTCCAAAATGGTTGGATCATTTCACAGCTCCATCAACAATGCATTAGTGTTCCAATTTTCCCACATCTTCTCCAATATTTATCATTTTCCTGTTTTGTCATGTTGGCCATTCTGATAGGTGTGATGTGGTACCTCAGAGTTGTGTCGATTTGCATTTCTCTAATCAATAGTGATTTAGAGCATTTTTTCATATGACTATAGATGGCTTTAATTTTTTCATCTGAAAACTGTCTGTTCATATCCTTAGACCACTTATCAATTGGGGAATGGCCTGTATTATTATAAATTTGACTTAATTCTTTATATATTTTGGAAATGAGGCCCTTATCAGAGAGACTGGTTGTAAAAATTTTTTCCCAATTTTCTACCTTCCTTCTAATTTTAGTTGAATTGGCTTTGTTTGTGCAAAAACTTTTCAATTTAATGTAATCAAAATTATCTATTTTGCTTTTTGTAATGTTCTCTATCTCCTGTTTGGTCATGAATTCTTCTGTTCTCCATAGATCTGACAGGTAAACTATTCCTTGCTCTCTCAGTTTGCTTATAGTATCAGCCTTTATATCTAAATCATGAACACATTTTGACTTTATTTTGATATATGGTGTGAGATTTTTGTCCATGCCTAGTTTCTGTCATACTCTTTTCCAGTTTTCCCAGCAGTTTTTTTTTTTCAAAGAGTGGGTTCTTATCCCAGAAGCTGGGATCTTCAGGTGTGTCAAATAAGAGATTACTATAGTCATTGACTACTGTGTCTTGCATACTTAACCTATTCTACTGATACACCATTCTATTTCTTAGCCAGTACCAAGCAGTTTTGATGATTGCTGCTTTATAATACAATTTAAGATTTGGAATGGCTAGGCCACCTTCCCCTGCATTTCTTTTCATTAGTTCCCTTGATATTCTGGACCTTTTGTTCTTCCAAATGAATCTTGTTATTATTTTGTCTAACTCTATAAAATAATTTGTTGGTAGTTTGATTGGCATGGCACTGAATAGGTAAATTAGCTTTGGTAGAATTTTCATTTTTATTATATTAGCTCAGAGTAACTGATGTTTTTCCAATTATTTAGATCTAATTTTATTTGTGTGAAAAGTGTTTTGTAATTGTGTTCATAGAGTTCCTGGGTTTGTTTCGGGGGGTAGACTCCTAAATATTTTATAATGTCTATAGTAAGTTTAAATGGAATTTGTCTTTCTATCTCTTGCTGTTGGGCTTTGTTGGTAATCTATAGAAATGTCAATGATTTATGTGGGTTTATTTTATAGCCTGCAACTTTGCTAAAGTTGTTTATTACTTCAAGTAGTTTTTTACTTGATTCTCTGGGATTCTCTAAGTATAACATCATGTCATCTGCAAAGAGTGATAGCTTTGTTTCTTCTTTGCCTATTCTAATGCCTTCAATTTCTTGTTCTTCTCTTATTGTTAAAGCTAATGTTTCCAGTATGATGTTGAATAACAGTGATGATAATGGACATCCTAGTTTCACCTCCGACCTTATTGGAAATGCTTCTAGTTCATCCCCATTACATATTATGCTTGCTGAAGGTTTTAGATAGGTGCTATTTATTATTTTAAGGAAGACTCCATTTATACCTATGCTCTCTAGTGTTTTTAATAGGAATGGGTGTTGTATTTTGTCAAAAGCTTTTTCTGCATCTATTGAGATGATCATATGGTTTCTGTTAGTTTTGGCGTTGATATGATGGATTATGCAGGTAGTTTTCCTTATATTTAACCAACCCTGCATTTCTGGTATAAATCCTACCTGATCATAGTGTATTATTTGTGTGGTAAGTTGCTGTAATCTATTTGCTAATATTTTGTTTAAAGTTTTTGCATTTGTATTCATTAGAGAAATTGGTCTATAATTTTCTTTCTCTGTTTTGACTCTTCCTGGTTTAGGTATCAGCATCATATTTGTATCATAAAAAGAATTTGGTAAGATTCCTTCTTTACCTGTTTTACCAAATAGTTTATATAGTATTAGAAATAATTGTTCTTTTAATGTTTGATAGAATTAGCATGTAAAACCATCTGGCCCTGGAGATTTTTTCCCAGGGAGTTCATCAATGACTTGTTCAATTTCTTTTTCTGAGATGGGGTTATTTAAGTATTTTACTTCCTCTTTTGTTAATCTGGGCAATTTATATTTTTGTAAATATATATCCATTTCACTAAGATTGGCAAATTTGTTGGCATATAGTTGGGCAAAATAATTCCTAATTATTGTTTTAATTTCCTCTTCCTTGGTGGTAGTTTCACCCTTTTCATTCTTGATACTGGTAATTTGGTTTTCTTCTTTCTTTTTTTAAATTAGATTAACCAAAGGTTTATCTATTTTATTGTTTTTTTTTCATAAAACCAGCTCTTAGTTTTATTTATTAGTTCAATAGTTTTCTTAATTTCAAGTTTATTAATTTTCCCTTTGGTTTTCAATATTTCTAATTTGGTGTTTAATTGAGGATTTTTAATTTGTTCTTTTTCTACTTTTTTTTAGTTGTATGCCCAATTCATTGATCTCCTCTTTTTCTATTTTATTTATGTAAGCATTTAGAGATATAAAACTTCCCCTAAGAACTGCTTTTGCTGCATCCCATAAGTTTTGGTATGTTGTCTCATTATTGTCATTCTCTTGAATGAAATTATTGATTGTTTCTATGATTTGTTGTTTGACCCAATCATTTTTTAAGATTAGATTATTTAGTTTCCAATTATTTTTTAATCTATCTTTCCATGGCCCTTTATTACATATAATTTTTATTGCATCATGATCTGAAAAGGATGCATTTACTATTTCTGCCATTCTGCATTGGATTGTGAGGTTTTTATGCCCTAGCACATGGTCAATTTTTGTGTATATGCCATGTACCACTGAGAAAAAAGTATATTCCTTTCTATCCCCATTCAATTTTCTCCACAGGTCTATCATACCTAACTTTTCTAATGTTCTATTCACCTCCTTAACTTCTTTCTTGTTTATTTTGTGGTTAGATTTATCTAGTTCAGAGTTGAAGAGGTTGAGGTCCCCCACTAGTATAGTTTTGCTGTCTATTTCTTCTTGTAACTCCCTGACCTTCTCCTCTAAGAATTTGGATGCTATACCATTTGGTGCATATAGGTTTAGTAATGATATCACTTCATTGTCTATGGTGCCTTTTAGCAGGATGTAGTTTCATTCCTTTTCTCTTTTAATTAGATCTATTTTTGCTTTTGTTTTGTCTGAGATCAGGATTGCTACCCTTGCTTTTTTTTTTAACTTCAGCTGAAGCATAATATATTTTGCTCCAGCCTTTTACCTTTAGCCTGTATGTGTCACTCTTTTTCAAATGTGTTTCTTGTAAACAACATATTGTAGGTTTACGGTTTTTAATCCAATCTGCTATATGCTCCCATTTTATGGGAGAGTTCATCCCATTCACATTTATAGTTATGATTACTATCTGTGTCTTTTTCCCTATCTACCCCCCCATTTATGCTTTTCTTTCTCCTTTCTTCTTTGACTCCCTCAGTAGTGTTTTGCTTTTGACCAGTGCCTCCTTCGGTCCCACCTCCCTTCTATTATCCCTTTCCCTTTTCTTCCCTTTTACCCTTACTGCTTCTTCCCTCCCTTCTTTCCCCACTCCCTTTTCTTTCCCCTTTCCCCTCCTACTACCTATAGTGCAAGTTAGATTTCTATACCTAACTGATTATGTTATTCCCTTCTTGAGCCAAATCTGATGGGAGTAAGGTTAAAACAATGCTCATCCCCCTCCCTTCTTTACCTCTGCTCTAATAGGTTTTTGTGTCTTTTCCTGTAGTGTAATTTACCCTTGTCTACCTCCTCCTTTCTCAGTACATTTTCTTAGCTCAGACTAATCCACTTACTTGGATCCATTTAACCCACTTGATTAAATTTTTTTATTATTACATCAAAGTCAAGTTATATCCACCCCCTTTATGTATACTCCTTTAACATGGTATAATAACAATACAGTTCTCAAGAGTTGCAAGTGTCATCTTCCCTTGTAGGGATGTAAACACTTTGCCCTTATTAACAACATGTTGTATCTTTCTGTCCCATTTACCTTTTTTTGTCTCTCTTGGATCTTGTACTTGAAGATCAAATTTTTTGTTGAGCTCTGGTCTTTTTATCAGGAACATTTGGAAAAAAAAGAGCTGGGACAGAATCTTTCATGAAATCATAAAGGAAAACTGCCCTGAAGTCCTAGAACCCACTCCCCACCTGAAAGAGATCCCAAATAGAAAACACCAAGGAATATAATAGCTAAATTCCAAGATTACCAGATTAAAGAGAAATTACTGCAAGCAGCCAGAAAGAAATAATTTAAATATCAGGGAACCACAGTCAGGATTACACAGGACCTTGCAGCCTCTACATTAAAAGACTGTAGGGCATGGAACATGATATTCCATAAGGCAAAGGAGCTTGGAATGCAGCCAAAGATTAACTACCCAGCGAAAATGAGCGAGATTTTTCAGGGAAGGAGATGGATATTCAATGAAAAACCTATATTTCATTGGTTTCATTTCCCTCTGAAAGATTATACTCAGTTTTTCTGAGTAAGTTATTCTTGGTTATAATCCTAGCTCTTTTGCCTTGCAGAATATCATATTCCTAGCCCTCTGTTTCTGTAAAATTAAAGCTACTAAATCTTGAGTGATTCTGATTGTGATTCCACATTATTTGAATGGTTTATTTCTGGCTGTTTGCAATATTTTCTTCTCAATTTGGTACCTCTAGAATTTGGTTATAATATTCCTATGAGGTTTTTTTTTTTTTGGAGGGGGGCACTCTTTCAGGAGGTGATTAGTGAAAATTTTCACTTTCTATTTTTGCACTCTGGATTTAAAATATTAAGGTACTTTTATGATTTTTTCAAATATCATGTCTAGGTTCTTTTTTTTATCTTGGCCTCTATGTAGTCCAACAATTCTTGAATTATCTCTCCTCATTTTTATAGCTTTTTTTTTTGTTTTTCAGATGGTATATTTCACATTTTCTTCTACTTTTTTCTTTTTCTTTTTTTGATTTGTTTTATTCTTTTTTGATGTCTTGTGGAGTCATTAGCTTCCACTTGCCCAGTTGTAATTTATGTTATTATTTTCTTCAGTGAGATTTTGTTTCTCTTTTTCCACTTGTTCATTTCTGTTTTTTAAGGAAATTTTTACTTTAGTGAATTTTGTGCCATTTTAAAACTATTCATCCTATTCTGTTTTTAAGGTGTTATTTTCTTCAGTTTTTTTTTTTTGCTTCTTATACTAAGCTGTTTATTCTCTTTAGATAATTTTCTTGCATCATTCTTTCCATTTCCTATTTTTTTCTCTACTGCTCTTATGTTTTTTTCCCCTTAACTCTTCCAGGAATTTTTGTTAGGCTTGTGTCCAATTGGTATTTGTCTTTGAAACTTTGCTTGTAGCTATTTTCACATTGTTGTCTTCTTCTGAGTTTATATCTCAGCCTTTCCTGCCACCATAGTCAAGTACTTTTTGTGTGTATGTGTGTGTTGTTATTGTTTGCTCATTTCCCACCCTATTTCTTGACTTTGAACTTTAAAGTTGGGTTCTCATCACTGAGGATAGGGGGAGTAGACAATGTACCAATCTTCTTTTTTTTTTGCATGTGCAGATTTTTTTATAGCTAGTTTTGGGTGTCTACAAGTTTTGGGTGCTTCCAATGTATTGTTATATGGAGAGAAATGTAGTCACTGCTCTCCTGGTCTGTACTCTGGTCTTTCCCAGGAAAGCACCCTGTTCCCCTCCTGCTGCAAGCATTAGCTTTCCTTCTTGCCCTGGAGCTATGACTTGAAGCCTTGTTTCTCTGTAGCAGCAAGTGTTGGTGCTCTTCTCTGTCATTGAATTATGAATAGGGCCTCTGTTCCTTTTTGTCCAAACACAACCACTCCTCTCTTCCCTGGTACTACCTCCCAGAATTGTGTATGACCCATAGAGTTGTGTAGTAGCTCCCAATATTGTATTCAATGTCACCTCAGGGTCCCTAGCAATTTCTTTCTGTTCATTTGTCTAATTTTGCAACCATCTCTGTGCTGAGACCTCTCAAAGTTGCTGCTCTAGCTCCACCCTTGTGTCACAGACCTCTCCTGCTGACCTCCTAATTTATTTTGTGCTGGAAAAATGTCTCCACTTAGCCTATTTTTGGGTCTTCTGCTTCAGAATTGGATTTGAAGCATTTAAAAGTTGTTTGGAAGGAAATATTGGGAGAGTTCAGTTGGGTTGTTGCCTTTACTCTGCAATACTGGCTTCCTCTATATGATGATGTGTTTTGGCCACAGAGACTTATGAAGACCATCTATTAACTTTTAGAGGAATTTGTGATGAAATCATGTTTCCTCTAATTGTGTATTTATTGAAAGACTGAACTGATCTTATGCTCAAATTAATTTTTATCTAATGTATGGCTTAAACTGTGTTAAATATTGTAAAGCCATCAGTGATGTAGGATATCTTATCCAGAATTCTCCTATCATATTGTTTTATTATCCATGGTGATTTTTCCAAATTCTTTTTTGAAGAAATACATATTGAATTATATGGTATGCATCTAGGCTGACATTTATGAAGTGAACTTAATAAAACAAAAGGATATTTCCTGGATGCAAAATTGCTCTCCTCTCCTGGAAAAATTCCTTTGCATCACATCCAGGACCTGAATTGAATAATTTGCTTGCTTCTGCCTTGCCATAATCTCTAAAACACTTTGTGTGAATGATATGAAAGTTAGCTTTTATTAGGTCAGTTTGAAAGAAACACTGGCAAATCTTTTTGCCGGTCAATACAGAAATGGTCTATATTCAGCTAATTACCATTGTATTCCAGAAATATGTGTGTGTATATGTATATATATGTATATGTGTGTGTGTGTGTGTGTGTGTGTGTGTACATCTTCTTATATCTTGTTCAGTGTATATTTCCCAAACTATTGGATAAAAAGAGAAAGGAGAAATGCCTCTCAACAAATTTTCTTTTCCTCCTATTTGTTGTAAAATATATCACTTATTTTTCTCTTTTTGTTCCAACCCCAACTTCTTTTCATATTAAACCAACCTCCAGATCATTGAATGGCTCTTCTACAATGGATTTCTAAAAATAAATGAAGAATAATTCCAGAGTATGAAGGTATGGTGAATGTTCTCTCTGAGATCACTGCCCCATACATGTTCAATATTAGAGGCAAATCACTTATCAGTTCAATTAGGTGAGTTTATGACGTGCTCTGTATTGGAAGTTTGTGTTTGGTTTGATTTTGCTCAAGGTTATAAAGCTAATAATTCTTAACCATTAATGGCTCCAGGCGCTATTGATTTGTAATTTCATTGTTGTGGGTTTCCTTTCCATGATTTAGTACATGGTTTCATGAGTTGCACTGGCCAAAACTTCAATCAGCAGCAGACAATCTTAAAGTGATGATTCTCACTGCACATAGGCAGGTTATCAGACAACAATAGTTCATTGTCTGCCCTGTACTTAAAGAACCTGAGTTCAAATCTTCGCTACTTTCTATATGATGAAGGAAAAGTTACTTAACCAGGCTGTATCTCAGTTTCATTATCTATAAAATGAAAATGTTTGAATAGACAATAACTAAACTGCCTTCCAAACTGGTATTTTTGATACAATGATCTTTTTCCAGTATAAAACTTGGCATAGTTTGCTCTCTACTGGTACGTCCTTTAAAAACATATGATCATTTCTGTATCACAAATAAAACATCCAAAAAAAGACCTTAGTGAAAGTCCTAGTAAATATACATATATATATATACACACAGATACATGTACATACATATGCATACACATATACATACATACGCATATATGTGTATGTATGTATGTATATATATGTATGTGTATATATGTGTGTATGTATATATATGTATATATCTATCTATATATATCTTTGGCTTTCAGGGCAATTTAAAATATATTTTAAAACAGCATCTGGATTTTTAAAAGTGTGTGTATGTGTGCGTGTGTGTGTGTGTGTGTGTGTGTATGTGTGTGTGTGTATGTGTGTGTGTGTGTTATTTTCAATTTGGGATTATACTGGTAAATATTCCTTTCATTTAAAAAATGTTTATAGATACTTGTAAAAAGTTGTAGTTTGATTTATTATTGAAAAAGAAATCTCTCTTGAGGAAGGAAAAATGGCATACTTTTTAAACTTTTTTTAACTGACCTGAATTGTGCCCAAATGATTTCATGCTCTCACTTAGAAGGCTTAGAAGTATCCTTAGTAACAGGAACTCAGATGCTTTCAAATGACTCACTTGTTCCACCTGAAGAGATGATTTTTTACCTGGAAAAACTCCTTCACTTGGAGAGCTCAAGCATTCTATGAGCTAATGCAGTGGCCATAGCACCTGCCAAATTCAGTAATTGCTCTTAATATTCTGTCCCTCAATATAATGAATTCAATTTTACTCACTCATCACTGAAAATTACATTTGAAACTTAATACATTGTCTTTTGTCCTAATGTATGAGGCTGCTATCCTAGAGAAGAAAATGGAGTTTGCAAATCCCTCCCAGATTCAATTGACTTTTTTTTCATTGTATTGGGCCAAGTTACTACTCACACACATTGACCATCACCAGAAAACACATGAAGAACAGAGTGGGGCAAATATGGAAAGTGGAAGGACTAAAGGATTTAAACTTAGGTTTCAATCATAATCTGGCTCTGCCACTCTTTAGCTGTGACCATGAGTTTGTCAGTTCTCCTTCCTAAGCTTCAGTTTCAGTTTCCAAATCTGTAAAATGTTGACTAGATGCTCATGGTACAGAGGAAAGAACTCTGAATCTGGTGTTAGAGGAGGTAGCTTTGAGTCTCACAACTACTCCCTGGAATTCACTTAAACAATCAAAACACATGTAGTAAAACAATTGCTGTGAGAAAGTTACTGTGCTATATGTTTTGTATTCAAAGATAGAAAATTGAAGAAAAGGAAATCTCTAAAAGAGCTTTCTTTCTATTGGAGAGACAACAGAGATATATATCTCTATAAGATTGATAGGTAGAGATGTAGGTGTGTGTGTATATATATATATATATATAAACAAGAAATGGATGGATAGATGGACAAATAAATAGAGAAGGAAAGAAGACGGATGATAGCTAATAGTGATATGGATGCATAGAGTGAAAGAAAGATAACTAGATAGATATAGGTTGATGGATATATGGATAGATAGATTCCAAACAGATATTCCATAGTACTCTCTTCACTCTTTATGTCTATGCCTTCTCAGCTTTCTGTGTATTAGAATATGTGAAATAGTATTTATTTGCTAATGAGTATCACAGAAGACAATGTGCAGTACCTGCTCAATGTGAGAAGGCCATACCATATAATAATAGCTAACATTTATATAACATTTTAAGATTGCCAAAACACTTTATGTAAGTTATCTCATTTGATCCCCATAATAGCCTTTTTGGGTAAGTGTTATTATTATTCTCACTTTACTCATGAGGAAACAGAAGCTTAGAGAATACAAATAACTTGCCTAGGTTAACACAGTCAGTAAGTGTTTGAGGAATAATTCAGATGTAGAATTTTCTTATTCTAAGTCAGCCAATCTATCTATTGTACCATGTAGCTGATTTAACAAAGAAAATAATTGAGAATTAATGTTATTAGAAGAAAAAAGGAGGTACAAAATGAAGATAGGTTGGTCTCATTGAAAGACAAAAAGGTAGCAGGTTAATAATCTGAGTGCTCTACTAGCATTGGTGTGTTGGTAAATGTTTAACAAACATATGATACACTGTTAAATTTAATCCACATTATCAATATTTTCTCCATCACTTCCTTAAGATTAAACAATCAACAAAACAATAAATCAAGCTTTGATTTGCAACATTTAGAAATGTCTGAGGTTTTCAAGTTGGAAATTTCACAACTGGTTCTTGGGAACTGGTATGAGTAATTTCCAGTCAACTATTTCCTTGAGACGTCAGTAAAAAGAACAGAAGGCTTATTCCTAGAATGTTGGGTAGATGCCTTTGACACATTCCTGGGAGGACATGGAAAAGATTTACAAAGAATGAGTAGGTGTAGGTGAGTTGTGATCTGAATTATTGAAACACCCACATTGCTGATATTGAAATCCATTAAACATTTGAAAGTATTTATTTTCTTCTGGGTAACTTCTTTCTAGTGATTTTTTTTCTTTCTGATATGTTCTGCAATGCAGATTCTCCACACCTATGCCATCATAAAGTCAGGCAAGTCATAACAACCTGAAAAATGCAAAAGTCTGACTTATGATGAAGTGAGTCTGTGCCATAAAGAACAGCTTAGCTGCATATATGAAAAAGCATGTCATCAGAAGGATGACCCTGAAGTTGTCTCCCAAATTCAAGAAAAATCCCACTAAGGTGAAGAAGAACTGCAAACTGAATTAGTGAAGTGTGTATCTGTTCTGACACAATTGCAGATCTTTTTGAAATATTGACATACACAGGAAATTATATCATACCTCAATATGTATTACATATCTCTCTAATATTAGCTGTAATTCAAAATGCCAAAACTTCAGTGACTTTATCAGTGTGGTCTCTCTGGTCACTGATGCAATACATTCATTAATAGACAGATTAATGAGTTGTTGTGTCCAAGAATAAAAAATCATGGTGATCAACTTCTGGAGATGAACCTCACATTAAAAACTCAGTAAGTTAATCCTCAGACGATCAATAAATAATACAATGGTTGGATGCAAAAAAAAATTCCATCTTTGGAGGATATAATAGAGCTTATTCTTTATTGGCAGAGTAATAATTCCAATATTTTGTATGATTTCACATGTATAATTGATATATTTCTTGTCTTTCTAATGGATGGGAAAGGGCCTAGAGGGAGAAAGAGAATTTGGAACTCAATTAAAAAAAAGAATGTTAAAAATAAATAATCAATATAAAATGGATCTTACATAAAATGGGATCTTTGAATAGAAAGGAGGCATATGCTGAAAAAAGCATCACTTAAAGGCAACAATGCAGTATTAGTCAATAATAATAGTCAATACACATTTATTAAGACACTACTATGTGGTAAGCACTGTGCTAAATGATAGGGATACAAAAGAAAGATTTAAAAATAGTCCTTGTCCTAAGATATTCACAATCTAATGGTGGAAACAAAAAAAGCACAAAAAAAGCTATAAACAGATTAACTTGGATATTAAGAGAGGGAACACACTAGAACAAATAGGGATCAAGAAAGGCTACTTGGATAAAATAAAATTTTAGTTGGAACTTCATGTAAGATAGGAGACATATTTGAGGAGAGAAAGAACATTGCCAACATGGGGGACAGCCAGAGAAAATTCCTGGAACCAAGAAACAGTATTTTGCTCATGGAAAGCAAAGAGGTTAGTGTTGTTGTATCTAAGAGAAATGACAGGAGAATAAAGTATAATAAAGCTAGAAAGCAAGGGTAGGGGGATAGCTTATGAAGGGTTTTGAACTCCACATAGAAAATTTTATATTTTATCCTAGAGGTGATAGGGTGCAATAGGAGTTTATTGAGTAGGCATAGTGATATTATCAGACATGTGCTTTAGGAAAATACTTTATTGGATGAATGGAGGAGGATTGTAATGGGCAAAGTGTTGAGGAAGGCAGTTCCACTAGCAGACTGCTTCAATAATCCAAATATGAAGTAATTATGGACTGTGCTATCATGGTGTCAGTATCAGAAAAGAGAAGGGGGAATATCAAAGAAGTATTGTAAAAGCGAAATTGACAGACCTTGGCAACAGCTTGGATATGGGGGTGAGAGAGAGTGAGAAGTTTAGGATGTCACCTAAGTTTTTTGCTAAGTTTGAGCCTTGGAGACCCAGATTATGGTGCTTTCCTCAACAGTAATAAGAAATTTTCAGAGGGGTAGGGTTGAGGGGGAAAGATAATTGATTCAGTCTTGGACATGTTGAGTTTAGTATGGCTACTGAACATTGAATTTAAGAAGTCTGAAACAAAACAGTTGGAAATGCTGGACTGGAAGTCAGTATATATATTGGAGTCAGTAGGTAGATTTGAGATTTATTAACATAGTGATGATAATTAAATTCATGGAAGCTGATGAAATTACTAAGCAATGTAGTATAGAGAGAAAAGAGAAGATGGCCTAGGACAGAGCAATTTGGGATAAATAATGTTATATGTTTTGTCTTGGATGAAGATTCAGCAATGGAGACTGAGAAAAAGTGGCCTAAAGGGTAGGAAGGGAAAAAAGAGAGAATAGTGACCCAAAAAACATAGAGACAAGAGATTATCAAGGAAGTGAGGGTAATCAACAGTGTCAAAGGGTGCAGAGGGGTTGAAGAGAATGAGGATTGAGAAAAGACCATTGTGTTTGGCAATTCAAATATCATTGTCAATTTGAAAGTAAGCAGTTTTGGTGGAATGATGAGCTTAGTAGCTAGAAAATAAGGGGTTAAGAGGTGAGTGAGAAATCAGGATATTGTAAAACAAAACCAAAAGAATAAAAAAAAGAGGACAATGTCAAATATCTCATTGGAAAAAACAACTGACCTGGAAAATAGATGCAGGAGAGATAATTTAAAAATTATTGGACTACCTGAAATCCATGATCAAAAAAAAGAGCCTAGGCATCATCTTTCAATAAATTATCAAGGAAAACTGCCCTGATATTCTAGAACCAGAGGGTAAAATAGAAATGGAAAGAATCCACCAATCACCTCCTGAAATAGATCTCCAAAGGAAAACCCCTAGGAATATCATAGCCAAATTCCAGAGTTCCCAGGTCAAGGAAAAAATATTGCAAGCAGTCAGAAAGAAACAATTCAAGTATTATGGAAAAACAATGAGAATAACACAAGATTTAGTAGCTTCTACATTAAGGGATAGGAGGGCTTGGAATATGATATTCTACAAAGGAGATAGGATTACAACCAAGAATCACCTGCCCAGCAAAACTGAGTATAATCCTTCAGGGGATAAATGGACATTGAGTGAAATAGAGGACTTTCAAGCATTCTTGATAAAAAGACCAGAGCTGAATAGAAAATTTGACTTTCAAATACAAGGCTCGAGAGAAGCATGAAACGGCAAACAGGAAAGAGAAGTCTTAAGGGACTTATTAAAGTTGACCTGTTTACATTTCTTCATGGAAAGATATTTGTAACTCATGAGACCTTTGTCAGTATTAGGGTAGATAGATAAATGATAGATAGATAGAGGGCACTGGGTAAATTGAAGATAAAGGGGTAATATCTAAAAAATAAAATTAAGGGGTGAGAGAGGATTATACTAAGAGAAGGAGAAAGGGAGAGGTAGAATGGGGTAAATTATCTCACATAAAACAGACAATAAAAAGTTTTTACAGTGGAGGGGAAGTGGGGGAAGGTGAGAGGGAATGAATGAATCTCATTTATTGGATTTGGCTTAAGGAGGGAATAACATAGACAATCAATTGGGTATGGAAATCTATCTTACCTTACAGGGAAATGGGGGGGAGAAGGGGATAAGAGAGGGGAAATGATAGAAAGGAGGGCAGATTGGGGAAGGGGGTAATCAGAAGCAAATACTTCTGAGGAGGTACAGGGTCAAAAGAGAGAGAATAGTATAAACAGGGGTGGAGGGTGGGATAGGATGAAAAGAAATATAGTTAGTTTTTTACAACATGACTACTATGGAAGTGTTTTGCATGACTACACATGTATAGTCTGTACCAAGTTGCCTTCCTTCTCAATGAGAGTGAGTGGGGAGGGAGGAAGGGAGAGAATTTGGAATCCAAAGCTTTAAAAAAAATGTTAAAAATTGTTTTTACATGCACCTGGGAAATAAGATTACAGGCAATGGAATATAGAAATCTATCCTGCCCCACAGGAAAATAGAAGGGAAAGGGAATAAGAGGGAGCAGTGATAGAAAAAAAGGCATATTAGAGGAAGGGGTATTCAGAATGCATGCTGTCTTGGGGTGCAGGAGGGGAAAAGTGGGGAGAAAATTTGGAATTCAAAATCTTGTGGAAATGAATGTAGAAAACTAAAAATAAATAAATTAATTAAAGAAATGAGTGAGAGAAGAGAAAGCAGAGCCATTAATTGTAGACAGCCTTCTCAAGCAACTTAGCCACAAAGAGCAGAAGAGATATAGTACAATAGTAGTGAAAAAAAATCAAGTAAAATATATTTTTGAGGTTGGGAGAGAGACAAGAATGATTGAAGACATTAAGGAAGAAACCAGTAGACAGGGAGAGATTGAAGATAAGTGATATGGTGGGGATGATGAGGGGGTAATGTATTTGAGGAGATATTATGGAATAAGATCTTTTGTTCAGAATGGTAGCCTTGGTAAGGAATAAAGCCACCTCTTCATGTGAGAAAATAATAAAGGAATACATAGTGGCAGAACTCATGTGAGTGATATGAAATTAGGAAGAATCGAAAAGAAGGAGTTCATGGTCAATAGTCTCAGTTATTTTTGTAAAATATGAAACAAGGTTATTAACTGAGAACCTTGGGGGGAAGAGGAGCCATGAGAGGTCTGAGGAAGAATGAAATGTTTTGTAAGAACTATTGTGGAGAGTAGGATAGTGATTTGAAAAGGGAGGTATAGAAGGATTGCCAAGTAGAACTGAGGGCCCAGTTGAAGTTATGAAACATAAATTTGTAGTAGACCTAGCCAGAATAATTGCATAATTTTCTTTACCTTCATTGAGGATCAGGTGTGTAAGTACAAAGATAGTGGTTCTGGACTCCAGAGTATCCATTTAAACAAGGGTCCCTACACAATATTATCCCAATTTCTCATCAGCTATATTGCTTTTGGATTTATTCATCATGCCTACCTGCCCCAGGAAACTCACTTTGGGAAATCTCATTATCCCATAAGAGTAAGCCAGTCTCGGTACTACTATCTCATTGATATCCTTCTTATTAGACCCTAAGATGTCAGGACAGAGCCATGGGCTCCAGTGACCCCATTTAAGGAGAGGTCCTTGCACAGTCTTCCCTCTCTATTTTCCCTTAGATGAATTGCCTGTGAACTTCTTTGGACATCTCTATCATGCCCCCTAGCCAGGTATCTTTTCCTATCACCCCTCCCTCTGCTTTGCAACTTCCTTTTGTGTGTTGTCTTTTCCCATTATATTATAAGCTCATTGAGGCCAGGGACTGTGTTTGATTTTGTATACTCAGCATTTAGCAAAGTTCCTGGTACATATTAGATGCTTAACAAATGATTATTGAATATTGGCTATTGAATCAAGGTTAAACCATGGCAGAGTGCATGATAAGAGGACAGGGAGTCAAAAAAAGAGGACAGTGTAGAGTTCACCTGGTTCACCAACATGTTAAGTTTGGGAGAAGAGGAAAGAATGGCTAGTGTAGCAATGATAGTTGGGGAGAGAACTGAGAGGTTAAGGGATTAGAGGTTATGTAATGAAAGAAGAGTAGTGTTTGATAAGAGATGGCAGAAGGAGAGGTGTAAAGCTAATAAATTATGATTTGATTAGGGACTTTTGTGTGTGGCTGAGTTGGGATGGAGGAGTAGGTCATGGGAAGTGAATAGGTTTAAAACCTGAGTGATTAGGGTATTTGAGGAAGAGTCAATATATACAAGGAGGTCCCTGAGTATGATGGCAGGAGTTGGGGAGAAAAGAAAGTAAGGGGTGAGAAAGAGAAATGTACTAGGAGAAGGGAAAAGGGAGAGGTAGAACAGGATAAATTATCCCACATAAAAGAGGCATGAAAGATCTTTTTCAGTAGAGGGTTAGATGGGGTGAGTGGGGGAGAAGCTTGAACCTTACTCTCACTGGAAATGGATCAAAGAGGGAATAATATACACTCTTAAGTTGGGTATAGAAACCTATCTTACCCTACAGGAAACTAGGAGAAGGGGATACAAGAAGAAGGGGGGGAGCTGATGGAAGGGAGGTTAAATTGGGGAAGGTGGTAGGAAGAAGAAAAACACTTTTGGGGATAGATAGGGTGAAAGGGGAGAGAGAAAAGAATAAATAGGGGGACAATAGGGTGGAAGAAAATACAGTTATTCATTACAACTGTGAATTATTTTTTACAGCGTGTCTCTGACATAGACCTCATTTTATAAATTATAGAAAACTTACTCCAATTTGTAAAAATAAGAACCATTGATAAATTGTCAAAGAGTATGCATTTTCAGATAAAGTAATCAAAGCTATCTATAGTCATATAAAAATGCAGTAAATAACTATTGATAAAAGAAATGCAAATTAAAACATTTCTGAAGTACCACCTCACACCTCTCATCCTGGACAATATGACAGAAAAAGAAAATGACAAATGTTGGAGGGGATGTGAAAAAATTGGGACACTAATGCATTGTTGGTGGAGTTGTGGACTGATTTAACCATTCTGTAGAACAATTTGGAACTATGTCCAAAAAGGCTATAAAAACCATATAAAACTTTTGACCCAACAAGACCACTACTAGGTTTGTCTCCCAGATATTAAAAATGAACTTGTATGCACAAAAATATTTATAGAAGCTTTTTCCTGGTGGCAAAGAATTGGAAATTGAGGAAATGGCTGAACAAGTTGTGGTATATGATTGTGGTAAAATATTATTATGTTATAAGAAATGATGAACAGAATGTTTTCAGAAAACCCTGATGCAAAGTGAAATGAGCAAAACCAGTAGAACATTTTACACAGTAACAGCAATGTCATATGAAGATAAACTGAATGATAGCCATTTTCAGCAGTACAATGAGCCAAGACAATTCTGAATGCTATTCATCCCCAGAAAAAGAACTGGTGGAGCCTGAATGTAGAACAAAGGATACTTTTTAAACCTTCTTTATTTTTTTCTTGCTTTTTGTATCTGTGTTTTCTTTCATTACATACTAATATGTAAATAAATTTGCATGACTATACATATATAATCTATATTAAATTGCTTGTCTTCTCAATGAGGGGCATTAAAATTGCTTTTACATGTAACCGGTGAAAAACAAAGACTAAATAAATAATTAAAATAATAAACTAAGGGAGAACCTGGAAGAGGTAATGGGAAGCAAGGAGTATTCTAACTTTTCCACTTTAACCAGTGAGCTAAGGGGAATGAGTGAAAATGAAGCCAGTAGCAGAAAGGGTGGCCAGAGAAACTGTGCCATAAGTGGAGAGTCAGGTCTCTGACTAGGCAAGAAAAAAGATTTAAGATAAATGGAAATTTGTTGCCTATGGAATAGGAATTCCAGAGGTCAATGTGGAAAGTTAGGTGCCATTTGTATGAGACTCTGAGTTCAGAAGGTTGAGGGGGGGATGGAAATAAGAAATCTGGTGGTGGAGGATGGGGAAAGCAGCTTAGATGATGACTTAACGGAGTTCAGAATCAGAGGGATGAGTAGGGTATGATCAGAGTTGAACATGTTCGTCATTGAGTAGAAGGTGCTACTCCTTGTTTTATACAAGACAGAGCTGAAGAGGGAAATGGCCAATATTCAGATGAATTACAGGAACTCAAGGGTGAGTGTTACATTCAAAAATATCACACATTTTTAATGTGTTCTTTAATGTTTTCCAATGGGTTTCTGCCAAACCAGTTCTCTTTCTTTACAATCCACAGTGCTGCTATGTTTCTTGTACATTGAGGATTTTAGAGAAGGAGGAGGCAGTTGAAATAGTTGATTATTGGATTTAGAGCTTGGAGGTATAATCATGGGAAAACAGATGATTGTTAAGTTCGGCTATGTAAGGGCAAAGGAAAGATCCAGACAAAATGTTCTAGGAAAATTTGAGAAGCAAATTAGTCCTTCAACTGGAGAAATCAAGGGAGAGTATTTACAGAAAGTGGTTTATGACATGGGCCTTCTAAGAAGCAAAATATTTTGATAGCAACAGATGATAAAATAGTTCATTTAAAGTATGGAACATGGCCTTCCAGAATGTACAGATGTAGATGTTAACATTTTGGGTCATATGCAATTGTTGACATTTGACTGGAATTTAAGTTTGACTGAAATGTAAGAGTGTATAAAGGAGGGTAGTATGTGTTATAACTGGAAACATAGGTAGAAACCTTATTGTAAAAAGATAAAAATGACAAACATAGGCTTTAATTACATTTAATTACTTTTAATTTTAAATTATATATATCTATATATATATATAATCAATAAGGAACCATTGCTAATTTCTGAATAGGTGATGACATGATCATACATGATTTAGAGGGAAACTGAAAAGAGCTTTGAATCATGAGGCTGATGAGCATAGATTATATTTGATAGGAAGCAGGAAGTCCTTGAAAGTTTGTGAGCATCAGAGAAACATAATCAGAATGATTCTTAGGAAAGATAGTTATATTGTATATATAAGAGTGATAGGAGTGAAATAAGATTCCAAGACACCAACTAGGAGGTCCTTGCAATAATCCATTAGTGAACTAATGACTGGGGTCACAGGAACGGAAACATGAAAAAAGGTAGAAGAGGCACTGTGGATTAGATTAGAATTTTTAAAAAGTTAATAGGTAATAGAATCAGGAACAAGAAAGAAAGGGGAGTAAAAAGGTGGAATTAACCAGGTTCCAACTTCAACATGAAATCTTTATTATACAAAGGAGATTTTCTTTCTCTATAGTATAAACATTTTGTTCAAGATGATATGCTCTGAATATATAACACCAATAAGCAATTTGATGTGCCAAAGAGATTTCCTTCCACTGTCACTGCTTCAAAATTATTTCCCGATTACTAAAATTAGCACCAACTCTAAGTAGCATCTCTTACTTAAATTCATCCAGATAAGATTTCTAAGAAAAAAAATCAGTAAATAATAATTAAGAAGCTATTAGGAAAACTTTTTTTAGCTTGAATGTGTACTTGGAAAATATGAGTGTTTTATTTAGATGCATGATCTACATGATTGGCTCCATTTTTTGACAAGTGTTTTAAAATGTGAATGTTCCACTCAACTTCAGAAGTGCAGCAAATAACCTGTACTTTTGAATCAGCCCCATTGTATCATATCTCCCATACTTAGACCTAGGATTCCTGAAGAGTTAATAACCTACTATTTTTCCCCCCTGTGCTCTCTCTCTTCATATGGCTGTTTATCTTCACAAACATGAATAGGTGTTGGGTTAGCCCTAATGCTCAAAAATTTCCCATAATCCTTTGTCACTCTACCCTCTCCACCTGAAATGAATGTCCTTCACCTCACCTTCCCTCCTAATGAGCCAGAGTTCCCTTTTAGCAATGCCCCAGTGTAGCTAGCCTAGTGAGTAATTTATGTATTGATTTAGGGCTAGACTTTCACAGGATGTATTTCCATGCTCTGGTCTGCATTTTTGTTCATAAATGTGCTTTCTTTTTGACCATGAGACTAGCTCATTATGAGCTTGCTTTAGGAATCACCATTGGATTTTGAACCTAAGACATAAATGTGTATAAATGATGCACCTCAGGTAGTTTCAAAAGTTTCTGTTTAGTCAAGAATATATTGCGTTCTGTATCTGCAATATTCTTCTCAAAAGCAGAATAGTATCTTGGGAAGAGATGTAGTTTTCATTCCTTTTCCTACCGGCACATCTTTTTTTTTCTTTTCACCATTTTCTCTCAGCAGCCACAGACTTGGCTGCTACATTAGGTTCCCAAAAATATTGACCTCAAAGGCCTCTTACTGTACATAGGTGACTAAAGTAGAAGGATGTATTGATCTAATAGCTGTTTTATTACATCAATATGCAAATGAAACATGATCTTTTAGGTGTTTTGATAAACAGCTATTATTCATAGTCAATTTATCTTCCACTGAAGCTGAAAAAAAGAGCTCATTCTAAATAAATCCAATTTGTCTTGAAAAAATATGAAAAGGAAGAAATAACTTCCAATTGGGAGCAGTTATTGTTCAGCAGGATAAAGCATGTCAAATAATGGTCATCTGATAACATTCCTAATGAGTTGGGATATCATGATACTCAGGTACTTTCCTAAATCTATGCTCTCCTCAATGTATGCTTTCTATACTGCAAATCACAGTCCCTATATATCTTCTCATCCAGAGTGTGTGATTCTTATGTATGGCTTTCAAAAAATAAACATTTATAAAGTATGCATTCAGAATACTAGAGGACATGCTCTGGTTCTTTCAGTATCTCCAGATAAACAGTATAACACAAAGATAGTCCAACTATACTTCCTTATTGAATGAATGAATAAAAAAGCTTTCATGAAATGTTTACAATGTGCTAAACAAAATGCTAAATACTGGAAATAGAAAAGAAAAGACAAAGACAGTACTTGCTCTTGAGCAGCTAACATTCTAAGGGAGATGACACACAAACGGGAGTGGTGGCTAGGGAGGCAGTAATTTGTTCCCTAAAGTTGCAAGGATGGTAACTGGGATACGGGAAGTAGCTTGCCATATCTCATCTAGGAGTGATAAGGAGGTTGATTTAACCAGGTTTCGTTCTCATAAAACTAAAAACTCACAGTGGGATAAAAGAGGATTGGGAGGTGAGGAAAGACAGAACATCCATGAATGAGGCCAAGGTAGCTGGCAAGGCAGAGATGAAAGGAGAGTAGGGAATGAAGTGAAGCATGAATGGAGCTTTTCTGTTCCTCACTTTCTCCACTTCAAAAACCTGCCTCCTGTACTGCTGGAACTTCCCTAAGTGGCTGCAGCTTCCTGGCCTTAGAGTAGCCTTCCCTCCTTACTTCCCTCCCAATCCTCGCTGTTTATTCTGAAAGGCTGGCTCCAGTCTGTCTTTGGTGAAAAGAGGAAAGGAGACTTCATTTTGTTGTGGGATCCAGGCCAACCTGTCTTCATTTTCCTCTTGTCCTTGTTGCTGACTTTCTAGACTTCAAAACCATGTTTCTGCCAAGAACCCAGCACCTTCATTCCTCACTCTCTCTCTTCCTCCCACTTTCATCTCCCTTTTAGATGTTGTCTTCTGTCAGGACTTAAGCAACTTATGGGTAGAGACTATCTTGATTTTTTGCTTGCATTTGTATCCCCAATTGTTAGTACAGTGCCAGGCACATAGTAAGTGCTTTATAAATGATGACTTCCTTCCTTCCTTTTCTGAAAATAGTGGTCTTATAGAGATAGTCACCATTCCAAAGAGTCAGGCCCCAGGTGGAAGTTTCACCAGCATTAGAAAGTGACTATTGAGGAGGAGATGTTCAGAGTCAGAAGTACAATATGACAGACCTAGCTTCTTATCTAATCATATGAGCTTTAATAATGTTTTTATACCAATTCTCATGGGCAAGTCATCATTAGAAACATTTTGCAGCCTGCTTGCATAAAATATTTTTTTCTTTATTGACCTTTAGGCTATTTAAAAATTGGTAGAATCAAGTAATTTTGAAGAAGCCAAATGGCAAATGATTCAAAGGGATATGATGAAATCATTTGAAATTTCTGCTTAAATTTTGCTATTAGAAGGGAGGAGTCAGTAAAAAGGACAATAACCTTTTAAGAATAGTTTCAAAATAAAACATTTTTGCCATAAGAGGGAGTCTTCAAATGTTGAAAGTAATAATGGATTAGAGAACAGTGATGGGAGGAGGACAAACCCAAGAAATTTAAAGGAAAAATAACCTCTTGTGATGGGAAAAAGATTCTAAAAGCAAAATTGTGCAACTGTTTAGGCTCCTAAGCTTTTTATCTATCTGCTGTCTTGGAGAAAAGAAAAAGAATATTTGAGAGTAAGAAAGCCAAATGGGCCTTATTGGGTCAAAGCATACTGTTTGTTACTGATCTGGAGGACTAGAAGAATGATGTTCTGAACTCTCTAAGCAAGATAAAGATATGGCACCTGAGACAAAGATATAGCCACCTTTGAAATGCTAAACTTCCTGATGTGATATCAATTTTGAATAAGTATAAAGAATGAGTAGGCATTTGTGAGCCTAAGAAAAATTATGGAGTAAACTGATGAGGAGAAAAAGAATTAGTGAGCAAAGTATTGAATTATGTATTATGTTCACTTTAAATATTCAAATTGATAAATATATTTAGTGTTGTCTATTTAACAAAATGTCTAAATATTGGGAAAGATTAAAATATAGATAAAACGTTGGTCCTATACTGATTCATTGCAATTTGATTAAGCACATTACCTATTATGTTCAGTGACTTGGTGATAGCAGATCTATAGAGTTTGATAAAGCTTAGTCCATGCCCTGATAGTATTAATTTATAGTATTGATTATAGTAGATAGAATTTTCCCATCTAGCATATTCCCCTAAAATGTTTTTTTTTTCAGATTTCTAGGCAATTTCTTAAAGGAATCTACTTTGGTATAAAATTCAGGGGAAAATTGTTAATCTCTTTAACCTGGTGACTCCGGCCTCCTGGAATGTTCTATGAGCTAGACACTCTATCCCTATGCTCCAGGCATTTTCTCTCTGTGGTACCTATGTTTGGGGATCTTCTCTGTTACCAAATATGCCTACTGACTTCCCTGGCTTCCTTTAAGATCCAACTAAAATCCCAGAGAGATAGAGAATCTTGCTCATGGAACATTCCAAGAGGCTAGGGTCACTGGATTGAAGAGGATGTGACTGGAAATAAGATGTAAAAAAGACTGGAAAGACAGGAGAGGGCTAGATAATATGGAGCTTTGATTGTCAAGCAGAACATGTTTTATTTGATACTAATGGTGATAGGGGGCCACTGGAGTTTATAGAGTGGAAAGTAACATGGTCAAGCCTGTGCTCTAAGAAAACAAAGATGTAAACATAGCCAGAATTTATTAATCTGACAAACTAGAATTTTTTTCTGTTTCTGAAAGATGATTCAGAGACATATACAACATTGCCTCTGAATACCTATTGTTTATCAAAAACAAATGTTTCCTCTACCAAGAAGGGAAAAGTTAATTAGAGATGGCAAAGGCATTTCCAAAACAGCCTCAGTATAAGATGGTAAGTTACAGGAATATTCTGAATCTTCATCTACTGAGTTTCTATGGCCATAGCCATACTAGGAGCTCTCCACACAATTAGGAACCCAATTGATGGAAACCTGTTAGGAACGGGTAATTATCCTCTTAAGATGGAGCTAATATCATACTTATTGTTGTTGTTCAACTTTCATTTTCAAAGAGGAAAAATGACATCATGGGATGATGTTTTTTCTCACAAGTGATTTAGATTTTAGTGAGGCAGAGTTGTACAAAGTCATCAATCTCACTCTCTCTTCCAGAGTCATCAATGTCCAGCAACAAGACAAGTAAAGATGACTGATGATAGCCCGGGATGTAGTGGATGACTTTGGTGTATTCAGTGTCTGACCAAGCTGTAAGCACTCTACAGCATCTGATTCAGCTGCCTCCATGGCCATTGGAACAAACTGTTCTTATCTGCCCATTCCTTAAGGTAAATTCTTCACATGTTTGGGGTAGACATCCCTCTAACTCACCATCAGGTTTATAATCTGTTGGTTCCCCTCAACCTGGTTCAGCCCATTTGCCAAGATGGTTTTGCTGGGGTGTGACCACCATACACTCTACAGGTTCTTGTAGCTTCAGGTAAGAGATTTGGGTAAAAGGTGGATAGCAAAGGTGGATGAGCAGCCCTGAAAAAGGCTTGGAAGCCCTCACATCAGAGGCGTTAATCCTTCCTGAATACCCTGCGAGAGAAGAGTATACTGAAAATGATTATGTTTCAAAAACCTTGCAGACCTTCCCCACTCTCTTCCCAATATCCCTTATTCAAATATTAAATTTGAGTCACATAACAACCCTGTATGGTAGATAATGCAAATGTTATTAGCCCCATTTTATAGGTCAAAAACTTCAGTTGAAGGAAATTAATTAACTTGCTCAACGTTACACAGTTAGAAAGTGCTAGAGCTGGGAAAAAGCAATGTTTTGTAATTCCAACTAATGTGTTTCTACTGTACTGTGTTTAAAACTCTAGGATTCTCACATCCTTTATTATGTCATGTGATAGTTATATATCTGTATTTGGTATGCATTCAAGCAATATGCAATCATTTAGAAGATATTTAAAGCACATATTAAGATAGACCCAGTGATAGGCACCTTGATATGAAAGCAAAAAAGAAAAAAAGAACACTACCAGCTTTCAAGGAAATTATAATCCACTGGGAAAATGCTACATCTATAGAAAGGCATAGGAAAAATACATGCGAAGTCAATGCAGAGTCATTTCTGGCATGTGGGGAGAGGGCACCAGAATCTTATGGAGACAAGGGAAAATGTGCTGATTCAAGATAGTACTACTGTAGATGGTGATATGTGAACTTAGCCCTAAAAGAAGAAAAACAGAGATGGAGTTCTGTGAAGAAGAGGTAAGAAATGTGTAGTTACTTGGATTCTATAAAGATACCAAGATGGCACATTAAACTTTTCATAAAGTAAACAAGTTGGCCAATTTGGCTGGAATGTAGAATGTGTGAAGAGAAGTAATATGCAAGAAACCTGGAAAGGTAGGTGGGAGACAGTCTAAGTAATTAATCACTAGAGCTTCTGGAACATATTCAAACTTGCATTTTTAAATACCATTTTGGTAGCTATGTGGAAGAGGGATTGAAGAGAGGAAAAGATTGGAATCAAGGAAATTAATTAAAAAGCTACTTGAATAGTCCAGATGAGAGGTGATAAGGGCCTGAATTAAGGTGGTCATGTGACTTGAGAGAAAGGGGATTGGAAATTATGTTTTGGAGGCAGAATCTTTGATATTTCACTACTGATTAGGTATGAGATGTGAGACAGAAGAAAGTTAGGGATAACTCCAGTGTGGTAAGCCTAGGTTTGGGGATCTTCAAAAGAGATGAGTTAAGAAGAAGGGAAGGAAAGAAGAAAAAGGAAGATAATGAATTTTGTTTTCTCTAGCTTCACCATCTTGCCAAGTTCAGATGTGCTTTCTCTAAATCTATTGTTCTATGATTCTATGTTTTTACAGTTTAATCATTCAATCTGGCTACAATATAGACTACATAGAATGAAGTGACATGATATTCACTTGGAAAGGTGTTGCTTGGGTTATGACCATAGTAATAGAAAGGAGGCAGCAGATTCTAATCCCACTCTTATAGTATAAACTCTAGTCGTATCTTTTGTAAATATTGTATCTTACCTTACACCTAGCACAGTGCTCTTCACAAAGTAGGTGCTTAGTAAATATTTATTGAATGGTAGTCAAAATATAGCAAGGCTCAAGTAATTGACAGCATGACAATATATGAGGGTATGTAGATAGATAAATAGATAGATATCATCACAGGAGCACACCTAAATTTTCCTGCTTCTCTTCCTCTGTGCATAAAATAAAAATATAAAATAGACACATATGTACAATATACACAATATATTTACATACATGTACCTATATGTGTATATATACATCTTCAAGAAATATATGATAGATAGATAGACAGACTCAAAAAAAAGATTCTTGAGACAGATTGATTCTTCAAAGCTTCCAGGTTCATTACCTACTAAATGAGCAATTTACCTGTGGCCACTGCTAAATTTTTCCCTTGCTCATGATTTAACTCACAATGCGGTCCAGTCTTTCAGTAAGCTTAGGGGGGAAGTTATTTGTTTTATGGAATCATTAAAGTTTATAGCTTAGATTGTAAAAGTCTGTTCCTACTGCATGAACTATAGCAGATGTATTGGTAAGACGTTGACTTGATCTCTTTGGCCCTTCAGAGCAGAATTTTGCATTAATGATGGAAATCAATAAGGACACATATTTCTCATCTATTTAAAGAATAAGTATGCATGTATATGTGTGCATATAAAATATAAATAATATATGCAATCTATTTGTTAGATTGAAATATTGTTAGAAAATAGAGTATTGAAGATTTTTATGATTTGGATATATGTTCTACTCTTCTTTGACTTTATTATCCGCATATTAGCAACTTTCATTTCTATATTCAGATGCAAATAGTAATTTGACTTGTTTTAACTTTCTTATTTTCATTTTTACATGTCCTCTACACGCTTAATTTAGTCAAAATTAGCTCACTATATTATTTACTGCTATTTTGACAGTGAACTTATGTGAATGCCAGGCAAAAAAATAAGTGTATAACAGCAGCTGTAGTAATAGTGGTGGTGGTGATGGTGGTGGTAACAGTGGTAATGGTGGTAGCTATAGTAGCAGTGCTAGTAGTAATAAGAAAAGGAGGAAGAGGAGGAGACAAAGGAGAAGTAGTGATCGTAATAATAGTAACAGTAGTAGTAGTATTGGTACAAGTAGTAAAAGTATATGTAATGGTAGTAGTAGTAACAGTGTTGTCAGTCATAGTAGTAATGGTAGTTACAATAGAAGTAACTAAGAGTAGCAGTAGGAGTAGATGCAGCAGCATTATGAGGAGGAAGACAAGGAATATGAAGAAGAAGTAAAAAGGAGGAAGACGAGAAAGAAAAGGAGGAGTGGTAGTAATAATAGTAGCAGTTAATAGTAGTGCTACTACTCATAGTACTATTAGTAATAACAGATGTAGTAGTTGTAAAAGTAGCAGTAGTGGTAGGAGTAGCTATAAGAGTAGCCGCGCTGGCAGTAATTGACACAAAGGACCCTTGAAAGTTTGCAAAGGGTTTAAGATAGTTCATCTCATTTTTTTTTCCACTAAAAAAGGGATTCAGAAAAAAATATCACTGGAATAGTAAATGTAATGTGCAAAGTTGTTACTTGTCACATGCCCAGTTATTAATATTCAGTCTCCTGGCAAAGTTATTTTCCCCCTCTGATGGTTTGATCTGACTTTACAAAAACATTTTCCTTTACTATGAATAGAGTTTGTACCCAGCAAAAGTAAAGGCCCACCAAACATCCTTAGCACATTCTCAAGTCAATAAATGCATAATTTCCTATTTGCATATTGTGTCTGCATAGATGTACATACATACATGTATGTGTATATATGCATATATGTATGCACGCATACATATGTGTATGTGTGTCCTTTAGTCGGGTACAATGAAACGGCAGCTTGAAAATTAAAAAAAAAAACTGTATAACGCTATTCGTTCTGTTCAGATTCTTTCACAGAGATGGTATTTAACCCAGGATCATTTAGAGTAAGTATGCTCATTCCTAGGCATAGTTTAATTCCATCCTATTATAGGCAAGTGAAAAGATTGTGCTGTATACAGTATATATGCCAAGGAATCATTCTTCCATTCATGCACATGTATTACTTCTATTAAGCTTAATAGAAGCTTCATAAACCTTATCAATAAGATGATTTGCCTCTGAATCTTTCCTTGACAATCATCCCACATCGTGAAGATGACAATTATAATAAAAGCATGGAAATTAGCAAGGGGAGAGACCTATTAAATCATCTCCCTTCTTCCTTTAACAATGCAACATTTTATTCTCTGGGGTTTTTCCCTAAGTAAACTCTTTTCATTCAAAACATTCCAAATAATAGGCAAGGTGCTCTTTGGGGAAACATTCTGGAGCCCAGAGGACCCTTCAGGCATTTTTTTTCCCCTTGAAACCCAGCCTTAGGTTTCCTTTGTCTCCCTTCCAGCTATCACACTTAGCAACTTCCTTGGATTACTTGAAACACTTACTTGTGTCTGTTGAGTGGGCACTGTCGAAGACAGAGGAGGCTGCTGGAGACTCAATGTAGGAGGCAATTGACTATAGGAGCAGACGCATAAAAATACCGTGTTACAATTTTATTGTACAAGCTTCAGCTGCAATTCACAATGGGCTCAGTTCTGCTCCCATTATTCAAGCACAGGATTAGCTGTGTTCATTTGTGTCTGAATTCCCTGGTTATTGTCACAAGAAATTTTGCTACGAGAGCTGCAAATTTCATCCAATGATACTGGCTTCCAAATCTCTCTGTCTGCCCCAAGAGGGAGAGGTTGTCATCTGGGGAAAATATTTCAAATCATTTTTCAAAGACATGATTTTATTCTGGAAATAATCCACAAGGGGAGCTCTAGATATGAAAGGCCAGCACATATAATTTATATGATGAAACAATATCATAATGCATTGAGTTCTCATTTAGTCATTTTTTCAGGTATCATTGCCCTCATTTATAGGTAGGGACAATGTTCAAATAAATAAAGGTAACTAAAACAGACAATAATGTTCAAATATTGCCAAGGACAAAATTTGGCTAGATGCTATCTTTTTGAGATCACAAATTTTCTTCATTTCTTTGGAAATAGTTTTGATGAATGCCTAATTCTTAATCTACCTACACTCATTCATGTATACATACACACAATCTACACATGCACACTATCTACACATGAATGCACATATATATGTAAACATGCATGAATCATCCTGCTTTCATACCTGTTCCCCCATGGTGAAGCTTCTTGGGAAAAATCTTGAATTCAATATTATATACAAGGTTTGGGGATCACAGAGGTCTTTTCATCGACTAAGTGATACATTAGAGATTTACCATCATTTTAATGAATTCTTGGTTAGCAATTTAGAGTTGTCTTAAAGCTCCAGTACAGTAAAAATGGTTTTATTTGTAATGAGGCAAACAATCTTTGGGATTGAGATGAAATCCTTGTTTAGCTACTGCTAAGTGTTAACTATAAGTACCTCCCCTATAGACACAATTAAAAAAAATCATTGTTTCCATCTCAGGAAAAGCATTTCTCCTTAAACAGTTTTCAATACCTGCAATGATTAGTTGAACAAATGCATTTTCAAACAAAAGGCTCATTTCTATATTTAAACATGGTGATTATCAAACTGAACTGGAGGTGGTGAATTAATGCATATGGTTTTGGCAACTTTATATCCTGGATTTTCCTAGAGAGTCCTGATTTTAAGAAAAGAAAGTATATTCTTAGCCAATCCCTGAAAAAAAAAAAGAATATCTTCACTCAGTCAAGGTATCTTAATTTTTGGTTCAAAAGTCATGCTTGTCATAGATATACTTAGTATCTCTAATCTGTTCCTTGCCATTGAAATCAATTCTTTCCTTCCATCTTTCCTGCTTTCCTTCCTTCCTTCTTCCCTTCTTTCCTTCTTTCTTCTTTCCTTCCTTTTTATTTTTAAATTCAGAAATGTTTTTATTCCTCTCTCTTTTTGATGGTTAATGGATGTTGGTAGATAATTCTGTATAGATTATGTAGATTTGTTTATTTATGTGTTTTCCTCATAGCTAAAATATAGGAAGATTCTGGGTTTGGAGTTAGAAGACCTGGGTTTGAATCCTGTCTCTGTCACTTACTACTAGCCATGTGATCTTCCTAGACATGTGAACTTGGGCAAGTAACTTCACTTTTTAGACTTTGTACTCTTCATCTGTCAAATGAAGGAGGGAAATACAGATTATTTGTCAAGTTATTTGTCTCATATTTTGTCTGATATTCTAGAATCTCTCTTAGCTCTGATATTTTATGTTCTAAAGTCTCTTGCACTTCTACCCTCTGTGATTTTAATGGGATCAAAGTACCAATTATCCATCAATAAGTAAGCACATTTGAAATTAATGAGTGCTGCCATGTCTGGTCTCCATTTAATAGCTGACTTCTTTAACTGTTGGCTGTTGTGCTTTTGGGATTGTTAGTACAACAAAGTGAAATTTATGCACAAAATAAAGTGATCTGTTGTATGTATACTTACTCTCTCTAGTTGGAAATTACCTTATTTATTTTTCATAAAACTGTTATTTCAATAACCCTGATACATTAGAAAATAAACCTTGGCTCGATCAATCTTTCTAGCTTTATTTTGATTTAAATTCTAGAGAACTGAAGACTTTATTTAGTGTTTCCTCTGATGTCTAATGGAAAAGTACCTGTTTGCCATTTGGATTGAAACATGAGGCAGGTGTCTAATTCCCCGAGTTGAGAGGAGCTATGTAAAGCTATAGCTACCATGTTAATGATGAACCATCTCTCCAAATACTAGAGGACAGAATCTTTCATAATATGAACAAGATGATGAATTGATAATAGTATTGGTTTTAGAGTCAGAAGACCTGGGCATAATTTCTGCCTCTGATGATTAACTTTAATGTGATACTGGTCATTCAGTTAAACTTTCTGAGCCTCAGTAAACTCATTTATAAAAATGTATATAATAATATTTTTATTACCCACATCATAATATTGTTGTGGAGAAATTGTTTTATAAGCCTTAATCCACTAAAGAAATGTTGATGTTTCATTAAAATTTTGAAAAAGTTTATATATTACAGCACATAATCCTAGTAATAATTATTTGAAGGTCATTATTCCCAAGACTCAGTTCTTTTCCCAAACACATTCACTCAACCAATAAATGCTAATAAGTGGCAGGCAGGACTCATATTCCAGTCTACTGATTCCTTCCTATTCTAGTGGTCTTTGGTATATATCAGGGCAAATCTTTTTGTCTTTGATCTTCTCTGTATGATACTTTACGGTTTTGTATAAGGAGTTCAGCAGCAACAACCCCAATTTACCACTACCAAAAGATAAATTAACTAAGAAATAATAACAATATTGTTAACATTCCTATTTTCTGCTGCTTTCTGGAGGAAAGGATACTGGGCATTTCTTTAAGGGATTAAAACTGTCAGTTTTTTAAAAATGAATTCTAACTCTGAGTAAGTACCCAAATGCTAGAAGACCAACATGCACTCAAAGTCATTCCCAAAATAAAATAATTAACATAGCAGAGAAACCCCTTCCTTGAGCTGAAATGCGTTTGCAGATGATTTAGTTTCAAAACTTAACCATGGTATTTAAGAGCCTGGCATAGAAACAAATGCTTCAAGAGTTCTTACCATGCTACTATAAACCAATTATATATTTATGCCTCATTGATCAGCATGTGTGTAGCTTAGTTGATAGAATATTTCCTACTAATCTCAAAGTTATAACTTTAAATCCTTCTCTAAAGAAGCATGCACCAACAGGAACAGTATATTTTTTTTTTCTGCTTTCATCCATTCCCATGGTTGCAATTATGATCTCTGTATATTCCATTTGCTCAGTCTTAACCTATTGCCCAATCTTCATTCACACATTGCCAACTGCTTTTTACTCATCTTAAATTGAATGTGCCTAGATACCTTGAACGCAGCATATCCAAAACTAAAATAATTATATTTCCCTCCCCCAAAATCTTTCCTTTTCCTAATCTCTCTTTTACTGTCATGGGTACCCACTGGCCTCTCAGTCACCCAAACTTCTAACTTGCCTCCCCTTCCTCACAATTAGTGATGTAGTTGTGTCATTTTCCTTCATAATATTGTATATATGTATATGTACATATATTTATATATATGCATATTTACTCATATATATACACAGTATATATTGGTGTACACACATCTGTCTCTATCTATCTATCTATCTATTTATCTATCTACCTATTCTTTACTTTTTTGACACTGAAACTATCCTTTTGCAGGGCATCATCACCTTACTCCTAGACTACTGCAATAACTTGCTGCTTGGCCTCTGTGCTTTAAGTATATGCCCATTCCAATCACTCTTCCACTACCTGTAAAATTGACTTTCCAAAACTGCAGGAACGATCATATTACTCCCTATTCAATAAACTCTAGGCAGGAGTGGGAAACCTGCAGCCATGAGGCCACATGTGGCCCTCTAGATCCTCAAGTGCAGCTCTTTAACTGAATCCAACTTTCACAAAACAAATCAAAGTTCCACCTGCTGTCAATAGCCTTTCCCGGGAATTGTTTCTCTTACTGCCTCCCTCTGATACCTCCACCAATTTATCCTCTGCATATATAGTTTATACATAGTTGAGTTTATATATTAATATCTCAAACTAAGCATGTCCAAAATGAAAATCATTATATTTCTCTGCCTCCAAACTCTCCCCTTTTCCTAATTTCCCTATTACTGTCATGGGTACTCACCATCCTCTGAGTCACACAGACTTATTATTTTCTACTCTCCATATTGTACATAATTAAGTTTGCATATTGTTTCTTGTAAACTCCTTGAGAGTAGGGACTTTTTTGTTGTTTATTTGTATCCTCAGTGCTTAGAACAGTGCCTGTTACATAGTAGACCCTCAATAAATACTAGCATTTATTTGCCATATTGCCCTACTGACTTTTGGTCAGACAACATCTGGACTATTATATTTAATTCTGTATTCATTTTGGAAGGGGTATTGACAACATGTAGGCTTTCAAAAAGAGAGAGAGAGACCAGAAATTTAAAAAGAATTTGAAGTCATGTCATGTAATGACAAGTTGAAGAAACTACAGAGGTTTCTCCTGGGAAAGACAGATTGGGGGAGCATAAGATAAGTGTCTTCAAATATTCAGGGAACTACAAGGTAGAAGAAAGATTATACTTATGCTGCTTCATTTCCAGAGTAGAATGGAGAGTAATGGGAATCTGCAAAGTAGAAGATTAGAGAGTAGATAATATTATGTACTAGAAAGAACATTGGATGTAGAATTTCAAGGTCTGTGTCCAGGTTTTACTATTTGTTATTTTTTAAAGTCTATTTCTCCTTGGGTCTGACTTTCCTAATTTTCAAACTAAGAGGGATGAATGAATGAGCCAGGTATTTCCTAAAATCCTTTCTATCTTTAAAACCCCTATCATCCTATGATCCTCTGTCCAAACGTGGAGTGAGTTGCCTTGGGAAGTAATAATCTTCTTGCTAATGAAATCTTCAAGGTGGAAGGGGGATAAACAATTGTCAGGAATATTGACCAAAATATTAGTTTATTTTTAAGGTACAGATAGGATTAGTTGACTTCTTAGGGCCTCTCCAACTCATAATTTTTTTATTTAATTATCTGATTTCACAGTGAAGATTTTGACTGATATTCACCACTGCATCAGGAGAAAAGACATTTGCTAAATTCAGGGAAAGGATATTCTGTTCTTTCCACCTTTAAGCTCATTACACTCATCTTTTTTTTTTTTTACTTCATACTATAAATCTTTGATTTTACTCTCCTACCTATATCCTCCTTTTTTTAGTTCTTAACAAAGAAAAATGTCAAGATCTGGATGAAGTAACTATTACTATGGAATAATGTGTTGACACAATAAAGTTTCTTTATTTCAATAATTTTATGGGTTTGTGATCTTGCTAGTATTAGATCTACCTCCTTGTAGTTCAGATCACAATAAAATTATGAGAATATCACATTCAAATCTTGTCCATGTCCTAGACAATGGACATTTAATGTGCAGGTGTACAAGGTGGATGGGTAGGATGGTTCCTAAATCTCTTGACATTAGATATATAACAATATAATAAACAGACTTTTCATTCTTTGGCTTTCTCTTTCACCATATGATGGCCTTACATCCTTTCTTCAATTGTATATCTTCCTGATATATCTTGTGATGACTTTAGTTTACAATATTCAATTGGTATTACATTGTAGCCTACTCATACCTGCCATGGATTTTGTCATTGCCTTTAAATAAGGTACAACTTTAACTCTTCAGTGATTATGGTATTCCATATATTATACTCACGTAGTATATAAGAATATCTTTTTTGTTGTACTTTCCAAATGATCTTATATTAATTTGTCATATATGTGGAAGAAACTGTTGGAAGAGAAACTTTAAGGTCAGATTTTGCTCAAAACTAAAATTATTTTGATAATCAATAAACAATAATAGAAGTAGGTTCTCTTATTTTCTTCCCCTTTGAGTCAACTTTTGAACAAAAATAGTCTTCTGTAATATATTAGTTGGAAAAATTTACCATTTCCCTTCTTACTTTCATTAATGATGCACTTAGTATACATGCAGATTACACTCAAGAAGATTTTATAGAAATGGAAATTTAGGCATATTTATTTGTAGTTATTGAGAATTTCTTGATCATATTTCCTAGATAGTAATAATTTCCTTTATCTTCCCAGTTTTTGTTAATATACTCTCTTCTTTTAAACATCTTGAGAACTGAACATTCAATGCTCCTACTTGGTCTTGCCTAATTGTTCTTCCCAACTATGATTTCTTTGTCATTTCTACTTTGTTATGGAACATATCAGGGACTATGACACTAGGATCCAGAAGTGTCAGTTTCATCATAATTGATAGCAAAGAATAGGTTTTTATTATTGCTTTGGAAATATTGACAATCATCTATACTGTTCCTGCATGCAGCATATGGGTTCTAGTACAGCTTTGCTTCTAATTACCTGTTGCTTGTGAGAGTTTGGATTTGATTTGGAGCATCCAATTTTTTTTTCATAGGTATTTAATGAAACAACTTTTTCACTGGCCCTGGAGTCAAAAAGACCTGAGTTCAAATTAGGCCTCAAACATTTATGAGCTGTGTGACCCTGGGCAAGACATTTAACCCTGATTGCCTCTGAACAAAACAAAACACCACATTTTGCAGGTCTCATGATGCCTTCTCCCCTTCCTTTCTTTATTTCCTTCATTCCTTCCTTCCTTCTTCCCTTTCTTTCTTTCTTCCTTCCTTCCTTCCTTCCTTCCTTCCTTCCTTCCTTCCTTCCTTCCTTCCTTCTTTCCTTCCTTTCTTTTTTTCTCTCTCCATTCTTTCTCTTTCTTTTTCTCTTTCTGTTTTTCTTCCTTTGTCTCTTCCTTACACAAGCAATTACTAATTGATCCAAGTCAGCTAGAAAGACACCTGGCAGAAGTTGGCTGCTGAATAGTTATGGCATACTTTGTCCCTATTTGCCAACTACTTCATTCATGCTGTCTACTTAGAGAAAACTTATTTTTTTTCTGAAAAAAATGTCATTTGAGTTTTGCTCTAACTTCAGGGTAAGGATTGATGTATTTAATTCACAGCCTAAATGTCTTATTTTCAGGGATGGTATGATCTTTATGGTCCCTTCTAGTGGTACAGAAGTAGTATGTGGTAGTTAAAAACAGTACCAGACTAAATCACGGAAGACATTTGAAACTTTTTTTGTTGGCCTGTAGAAAATCACTTCATTTCCCTGAACATCAATTTTCTTAGCTGTAAAATCAGATGGTCAGTCAGCAAACATTTATTACATTCTCACTATGTGCCAGACATTATGTTGATCAGTAAGGATATAAATATAAGCAAAAAGACAGTTCCTTCCTTCTAGGAACTTACATACCAGTAGGAGAAGACATTACATAATATGAACCCGCAAAGTGTTTATAGTGGTGTGATGTTGGAGGATAGTGGGAAAGGGATGAAATTACCTGATATGGGGTCATATTAGAGAAAGTTTGGAGAGTCAGGAAAGCATCCTGGAGAGAAATATATACATGGCTAGCCTAGGTATGCTCCTGAAAATTACTCATGCCACAAATCCTTCCAAGATACTGGCACACTATAGAACAAACTGAAATAATCCAAATATAGGATTACAGTCACAGTGAGAGTTCAAGAAACCATCTGCTTTCTGGATTAGCCAAAAGAAATTTGGTTATTTAGCCTAAAGAAGTATGGACTTATGGGAGACATGATCACTGTCATTAAATATTTGAGGAGCTGTCACTTGAAAGAGAAAATAGACATTCTCATGAGCCTTGGAGGATGTTCCTCTATTTTCCAAGCCGACGTACTCTTCCCAGGAGGTAACTCTCCAGCTCCTAGCTGTCTCCAAGCCTTTGCACAAGTTTTCTCCTATTCCTAGAATGTACTCCCTCTTCACTTCTACCCTTTCAGAATCCCTAGCTTGTTTTAAGACCAAGAACAAGTGGGATCTCCTGCAAAGTCCTATCCTGATCTCTTCAATCTCCCAGTGGAATGAGTCCTCCCCCCTGGAATTTTATGTATCTATGTGCATGTTGTGCACACATACACACACACGTATATAATATATATGTATATTATAGGTTTTATGTATATATACAGCATATAAAGTATGTGTATGCATATATACATGCATGCATACATATATGGAAGTATACATACATATGTGCTGTTCATTAAAATGTTGATTCTAATGGTAGCACAGTGCCTAGCATATATTTGTTACTTTATAAATGCTTTCTAATGAATGAGTGGTAAAAGCATGGAACTTCTGAATAGGCATATTTTTGTTTGATATAAGAAGAACTTAGTAATTAGAGCTTCTCCCAAATAGGATGGATTGCTTTATGTGACAGTAGAGATTTACAAGTCCCAGAAGCCTGGATTGGGGCACATTTTATGCATCAGAAATCCAGTGTACCATCAATGGAAGTCTTTAAGAAGGACTGAATGAATGTAGATAATTTTATAGATTGAGAATCCTGGCTGCATAAGAGATGGACAAATGACCTCTGAAATATTTTCTATCTCTTAAATTCTGTAATTTTATGATTAGATGTTAATCTATTAATAATCTAAATTTTAATCTAGATTCTAATTTTTGAGGAGAAACGATTTTAAATGTTAGCTATACACACACATACATATATGTATTTAAATCCAGATAAACCGTATTTCTCTCTCTTCTAAACCCCTTCAGAAGCCATCATTTTATTCTTGCTGTCAATTAGGAATGTCTATCCTGCAAAATGCTACATGAAATTGGAAGGTTTATCCCAGATGACATATTTTAAAGAATAAAGCATTTCAGAATCCCTGAATTTGGTTATCAAAGACATCTCAATCCATTAGGCCCTCAAAATTGTACTTGCTTTGTACTTGTGAAATATTCTTATCGCTCAATTTGGGTTGGAAAAGTAAGTTTTCTTGTTGAATAATAATCAAGTAGGAAAAAAAAATCACTGTTCAAAGATAATGTTAGAAGTCCAGCACTAAACCATTTGCCATAATGAGAAGAGTAAATAGACACTTGGATGATTTTAAGTGTTCCTGTTCCTCTCCAGAATGATATCTGCTCATGCACTTAGGGATGTCAGACTTCTTGAATATTTTGGTTAATAATATGTGTTTGAAGGGTGGAGGAGAATTGGACTTAATTCTGAATATCTCATTGTTGCTCACATCACACTTTACCCCCCAAGTGTGGTTTGTGTAAAACTCGTGTGGCATCTTATAACTAGAATCTTAGGTTTATTCATTTTGATCATTGCTTCTATCTTTATTTACATACCAAAAAAAGAAAAAAAGAGAAAGAAAAGGATTTTCAAAATGGACTGTTATAGACATGCAAATAGACATACACAGATAAATGTGTATATACACATGCATGTATTTATACACACATGCAAACATATAGGTAATATATAGTACACATGTGTCATATGGTTATATATATGTGAATATGCAGGTTTATATATACATATATATTACAGAATAATTCCTTAGAGAAGTAGAGAAGCAGTGCCATATAATAGATAGCGGCTCATCTTCAAGTCAGCAAGATCTGGGTTCAAATGCTGCTTGTGACATCAAATACATATTTTACCATAAATTACATCTTAGTTGTCAAGGAAATTATTTAAGGTTGCAAATTACATCTCAGGCTATGATCATTGTCAGAGGAAGGAGTTCTTTACAACACTTAAATGTATTTCCTAAATCTGCATCTACCCCACTCAAAACATGTGTAATATTCTGGGACTTATTGCAATCATCTTAATATTATTCATATGGAGGGGTGTGCCATCTCAATCAAATTCCTCTTTCTTTTGGAGCATGCATAGAACATCCTACATGACAGTGACAAACACCTTTAGAAAGCTATATCTTCCTACTTTATGCCCTGTATGTGACTTTCCACTACAGGCTTTGAAACATCACTGTAAAACCTACAATTTGACTTACCACAAAATAAATTCCTACAGACCAAAGGGTGGCAGGTTCTGACATTAAAATATGTGCACTTTGAAAAACTGGTATTAAAAAATATCCCTCTTTCTACTTCCTCCACCCATAAGTCATGTGGGTCCTGGGCACATCTGGCTTTGCCTAGTCCCAGTAATTCTCATTATAATTTCTTAAAGAAAAAAAGAGAATCATATATAGGACAATCTACCTAAACATTAAACATTAAAACTAAAAAAAAATAGACCTAAAACTTAAATAGAACTCAAGCATGACATAATAGGAAAAAAATGAGCTGTCAGAACTAGATTCTAATATCTTCCTAGCATTTGTTAGATAGGTGACCATAGAGAAATCATTTCACATATATACACCCCGCCCCAGTTTTTTGCTTCCTTATTTGTAAAATAATTAATTTCCACATTCTAAGTTTCCTTCTAACTCTAGCATTTGTTTTGTTTTCAAACACTGTGTTCTAACGTCTCTTCAGGCTATTAAATCCTTTTTCCAAGATCTGTTCCAGCTCTGTTTTTTTCCAAGGTCCCTTCAGCTTTAATATTCTGTGTTCTAAGATCAGTTCCAGCTTTGCTATTCTATATTCAAAGGATTCTTCTAGTTGGGACCCTTTATGTTCTAAGACTCCTTTCCATTCTAACATTCTATGTCCTAAAGACCTTCCCAGATCTGACATTCTGTGAGTTTTCGATGCAACATTTCAACTTGCCATTTATATTTAAAGTGACCAAATGGTCAGCTGCCAGTAGAATAGACACTATCTGAGTAAAAAATAATGTCTGACAACAAAGATTTTTAAGCTCCAGAGTCCCTGATAGGCACATATTTTAATACAATTGAAATCCAGTATGACAATTTTTTGAAAAAGAAATTTATTTGGCTTTTCTTATAACTGTTTTGAACTGTATTGGGAGCAGCACAGCTTAATATTCACAGCATTTCCTGAATGGAACTTATTTCCATGAATCATTTTTGAAACTCAAACTTGAAATGAGTAGAGAACTTTGGTGTATCCTGTTTTATTGTGCCATCTCATCTTTGTCAAAACCTGAATATCCTGTTTACTGACAGTGAGCTGCATTTCAATCTTTTTGAAAATTAACAATAACAGCTCTCTCTCTCTCTCTCTCTCTCTCTCTCTCTCTCTCTTCCTTTCTCCCTATCTTCTCTTCTGTGTGTCCCATAGTTTATACATTCTATTTCTTGTACTACATGGTGTTCATTTTAATGCAGCATACAAGGCAGATGAAGCCTTTCTTTTCGTAATGTCTGGTAACATGTTAAAAATAACATTATGGCTCCATCTAGTGACCTAGATTTTTCTATTCTTTTTCCCCCATTTTATCAACCAGATTGACTAGCTAATTTTTGTGCCTTATGTGTAGAAATATGTAATATGACCATTATAATGTTATCTACAAAAAATGAGAACTATGGTAGCAGTGTTGCAAAAGCCCACCTACTTAACATCAATCATGGAAAATCAAGGCCTCAGAACAATTAAAATTAGAGATATCCCAAAGAGCGAGGGAGAAAAGAAAGATGACATAAGCATGCTGCTCATGTTGAAACATTGCTATATACATGAAAAATGTTGTGGAAACACATTAACTACAATTTATAAGCATAAAAGAATGATCATGGTTTGAGAATTAAAGACTGAAGATTTTATTTTTTAGCCATTTCAATCATGTCTGACTCTTCGTGACTCCATTTGGGGTTTTCTTGGCAAAGATACTGACTCATTTACCATTACTTTCTGCAGCTCATTTTACAGATGTGAAAATTGAGGCAAATAGGGTTAAATGACTTACCTAGAGTAATAGCTAGCAAACATCTGAGGCTGTATTTGAGCTCAGGACTTCCTGACTCCAAGCTTGGTGCTCTATTCACTGCTTCACCTACCTGCCTAAAGACAGTAGATGGGCAGTTTGAATGCTGCCAGGTCACCCTTAAGATGATGTTAAATTCTTCAAGTATGTTGTTGTTGTTTAGTCATTCAGTCATATTTGACTCTTTGTGACCCCATGGACAGGAAACCAGGCTCTTTTTTCTTCCACTATTTCTTGAAATCTGTCCAAGTTCATGTTCATTGTTTCCATTACACTATTCATCGATCTCATCCTCTGCTATCTATCCTGTTTTCCTTTTAGCCTTCAATCTTTCCCTACATTGGGGTCTTTTCCAATGAGTCACACCTTCTTATTATGTGGCCAAAGTACTAAAGCCTCAGCTTTAGAATTTGACCTTCTAGTACAGCCTGAATTAATTTCTTTAAATATTGGCTGATTTGATCACCTTGCTTTCTAAGGGACTCTCAAAAGTTCTCTCCAGCACCATTATTTGAAAGCATTGATTTTGCAGTGCTCAGTTTTCCTCATAGTCTAAGTCTCACAGTCATACATTCCTACTGGAAAAAAACACATAACTTTGATTATATAGACCTTGGTTGGCAAGGAAATGTCTCTGCTTTTTAGTATGCTATTCAAATTAGCCATAGCTTTTTTTCCCAAGGAGCAAGTATCTTTTAATTTCATGGCTGTAGTCACCTGCTATAGTTATCTTAAGTGCAAGAATATAAAATCTTACACTGCTTTCCTTTTCTTCTTCTTCTTCTTCTTCTTCTTCTTCTTCTTCTTCTTCTTCTTCTTCTTCTTTTCATTCTTCTTCTGCTTCATCATCATCATCATCTTCTTCTTCCTCTCCTCCTCCTTCTTCTTCTTCTGCTGCTGCTGCTTCTCCTTCTCTTTTTCTTTCTTCTTCTTCTTCGCCTTTGTCTCCTTATTCTCCTTCTTTTTTGGTTCCTTCTTCTACTTCATCTCCTCCTCCTTGCCCTCCTCCTCGTCCTACTCCATCTTCTCCTTC
>NW_020954642.1:11266696-11416965 GCF_900497805.2 Vombatus ursinus
TCTCTCTCTCTCTCTCTCTCTCTCTCTCTCTCCCACAGAAAGTGATGGGACCATTTGCCAAGATCTTAGTTTTTTTTTTTTTGTTTTGACATTAAGCTTCAAGCCAGCTTTTGTACTATTTTATACACTTTTATACTTTCCACCCCCATCAAGAGACTTCTTAATTCCTCTCCATTTTCTGCCATCAGAGTGGTATCTTCTGCAAGTCTGAGATTGTTGATATTTGTCCCAGAAACTTTAATTCTGGCTTTTGATTCATCCAGCCTGGCATTTCACATGATGTGCTCTGCATATAAGTTAAATGAACAAAGTAATAACATATAGCCTTGTCATACTCTTTTTCCAATCTTAAACCAATCAGTTGTTCTATGTTCAGTTCTAACTGTTGCTTCTTGGCCCACATACGGGTTCCTCAGAAGACTAGTAAGATGATCTAGTACTCGCATCTCTGAGGACTTGCCACATTTTGTTGAGATCTACATAGTCAGAGGTTTTAGTGCATAGCTGAATTAGATGTTTTCCTCTGAAACTCCCTTGATTTCTCCATAATCCAGAGAATGTTGACAATTTTTTCTCTAGTTCTTCTGCCTTTTTGAAAACCAGCCTGCCTTTTTGGTAATTTCAGGTTCATATATTGTTGAAGCCTAGTTGCAGAATCTTGTGCCAACCTTGCTGATGTGCAAAATAAGTGCAATCATTCAGTAACTTGAACAATTCTTGGCATTGTCCTTCCTTAGGATTGGGATATAAATTGATCTTTTCTAATCTGGTGGCCACACTGTTGAGTTTTCCAAACTTGCTGTCATATTGAGTTCAGCACTTTAATAGCATCATCTTTTAGGATTTTAAATAGCTCTGCTGGAATTTCATCACCTTCACTAGCCTTATTGTTAGCAATGTTTCCTAAAGCTCACTTGACTTCATTCTCCAGCATGTCTGGCTCTAAATCAGTAACCACACCATCATGGTCATCAGTGATGTTAAGATATTTCTGTTTCATTATGTCTTGTACTCTTGCCACCTCTTTTTAATCTCTTCTGCTTCCATAGTCTCTATTATTTTTGTCCTTTATCTGCTAATTTTTGCATGAAACATTGTCTTGACATCTGTATTTTTTCCTGAAGAGATCTATTTTTCCCATTCTATTGTTTTCTTCTATTTCTTTGCATTGCTCAAAACAAAACAAAACAAAAACTCTTTTTTCTCCTTGCCATTCTGTGTAATTTTTCATTTGATTTCGTATATTTTCCCTTTCTCCTTTACCTTTCACTTTTCCTTCTTTCCTTAGCTATTTATAAAGCCTCAAGGGCAGGGATTATTATTTCCTATGTTTTGTGTAATCAGAGCTGAAGGAAATGTTTTGCACATAGTCACTTTAAAATATTTTTTCCTAATTGAAACTCACTTGAATGAGCCTTCAGAAGACCTTCAGGATACTGACTAGTTTCTTGGTGTATGATTTTTAGAAAAAAGGATAAGAAATGAAAGAGATAAGAAGTTGCAATCTTTATTGCAAACAACATAAGAAAAATAAAAACCCATTATGGTGAAGTTATTCATCCTTCCAATGATCAAATTAAAGGGAAGATGATTTAAGGGGATTTTGAAATTTGTAGTAGAAAGACTCAGAGAGAAGGCTTATTAAGGGGTATTACAATAGTCCAAGTGGGTGCAAATGGGTTCCTGCACTAGGGTAGGTATGAGGGATTGTCTGATGTTGGTTACATGCCACATGGGGGTTGTGGCAAGATGGGGCAGGTGTGAGGGATTGTCTGATGTTGGCTACGTGCCACATGGGGGTTGTGGCAAGATGGGGCAGGGACAGGATATTAGGAAGTAACTGGAGCTTGTGCTCCCGAGGCAGGGGGCTGTGCCACGTGGGAGTGGGACGGCAGAGAACTAGCTTCCTTTGTCACATCCTCTCCCTTGGTGCAGTGCTAACCCCAGACATCCCCTTCCGGTATCTGATCCTACAACCAATCACTAGTAGGCGGGCTGAGGAGGAGGGGCTAGGAAGGTATATAAGGGGGGTAGGGATCAGAGCGCTCGCTTGCTCCTGCTCTTGCTTTCCTGTTTGGCCTTGCTGTGATGGTCTCTGAGTAAAGTTCGAGTGCTTGCACCTCCTGATCGGCTCATCTCTATGTTTATCTGGGTGGGCTCCGAAGACTGGTAGGTGTGACCCTGGCAGCCTGCTCCTGTTAGGAGGAGAGTGCATGGTGCGACCTGCACAGGTAGGAATTTTAGGAATAGAAAACAAGTGACGCATTCAAGAGATGTCTAACAAATGGCATGGATAGGAATTTATTATTGATTAGATTTTGGAGGTGAAGAAGAGAGTCAAGTTACATAACAAGCACCAAAATAATGAAATGTGTAAGAATATATAAATGGTGTTGCCACAGGCAGAAATAATCAGCTCAGAAGAATTGGCAAATTTAGGTAAAAAAATTATGACCTCAAGTCAATTTGAGGGATCTGTGTCGTACCTAGGTAGAAATGTCTTAAAGGCATCTGAGGCTGGAAATGTAGATTTGTGAGTCAAATGTATAGATTTTGGGTTTAAAACCTTTGAAGTGAATTATTCTGTCAAGAGAGACTGTACCAAGGACAATCCTTAGATAAACAATTGGACATGCAATCTGAGGATGCCCAGATTGTCTAATATGAAGACATCCTTGATAGGCTTTCAGAGCATGTCCAGATTGCGTCTTGTGGAGTTCTCTTTGTCCTCCACCACATGGGCATGGCATAGACTCCTTTAATTGCCTTTTTGCTTCTTTAAAACTCATGAAACTGAGCCAAGCACACTTTTTGACTACATTTTTTTCTCTTTCATCTACTTTCTCTTTTCTGCTATGTGTTTTTCTGCCACTCTTATCTGCTGTATCCAGAGGGTAAAGGTCACCATTCGCCCATATCATGGTACCATTAACTGAACCAGTGAGAGTAGAAGGACTTTCTTCTCTTGCTCCCTCTCTTTTAACACTAAGCCTCCAGAAATGGGCCTGTGGGGGTGTTTGTTTCTGTTCTGTGTTGTTTGCTTTTCTCAGTTTAATCTGCTGTAGGTGATCCCCAAATGACCCAGGATTTCAACTCATGGTGACCTGGCAGCAAGGATTGCAGGTAGGATAGTACATCCAGCCTTACATGGAAACTCTAAGAAGCCAGGAGCCTGGAACTCAAACCAGAGTTGGGGATTTTGATTTGGAATTAGGACTGTGCTCAATGGGATCTGAACTAAACTATGATCTTAATCTTCTCTTTCCTAGAGACTGTGATGTCGCAAGTTGCAAGGTACGTGTGTGTGTGTGTGTGTGTGTGTGTGTGTAGGATTGTGCATCCCTGTGTTGGGGGAGTAAGCCTGTATATTTCTGACTGTTGCTTTTGAATTAAATGTTTCTTTGTAAAAGTTATTTTGACTATTAGTGGCAAAATGGATCTAGGGTATAACAGAGCACTCTCTATAATTGAGGGAACAAGATTGGTGGGGTCTGGAGCCATTTGCAGGGAGCCTAATGACCTTAATCCCTTTAAAGGTATCAGAGAACCTGGATGAAGGGTTCTCTGCTGGGGGCCAGGGTGATCTGTGTTACACACACATAAGTTTTCAGAAAGGATTCAGAGTTAGCAAACAGAACAAAACAAAACAAAATAGAAAATGTAAGGGAAAGGTTAGAAAAGAGTTTGGTGTCTCCAAAGCAAATGAAGAAGAGGAAGTGGTGGTGGACTATAATATCAAAAAGAGCAGAGAAGCCATAGAATTTGAAGATTCAAAGTAAGCTATTGTATCTGATAATTGGAAGTTTCTTTGGAAGGTTTTTTTTTTTAAATTTGTTTTATCTGGTACCATCAAGGGATTAATTCTTCCACATAAACGCATTTAATATCTGAAGTGCATTCCTTTAAAATGCATTTAGATACTCAAAGCTTACTCATTTAAAGTACCAAAACTTATATATGTATATATTCATTCAAAATATGCACACATGTGTGCATTCATGTATATACTTATATATATACATACAGATACTTATATATATATATATATATTTATATATATACAGATATGTGCATGTGCACATAATACACACACCCAGCTTCCATGTATATGTGTGGATATCTATGTACAGTAGATATGTAAGTATATACATGTCTTCATGTTATAATTATGGTTATATGTGTGGCTATATTTGTGCATGTATATATGTGTTACATATGCATGTGCACAAATATGTCCTCATATATATGTATTAGTGTATATACATACATACAAATGTATATATATGTTTAATATCATCTTGATATTTCACTTCATTCAGTCTGATTATCTATTATTGTCCTTTGCTCCCAGTTATTGATGAGGAATCATAGGACTGCTGGCCCTTTCACTAAATGACCCTAGACTGCTATACTTCTTTGCTATCTTGTATTTGAGTCACAGATTGTATATGATCTTTATGTGCCTCCTTTGCTTAGCTGCTAGCTCTCATCACTTTCTATATAATCTCCAGAATCTCTAATTACTACCAATCTATTGGTTAATGATAATCAAGGTATTATGGTCATGAGAATATGTAGAATTCAAAAAGAGGAAAATATGTTTTGAGTAAAGGCTGTGGTCCCACAAATAAAATGCGTAAGCTTAAATATGAAGGCTTTGCAATGTCTACTACTTCACTGCCTAAGAAACCACATTTTGCTTTCTTCTTGGTTTTCTCTAATGTTCGGGGTAGATTGGTTTGACAGATGAAGAAACTGGATACATGAGATAAACCCTTATATGTAAGCAATGTCCAGGATTCATATATTGTGGGCTTAAAGTCAGAAGACTTGAATTTGATTTCTGGCTCTGCCACTTGTTAGCTATGTTATCTTGGTCTAGTAACTTCAAAACTCTGAGTTTCCATTTCCTCATCTGTAAAACATGAATCATCATATTTGTACAGCCTACCTGATAGGTTTGTTATGAATATGAATCAAGATAATTAATGTGACATACCTCAACAGTCTTAAAAAACAAGTAGAGAAATATCAACTATTATTTCATTTGCTTTTATAATGTCTCCTCACAATTTTCTTTGGAGTTCAGGTTGAAGCAGTTTTGAGACAAATTGTCATCCTGAATTTGTTCTTTAATATGTAAAGTTCTGTGGATAGTTGCACATTGGATAAAAGAGTGTTCTTTTCATAATTAGGTTAAATATTAAAATGCATCTTAATTTTTGGTAGGCTCACTGTAACCATCTTCAGGATGACTATAGGAGCAACAACTACCACCACTACTGCTGCTCCTGTTCCTATTCTTACTACTGTGATTACCACTAATATGGCTACTACTATCATTGCTACTATTATTACTACTATCACTACTACCATTCCTAATATTACTATTACTACCATTAGTATTCTATTACTATTACTGTTATTAGTACTATTATTATTACTAGCACTAATGCTACTATTACTATAATCCCTACCACTGTTATTCCTATTGCTACCATTAATATTATAGATATTGCTAATGCAACTTACCACCATTACTCTTATCATTATCACTACTACTACTACTGCCTTCACTACAACTATTAATAGTTTTACTGCTATTACTATCACTACTACAATTATAACTATTGTTTCTATTCTCACTGCTACCATTATTAACGCCACAGCTATTCCTATTCCTTTTTTAAATAATATTTTCCCAATCACATGTCAAGACAATATTTTTGCATTTATGTTTTCCAAGATTTTGAGTTCCACATTTTTCTCCCTCCCTCCTCCTCTCCCTTATTACTAAAATGGTAGGGAATTTGATATGGATTATGCATGTGCTATCATGTAAAGCTTATTTCCATATTAGTCACAATTGTGAAAGAAGAAACAGATCAAAGGAAAAAAAACAAAAAAAAAGAATACAGTAAGAAAAAAAAGAATGCTTCGATCTGCATTTAGAGTCCATTAATTTTTTATCTGGGTGTGGATAGCATTTTCGTTCTGAGTCCTTTGTACTTGTCTTGAATCATTGTGTTGTTGAAAAGAGCTGAGTAAACATTCATTGTTGAACATCACACAATGTTGCTGATACTGTGTGCAATGTTTCCCTGGTTCTGCTCATTTCATTTTGCATGAGTTTGTTCAAGTCTTTCCAGGTTTTTCTAAAATCTGTTTGTTCATAATTTCTTATTGTACAATAGTATTCCATACCATGGCTTGTTCAGCCATTCCCCAATAGATGGACATCTCCTCAATTTCTAATATTTTGCCACCACAAAAAAGGGCTGCTATAAATATTTTACACTTGTAGGTCCTTTTCCTTTGCTATGATCTCTTTGGGATACAGACTTAGTAGTGGTGTTGCTGGATCAAAGGGTGTGTGTATTCTGGTTGCCCTTTGGGCATAGTTCCAAATTGCTCTCTAGAATGGCTGGATCAGTTCACAACTCCATCAACAATGCATTAGAGTCCCAATTTTCCCACATCCTCTCCCATGTTTATTATTTTCCTTTTTTTTTGTCATATTAGCCAATGTGATAGGTGTGATATGGTACCTCAGAGTTGTTTTAATTTGCATTTCTCTAGTCAAAAGTGATTTAGAGCACTTCTTCATATGCCTTTAGACTGCTTTGATTTCTTTATCTGAAAACTGCCTGCTCATACACTTTGACCACTTATCAGTTGTGGAATGGCTTGTATTCTGATAAATTTGATTCAGTTCTCTAATATATTTGAGAAATGAGGAGGCTTCTGCTTTTTGATCCACTCTGCTATTTGCTTCTGTTTTATGGGAGAGTTCATCTTTCACATTCACAGTTATGATTACTAATTGTGTATTTCCTTCCATCCTATTTTTCCTCCTGTTTGTCCCCTCTCTCTCCTTTCACCCTTTTTTTCCTCAAGTGTTTTGCTTCTGTCTACCATCTCCCCCAGTCTTTCCTCTCTTCTTTCAGTCCCTTCCCTCATTATTTAGTTTCCTCCCCTCCTACTTTCCTGTAGGGTAAGACAGATGTCTAGATTCAACAGATTGTGTGTATTATTGTTTCTTTGAGCCAATAATATGAGACTAGGGTTCTAGTGATGCCCATCGCTCACCCTCCCATCTTTCCCTCCATTATAATAAGTTTTTCATGACTCTTCATGTGAAATAATTTACTCCATTCTACCTTTCCTTTCCTTCTGTACCCAGTGTACTTCTCTTTGTCATCCCCTAATTATTTCTATGTCATTTTTTCCAATTCACCTTATACCTGTACACTCTATGTATATTCCTTCTAGCTATACTATTAATGGTACAATTTTTAAGAATTACAAATATCATCTTGCCATGTAGGTATGCAAACAGTTCAGCTCCATTGAATCCCTTATGATTTCTTATACTTTTTTAGGCTTCTCTTAGGTCTTGATATTGGAGATCAAATTCTTTGTTCAATTCTGGTCTTTTTATGAAAGTTTGAAATACTTCTATTTCATTGAATGAGCATTTTCCCTTGAAGTATTATGTTTAATTTCACCAGGTAGGTGATTTTTAGTTGCAGTCTTAACTCCTTTGCCTTCAGGAATATCATGTTCCATGACCTTTGATCCTTTTATGTTGCAGCTACTAAGTCCTGTGTAATCCTGATATTTACATTATTTCTTTCTGGTCACATACAGTATTTTTTCCTTGACCTGATAGTTTTTAAATGTGGTTTTAATGTTTCTTGGAGTTTTTATTTTGGAATCTCTTTCCTGAAGTGATAGGTGGATTTTTTGAGTGCTTATGTTGTCCCTTGGTTCCAGGATATCAGGGCAGATTTCCTTGATAATTTCTTGAAAGATGTTGTCCAGAACCTCCTTTTGATCACGGCTTTCAGGTAGTCCAATAATTCTTAAGCTATTTCTCCTGGATCTATTTTCCAAGTCAATTGTTTTTCCAATGAGATATTTTACATTTTCTTCTATTTTTTTTATTCTTTTGAATTTGTTTGATTCTTGATGCCTCGTAGAGTCATTAGCTTCCCCTTGCCCACTTATAACTTTTAAGAACTTGCTTCCCTAAATTTGCTTTGTACTTCCTTTTCCATTTGGCCAATTGTTCTAAGTTGAAATGGTGACCAATAATAAAGATGAGTGATTAAGGACAGTCTAAGCTTAGGGTTATATGATACAAATGCTATTTTGCTAAGTCAATTCAGAACATTGAAATGCAGTGTGAAGCCAGATACTCGGAAATCCTTTGTGAGTACTTGTGTACCCTAGTTAGTAAATAATGATTAAACAGAGTTTTAGCGCTTGTGCATCCACTGAACAATGGAGAAGTATCATTTTGTTGATACAACCAATCAGTCGATAAACATTTATTAAGCACCTCCTATGTTCTAGGACCTTTGTTAAATTACTGTGGTTATAAAGATCACCAGAATTGTAAGGAACTGAGAAAGAAAGTGGGGCCTATGTAATGAAGGGGCTTACTCAAGGTCACATAACTTAGATTTGGTACAGCTGTGACTAGAGCTCAGATTTTCTGGCATCCAAGTCTAGTATTCTACCTACCTTGTCTGTTACATTCTCATCTACAATATCAACAATCATCATCCTGGAAACATAATCATAACATAATAATGAATTTGTTTCACATATACAAAGCATACTCAAGAAGCTAAGTGTCCTGACCCAAAAGACAATGGAAATACACTTGAAAGTAGGTTGTAGCATATTTCCAGCAATAGTTTCTTTATGCAAAATGGTGTAAAAGATATCACTAAAGAACTTTAGTAAGATCTGCTTTTTTTTCCCTTCAAAAAATGAAGGAAGAACATGGTTTGATAACTAAGTTCAAAATTATATATAAAATGTTTACTTTTTGTTTGTTTGCATTTAGAATGGTGGAAACAATAAAGGAACCTACCCTTGAGGAAATGATTTTGACCAAAAAGGAGGAGTTTATTGAAGACAGAAATGTTGGGGCAATTGATCACTGCATGATGGAATTCATGATTAACGACAAAACAATTCAGCAGAATTTCATACACATTTCCGCTAGGGGTGTGTGTGTGTGTGTGTGTGTGTGTGTGTGTGTGTGTGTGTGTGTGTAAAGTTTTAAAGAGCTCAGAGAAGAGATTCAGTATCTAATAGCTTAACAATTTTGAAAGAAGGTTAGGCCCAAGAAGAATTGGAAACTTTCAAAAACGTAATTCTGGAAACATAAGAGATGATTAGAAAAATCAAGAAAAAGGCAAACTATCTTAAAAAACTGGAGCTAGTTAGACTGGAGAAGAGAAGACTCAGGGAGTACATGATAGAATTCTTCAATATTTGAAGAGCTTTCATGTTTTATTTCTTCTTTTTAGCCCCAGAGAGCAGAACCAGGATCAATAGGAGAGTTACAAAAAGGAAAATTTAGACTTCTTGTCAGGAAAACAAAACAACAATAACAATAAAACTTCCTAAAAAGTAGAGTTGTCCAAAAATAGAATAAACTACTTTAAGGGTTTATGAGTTTCTTCTCTCTGAAGCTCTTTAAACTGAGGTTGTGTGATTTCTTATTAGGAGCAAGATCAGTGGTAGACAGAATGCTAGAAGACCTGAATGTAAACAACACCACAGATACTTACCATCTATGTGTGTGATCTTGGGCAAGTCATCTAACCTCTCTAAGTCTAAGTTTTCTTATCCACCAAAAGTACTGCTGATTTTAAAAGGTAGTGGATTCCATTCATTGAATGTTCTTTCTTCTTACCTCCACTTCCTAAATATTTGGCTTTCTGTCAACCAGATTCATCTCAAATCTCACCTTCTGTATAAGGCCTTTTGCATTTTTCCCTCCTCTTCCCTTCCCACTATATGTATGTGTATTCTAATATATGTACATATGTACATATATTAGAATATTTTTACAGAATGATGGGGAAAAGAGACACACGCATATATGTATGTATGTGCATACATACATACATATATATGTGTACTTTGTGTACCTTGATATTTGCATGTTGTTTCTCCAATTAGAATTTGAGCTCCTTGAGGGCATCACCTTCAACTTACCCGTGTTTGTAACCACAATGATTAGAACAGTCCCTGGCATATAGTAGTCACTTAATAAATGCTGATTGAGATGAATGACTGACTTACAGAACCTACATGACAGTGTTATAAAGCTCATAAAAGAGAATATATCTAAAGTGCTTTGAAACCTGAATACGCATAATAATAATATTTATTATTATATATTGATTTGTGGTTTTTGTTGTTGATTCCTTTGCCTGTATGTTTTCACTGGATTAAAACTGAAGCCTCTTCCAGCTCTCAGATCATGTAATTCTGTGATTGATGCTACTACACAGGCAATTTAACCACAACTCAGATTTAAAAAAAAAAAAGGAAACATGATTGTGAAGGCAAGTTAATTAAGATGAATACAAAAGAGTAGCAATATCCAGTAATGAGTTTTAGAAATGCTTTGGGAAGATTTCAGATAGCTAGAGACAATAACAACAAAAATTATCTTTTGTTTCTTGTTTGCTTGTTTGTTAAACTGTGTTAAGGACAAGCAAAGACTCAAAGAATGAATAGTCCTCTTATTCTTTCTCTTCTTTTTGGTAGCGTGGAAACTGGTAAAGCTAATGATATATGAACTTCCTTTAAGAAAGTCATAGCATATAGAATAAAAGAAGTGACAGATTTACTCTGTTCTGGACAAGACCATACCAGATTACTGTGTTAAGTTCATCGTCTTACATTTTAGGAAGGATGTGAAAAAGAGAGATTGTATCCAAAGGAGAGCAATGAGAATGGGCAAAAAAAAAAAAAATGATAGGTTGAAAGAACTAGAGTTGAATAGCTAGATAAATAGAAAAAATAAGTTTAGGGGACATATTTGTAGGCTTTAAATATTTAAGTTTTGTTTTATGGAAGAGGAATTCTATTTGTTGTTGTTAGTTCCAGGCACAGAATTAAGAGTAATTGATGCAAGTGGAGAAGACAGATTGAGACTTGTTAGGGAAAACTTCCTATTAATTCAGCTTGTTATCCATATACTCTGGTGTCATCCCCATATCTACTCTTTGCTTCCCCACCCCATGTTAATTCAGTTATTACATCTCACTGATTCTACATCAACAAAAGCTCTCCATCCCATCCCCCTCTTTCTACCACCTTAATTCAGGCCCTTCTTATCTTTTACCTCTGTTACTGTAACAGCCGCATAATTATACACTAAACTTCTGATCTCTCTCTCTCTCTTTCTATCCTGCCAAGTAGTCAAAATAACTTTCCAAAAGTACAAGTCTGAATAAGACTCCCTTCAGCTCATGAACTTTCAGTGGTTCTGTATTGCCCCAACTCCCTTCCTCCCTTAACCTCCCACTCTACAGCAGCCCAACCATAACACTGCTGTCTCTGGAATGCCCACTCCATAGGTAACCAACTTGCTTTCATCTTAAATCATTTTCTTTCTTGCTTCCTTCATCTTCATGGATTCAGTGAGGCCTGGATACCTTCTGATGACATAGCCTTTCTTTCCAGGACAAATTGCTCTTTCACTTATACTCTTCAACTCACTGATCATGGTGGGGAAGTAGTATTAATCCTTGCTTCTCATAGCTACTTCCAGATTCTCCTTCTTTCATCATCATTCAGTAATCTGTCCTCTTTTGAGGTTCATTAATCCATATTTATCACCCAATCGAGATACTGGGAGTTGTTCTTTACAGACCTTCAGGAAACTTTCCTTCCTTCTAGTAGTTCATTGCCTGCCTAACAGTCTTTCTCTCCTTCTCCAACTCTATTGTGATACTAGGAGACATTTATACATATACATACACACATAGATACATGTGTGTACGTATGTATATGTATAAGTACCTGTGTATGTATCTATGGATGTGTATATGCGTGCATATACATATGCATGCATATACATATGCATATGTATTTACAGACCATATGTACATACATATACATACATATATGTATATATGTGTATACACATATACATGTACTTCTTCAAATATTCTAATCTCCAAATTTCACCACTTGGTCTTTTCCCATGACTTACTTCTTTATCCTACTCCAGCTCTACACGAAGATTATCCAGTCATTCTCTTGATCTTTCCATCACTTAGAAGTAAGAAATTCCTTTAATCTGGTCATATATTGTTATTCTACCTCTCCCTTTTTCTTGCTGCTTCAAGCCCTGTTCTTTTTCTTTATTGTGATCTCTAACCACTCCACCCTTCATTCTTTCCCAGGCCGTTACTCCTTCATTAACTACACTCTCTTCCCTTTCCCATCTTCATTTCCTGGTAAACTATTTCAGCTCCACACTGTCCTCTTTTCTTGAGTCCCTTGCCTCTTTTTCCTATTAAAGCTATCACTCTGCCAAACCCCAGCTTTGTATTATCCCCACTATTTACTGTCTTCACTGCTACTCATATATTTTTGAATGAAGCTGGAGAAAACAGTAACAACAACAACAACAATAATAATTTTAAAAATTTGCTAACTGTTCTATGTTGTTCAGTCATTTCAGTCACATTCAACTCTTTGTCATCCCATTTCAGGTATTCTTGGCAAAGAATAGAGTGGTTTGCCTTATGTTACAGATACAGAAGCTGAGGCAAGCAGAATTAAGTGACTTGCCCGGGGTCAAACAGCTATTAAGTGTCTGAGATTAGGTTTGAACTCAGGAAGAAGAATCTTCTTGACTCCAGGTCTGGCACTCTGTCCACTGTGCTACCATGCCAACTGGGTCCACTAAAATTTTATGTTATAGAATCTCAACAGTACTCTCACTCTGTCAAGGAAATCCTTTTACATTTGCCTAAATGAATCACTCTCCCACTCACAACAGCTCTTCCAATCTTTTACATTCCTCTTCAACCCCTGTACAGATGCTCCTCTCCCTAGCCTCTCAATTGAGCACCTTGCCTCATATATCACTGAAAAAACTGAGATCATTTGCAGAGATTTCCACCTTTGCCCTGTTTCTTATCTCATATTACTCAAATGCCTTCTATCACTATTCTTCCTTCCTTCTTGTTTTATATGAAGATATAGCCCTTCTCCTTGCCAACTTAAACCCCTCTGTGTACACATGTGGTCTCATTGCATCTGATCTTCTTCAGAATATTACCCCCTCTATGATCCTAGTCTCACTAATCTTTATTTTATCACTGATCTTCACTCTCTCCCTCTCTACTAGCTACTTTTTTCCTACCTAAAAATATTCTCCATCCTCAAAAAACATTCACGTAATGTGAAAACTAATGATCTTTTCTCAATCTTCATATTTCTTGATGTCTCTGCAGCCTTTATCACTGTCAATCATCCTTTTCCTGCTGATATTTCCATAACCCACCCCCTTTCTAACTTTTTAATATTCTTTCACCTTACTCACTACCTGTATTTTGCAATCAGTGACACCAACCCCCTTGCTGGTCCTTGCACACAACATTCTATAACCACATTTATTTATTTAATTGTAATTTTTTATTTATATATTTAATTTTCCCTGTCTGTCTCTTATGCTTGGAATGCCCACCCTCCTCATCTCTGCCTTCTAGCTTCCCTGGTTTCCTTCAAGTCTTATTTAAAGTTCTATCTTCTGCAAGAAGTTTTTTCTAGTCCTCCTTTATCTTAATTCTTTTCCTCTCACACAACCTCTAATTTATTTTTTAGAAACTTGTTTGCTCATAGTAGTTTAAATCTAGCCTTCCCTTTAGACTGTGAGCTCCTTGAAAACAGGGATTGCTTTTTGCTTTCTTTTTTTTTCTCTAGCCCTCACCACAGTGTCTGACATACAGTAGGGGCTTAGTGAATGATAGCTTACTTTTGATTCAGGGACAGGAGTTCCTAATTATTTTTTCATATCTTGACTCCTCAGCAAAGTGTCTAGCATATAATAAGTTATTAATGAAAGCTTGTTATTTACCTAGCTGATATTTTGAAGTATGGTGAAGCCATGGACCTCCTTCTTGGAACAAGGTTTTAACATGCATAGAATTACAAAAGAAATCAATTATATCCAAACATACTTATCAAAACATTCATTTTAAATCAAGGTAAGGAATTCAAGTAAAGAACCCTTGCTTAAGAATAAAATACAAACTCAAAAAAGCCATTAAAACCTTTCACACTCTGGTTCTATTTGTTTTTCCATTTTTATTTCCTGTTACTCCTTTTCATTATCCCCCATGCAATCACTCCTCCCTTCTCCCTCTTAAGAATCCTTATAGTCCTTCGAAGTGCCACTAACAGGCCACTTTCCTGCTTCCTTTTTCTGTCCTGATACATTGATGCACATTATTGATCTATTTATATGTTGTAACCTCCTAATTGGAGGTAAGCTCTCTTGAGTGTAGACATTTCTTTTTTGTCCTTATATACTCAGAATCAAGTCAGTATCTCACATATAGAAGGTGCTTGATAAACATTTATTGGGTTGAACTTGATTGGATTGAGTAAAACTCTCTATATTCCTATGGAGAAAGAGGTGGAGAAGTCTACAGAGCACCCTTCTTAGAGTTAGGGAAGACTAGGGATAATCTGTGTTAGAAACTTACTGACCAAGTCACTTGAGTTCTCTCAGCTTCTGTTTACTCAGTTGTAAAATGGGGACAATAGATAATAGCACCCATTACATAAGATTGTTGTGAAGATCAGATAGAGGGAAAGCAAAATGAGACTTATTAAATTATAACAGGGTTAGGAGTTAGGACATTCAGAGCAGGTAAGGGGTGCTTGCTTAGGATAAAGAATTGATTCAGCTAAGAACAACTACCTAGATCAGTTCTTGCTACTGATCTGTGTTCTCTTGCAAGCTCCATGAAACTCCAGCCCTTTGCATCGTCCTAGCTATTTTGTTCACAAGTGTCTGGGAAACTGTATCAGTGGCCAAAAACTTAATTCCTTGACCTAGATAAATCTTAAAGACAGTTTCATTACAAGTTAATTTTACTAACTTTAATGAGGCTTGAGGAAGGACTGTCTTTTGGATATTGTTCCCAACATACCACACTCATTGATGGTGGAATCCTAAAGATTTTCTATAACTGGAAAAGACTAAAAAATCCTGCCCTTGAGATGCAAAAAGCATGCCATAGGCAGCCCTGAAGAAAATATAAAATAGAAAGATAGCAGCTAAGTGCTGGGGATAGAAAGAAAAACGAAAATTGACCTTGATCTCAAGGAGTTCACAATCTGGGGAGATGCTATGCAAATAACTATATGGAAACAAAATATTTTAGACATACATCGGCATGCAAACAGAAAGAAAACAGTAGCATTAAAGAGGCACGGGAGAAACTTCTTTTAGAAGGTAGAATTTTAGCTGAGACCTAAAGGAAACGACTAAAGCCAGGAAGTAGAGATGAGGAAGGAGGGAATCTAGACATGGTGGACAGTCAGCAAAAATGGAGGGAAATGGGAGAGAAACAAGAAGGCTGGTGTCACTGTGTTAATGAATCATAGAGTACATGCAAATAGAATAAGACCAGAAAGGTAGGGACAGTTTTTATATGGCAAGGTTTCTAGGCCTTTCACTATATAGTTCAGATCCACTCTAGCTTGCCAATGTTTTTTCAAATATGTGCCTCATAGAATTGATCATACTACTTCTCCTATTAACTGACTGAAACAATGAGAATATTACCTCCCTATTTCTGAACATTGGTTATTTTGGCTGCCATCAAAAACTGAATCAAATTATTGATTGGAGGTCCACTAAAACACCCAGATCTGTTCACCTAAACCATTATCTAACTGAATGTTTTTCTTAGCTAGACAAGGTCAAAGAAGTAAAAACTGGCATTTTTGGAAGTGTTTTTAACCCAACTGCTAGACTTGATAATTGCTGATATTTTCATAGCATTTTAAAGGTTGAAAAGTGGTGGTGCAAATACATTTTTATCATTTTATCTTCTTAACAATCCTGCAAAGTAAATTCTCTAATATTAATCCTGATTTTGTAAATGAAGAAATTAAGGTTCCAAGAGGTAAGGAGACTTGTCTATGATTTTATAGCTAAAAAGTGTCAGAGATAGAATTTTAACCTGGGTCCTTCACATTACAAATCCACCACTCCTCCAGTATAACGGACTATGGCTGCTTTATATTCATCCACATTAAATCTCATGTTATTAATTTTGGCCTATCATTCCAGCTTACTTGGATTTTTTTGGATTCCATTGTCATCCAATGTGTTGGTTATGTTTGTCTAAGTTAGCCCTTCATATGTAGGTTGTCCCCATATTTCCTTGGGTATTAGTTACAACTTTCATTTACATATTATTGGAGTTAATATTATAGCTTTTCTTTGTGCGTCTCAGAGTATACTAGAGTACTGTGTTTTATTGTTCTTTTCTCCAAATGTGACCTGGTCACATTTGATTCTATGATTTGATTGGATTCTTGATCTTTTTAAGGCATACATGTTTATTAAATTGACAGTATTAAAGGTGAAAATTATATTGAAAAAAAATTAAAACAATTGACAAAGAAGATTACACTTGGTTAATGGGACCCACTGGCAACAGTAAGTATTAATTGTAAAGATCCTGGCCTGCATTTCTCCAAGTCTGCCATGTATGTCTTGCAACTGGCAGATAGGTAATTTAAATCATGCAATATCAACCCATGCTCTTGCTCCTCCCTCTCTGTCCCATGGTCTCAAAGAAATTTTAGAGGAAGGACAGTGTTCCTTTCTGACTTGATGGCAGTCTATCTTTTGCCCCTTTCATTGTTTATTTCCTTCCTCTTTTATACCCTGGTCACTGATTCTCCCTGCTGAAGATCTGAGAAGGGTAAGAAAGGGAAGGGGAAAAAAAGACTTATTAAATATCTACTATAGATATTGTACTAAGTGCTTTATAAATATTATCTCATTTGATCCTCATAACAACCCAGGAAGGTAGGTGTTATTATTATCCCTATTTTATACTTGAGGAAACTGAGGTAAACAGCAATTAGGTGACTTGCCCAGCTAGTATATGTCTGAGGCCAGATTTGAACATATGGTCTCCTGAGTCCAGACTCAGCACTCTATCCACTGCACCTCCAGCTGCCTAAAAACTGTGGAGAATCATGTTTCTTTCTATTACATTTAAGTTATTTCCTTTCTGAGACAGGAAGAAATTATTTGTGTGGAAGCAAACTGATAAATTTAGACATACAAATACTTTGTTTAACACAGAGCTAAACATATGTACAAGCTTGGACTCATACAGAAGCATAAAAAATAGGTAAATATACACACATGAGCTTAAATACATGATTCATGCCGAATGCATGCATGCAAACAGATATGCATTCATCCACTCAGAGACATACAACCACATTTACATGAACACTTGTATAAATTCAAATCCATTGTGTGTATGATATTTATTCAGTCCTTTTTTAGGACTGAATCTGCATGGCCACACTTGGGGTTTTCTTGGCAAGGATACTAGAGTGATTTACCATTTCCTTCTCCAGCTCATTTTACAGATGCAGAAACTGAAACAATCAGGGTTAAGTGACTTGCCCAGGGTTACATACCTGGTAAATATCTGAGGTTGGATTTGCACTTATAAAGATGAGTACTCCTGATTCCAAGTCACTGAGCCACCTAGCTCTGTCTCCCTGCCCATGGGTATATGTATATATATACACATATACAATGTGTATATATACATATACGTACACACACATATATATACATATACACACATATATGTACATGTATGTATGTATGTATATGTGTACCTAACATACAGACTGTGCACACTTGTCCATAGCCAATATTCTAAGGGTTAGTGAAGCCATGATGATGACAATTATTATAACCAGCACTGGTATGTATGGCCTTTTAAATTTTCTCAAATGTTTTACATATACTATTTAATTTGATTTAATTCTTATGGCAATATTGGAAGGTGGATATGATTATTATCCACATTTGACAGGTGAGGAAAATAAGATGATAACAATTAAATGGCTTGACCTGGGTCACAGAGCTATTAATTATGTCTGAGGTAGGATTTGAAATCTGGTGTTCCTTACTCTAAGTCTGGCACTCCAGACACTTTGTTTCAACATAATAATAGAACTGAAGTTTTATTGATAGCATTTAATTTGATTGTTTTTTCCCTACACTCCATTCACCTATTTTTTTTTTTTTTGGTCATAAATGAATCAGAAGGAAGTAGTAGATCCAAAATGATTTTTACATTTCTCTCTCTCAATATATATCTGAAGTGTCCATGTCCATCTAGCTATCTAACCATGTATCCTTCAGAATTCATGGACAAAATGTCATGCAGTAATTTGATCCATAGATTATCTGAGATTTCCAGGAGGTTTCTGAGAAGATGGTTTTGAAGTGGTTTCTTAAGATGGATGTTCACATGTATTGCTCCTGCATCCTTACTGAAGGATCACTGGAAATCACAAATGCAATTTATGTTTTTGAAAAGCTAGATTTATCATTTTTCTGAACCCCCTCCCCAGCAGCCATACCCACATTCCTATTTCCTGGAACAGAAATTAATAAATAATCATAAAGTGTTACAACTTCAAAAAAAAAAAAAACAACTTTGGGAATTGTCTCATCTAACACTTATTTTCCAGGCAAGGAAGTTGAGACCTATAGTTTAGAAGCAACTTACTCAAGGTCATGTATAGAATAAGTTGCAGAAGCTGAGATTCTCAATCCAAATCTATTGTTCTCTTCAGTCTCTTTATTGCCATTGAAGAATTTCCTGGGGGACTCTAAAAGACTGTTCATTCACGGTGGCTCCCTGCAGATTTTGGCTGGAGCACAGAGAATTGGAAATGAGGGAAAAAATGCCCAGTTGGAATCTTAACTGGTTAGCAGAAATGTAAAAGGTAAAGATAAGCAGCAAAAACCCAAAACATGAGCACAAATGGGGATCTCCTTACTAGAGGAGAGAATTTATATTTCAAGATATAGGATGCTCTAGTTAGAAAATGTGGTGGACTTGGTGTCAGATGAGTCTTGGGGTCATAGATTGTCTCTGACACTTACCAACTCTGTCAATCAGTTGCTCAACAAGCATTTATTGCATAATTACTATGTGCCAAATACAGTACTAAGAGCTGGAGATATAAATACAATCCAAAAGAAAGACATTTTTCATCCATTTAATGGAAGAAACAATCACATAAAAGGAAGCTGAAAGATAGAGGGTGTAAGAGGAGAATAGTCCTATGGGTACAGTGTGGATTCTGATTATAAATATACTTATATACTAATATAGTATCATGTATAATAATATATAAAAGTAATCAGACTTTCAGGTCCAGAAGATTAGTGGTAGAGTCTAGAGAGCCACAAAATCATGGTGAGCTGGAACTTTCCTTAAAAATGAGGTTCTGGGAGGAATGAACCAATCAGAAGAAAGGCCAACAAGGATAGAATTAACTTCTAGGTTAGGAGGTCCAGGAGAAGAGTGAATTTCCAGAGTGAAGAGTCTGAATGATCATTTGACTGCTCAGAACCTCAATTTTCTCATCTGTAGATTATATGGAATGATATCTGAAAATCTTCAAGTTTGCCAAGAGCACCAAGTTAATAGATGAATAGTAGTTTTATAAATCTTTAATGACTATGCAAACTCTAGTTATTATATTACCCTGAGTTCCTTTTGTATCAAAACAAAGAGAAAGCAGAAAAGAGGAAATGTTTCCTCCAAAGTCACACAGGACAGTCTGACAAATAGAGAAGGCTAAGAAACCCAGTTTCTCCTGATTCCCTGGCTACTTTTCTTTCCACTACATCAAGCCACCCCTCATTACTACTTTATCATTAAATTATCCTCCTTAAGATGGTGAATCAAAGACTGATGTCATATTTCTAACATTTATTTCAGATTTTTCCACATAGGAATATTCACAACAGACATAATTCTTACAAAGATAAAGGAGAAAAAGTCTTCTGACGAGCTCATGAGTTTATTTTTCACAGGTCTAATTGCTAGGACATGGGTTATTTTAGTGTTTGTTTTGTTTTTGTTGTTTATTTTTTAAATATCATAGCTCACTCTCCATGTACAAGGATAAATGAATTTGCTTCCTAAAATATGGAAGATCTTGGGCAGATCACATACCCATCATTGAGCTAGGAGTAATAATACATATACTTCCAAGCTCAAGGAAGTGTTGTGAGGAAGGCATTCTACAAGGTAAAGCATTACATAAACACAAGGGGACAGTGATAAAATGAGTAGGTTGAACAAGGAGCTAATCTCTGTTTCTTTTTCACTCCTCTAGTCCAAATTCCATGTATTACCCTTTTTATATATTTTAGGGTAATTTTAATGGGCAGCTAGGTGGCATAGTGGATAGAGCACTAGGCCTAGAGTCAGTAAGACCTGAGTTCAAATCCAGTCTCAGACACTTACTAGCTGTGTGAACCCATATAAGTCATTTAATCCTGTTGGCCTCAGTTTCCTCTTCTGGAAAAGGAAATGGTAAACCAGTCCAGATTGCCAAGAAAATAGGGTCATTAAGAGTTGGACACAACTAAAAATTACTGGAAAGCAAATCTTTTAGCACTAACTTGTTAGGATTCCACTACCCCCCAATGGGATGGATCTTTGATTTCAGGAGTGTAGGTACATCCTGGTGTGGAAATTCCTTCCACTGATGTGAATTACTGGCCTTACTGCAACTTGCAGTCTTAGAGAATTTCCTAAAACACTGAAAGATTAAATAACTTACCCAGAGTCACACAACCAATACATGTTAAAGGCAGAACATGGTTATCTTGATCATCATAACTTTAGTTATCACAATCACCATCGTTGTTGGGTTTTGTTTGATCTTAAGGTTTACAAAGTACCTTTTTTAATATCATAATTTTATGTAATTAGCATATTCTCATTGGTCCCCACTTTATAAATGAGGAAACTGAGGTATGGAGAGTGGAAATGACTTGTTTAGGGTCAATATCCTGTAATTTAATTGACAGTGTTTCTCTCCCCACCAAAATAAAACATAGGATAGGAAACACATAAATTCAGAACTGGAAAGACCTTGACTCCTCTATAATTTAGTAAATAGTTTCATGAATCATAGTGATTGAAAACAAGTCATCCCCTCATGGCTAAACAGTTCATAGATAAGTTGTGGGACAGACATAAACTCTCTCTATCCAATTGCACTCAATGTATTTCTAAGTTTGTAGCATCTTGCAATCCACTGGTATAGACATCAAGAGCTTAGAATCCACTGGTATAGACATCAAGAATCCAAGATCGTCTTTATGCCAGGGACATCTCTCTGTCAGGACACTTCTATGTCAGGAGCATATCAGAATAGGATTTTGAAGAAGAAAAAAAAAACAAGCAAAGAAATAAATAACCACCAAATAGAATCAAATATAAGGAAATAGTATAAAAGTTTGTATTTCTTACCCAGTGCAATGTCAGCTAAGAATAAAATATATTCACTTGAATTAGAATGGAAAATCCATTGATCTGGAAGACAATATCCTTCACTCTACCAAAACTAATTGTTTAAACTTGGACAAATTGCCTCACCTCTCTAGACCTCAATTTCCCCATTTGCAAAATTATCATTTCATACTTGATCATCATTAAAGCTTCTTCCAGCTCAATCATTTCAAAACTGTGTTATACAAGCAAAAGTTCTGATTTGTTTCCTTCATAATGCCTCAACGAATCTTTGAAAAGTTGTCTTTTTCTTCCCCGTAACTCTTTGCAAAGGTTCTTTCTTTCATTTGCAAGTTTTCCACGTGCAAGGTTTCCTTCTCCTTTCCTCTTCTGAAGATTACAAATGCCATGACCCCCAATGATCCTGCACAGAACAATTCTCTTGTATATCATGACAACTGTAACAATGCCGCCTGTCAATTTCACTTCCCCTCAGGAAGCCACTAGAGTGAGTACACCTAAGGAATTTTTATAGGGGATATCTATATTGCACCTTATTGTTGGATGGAAATCTTATTTCACCTAACATTTGAAGTGTCTTATGCGAAGACATCACATTTCAAATCCCTAAATAAAACCTTTTTCTAAAAATCTATGGGTGACTTAATAAGTATGAGTTAATTCCTTATAATCAACTACATAGTCATTTCCCATTTAATTCTAAAATAAAAAAATGTTCTTTATTCCCACTTATTGGTCTAGGCCACTTTTAGAATTTCTCTTTCGAGGAAAACAGCCAAATCTTATCTTCCCACCCTCATTCTACATATGAGGATTCTTTCAAGGAGTCAATGATATGTCTTGGCCCTTAAGGTTTTTCTCAGGGGTGGGAGGAAAGGATGAAATAGGAATGAAATCTATAATTTAAGTAGTATAGGGAATTACTGAATGAGGCAAAGTCCTCTACCAATGTATTTCAACACCTTCTTTTCAATTTAACAGTTTTATAGAGTTGCCAAAAGCATACCAATATGTGTGGTAGGTATGAATTTAATACAAGGTTTCTTGGCATTAAGGACAGCATTCTATCCACTACATCACATCAGTTTCATCTGTATAGAGGGACTTGGACAAGATGAACAGTAAGCCTCCGACTTTTGATTTTATATGCTCTGATACTGAGGTATTACGGTCTCTTTGAGTTCTAAAGTCTAAGATTGGTAGCACAATGTTTTGTAAAAATCACTGAATTGAAAAGCTAGCATTTAGAGAGAATTTTAAAGTTGACAAATAACTAGGTATGTTATCTCACTGATCTCCACAGCAATCCTGTGAGGTCGGTACTATGATTATTCCCATTTTACATATGAGGAAACTGAGGTGAGAGAGATTAAGTGACTTGCTCAAGGTCACACAGCTAGTTAGTTCTTGAGATAAGATTTGAATGCAGTTTTTTTTTCCTGACTCTAATTCTATTCTTCACTGCACCAACTAGCTTCCTATATGAGGAATTATTGAAAAATCTCAACTATTATTTACTACCTATGTGACTAGTCAAATAACTTAATTTTGCTGGGTCTCAAATTTCTGTCGTGGCCAGAATCTAACAAAGGGCAGACAGACTGAGGTAATTCTCCCAGTGAGATATCCTTTATTAGCAGGGATAAGCAGCCTGGTAACAAAAGTGTCTTATGGCTAGCCCACATTTGTGCCAAAGACCTGGAGTGTGGGCTGACAGTGTCTTTTATACCTAAGTGTTTCTTCCTTCTACTTGACTTGACAGTACATCATTTGGACCTCCCCTGCCAAACATAAAGTAACCCTGATTGTGGACAGTTTAATGAGGAGGGGCTAAGAGTTTGCAATGACTTCCTATTGTTTAGTATCCTTTGTGTTCAAAGAGGACCAGAAAAATGTCACAATGTCAGGGTCAATGGACAGTGAGTCTGGTCCTGACTGATCATGCCAATATGATCTTGAAAGGCTCTAGTGCAGGTCAGGCCCAAATAGTTCCTACGACCATTTGGGATGAAGTTGCATCTAAATTGGTGCATCTTACATTTCTTTTGAGTTACTGCAATACTGCAACAGAGCACAGTGCCTTCTTTGATATGGACACCCTATGCTGGACAATCCTGTGCCAATGTCTCCCATGTCTCACAATCAATACCAAAGTTCAAAGAGACCTTGAGAGTTTCCTTGTATCATTTCTTCTGACCTTCGTGTGAGTACTTGCCTTCTGTAAGCTCTCCATAAAATAGTCTTTTACTCAAGTGCAAATTTGGTATTTGAACAACATGGCCAGCCCATGATATGCTCTCTGCAGTAAAGTTTGAATGCTTCTCAGTTTAGCTTGAGAAAAGACCTCAGCAACTGATACTTTATCTTGCCAGGTGATTTTTGGAACCTTCCTAAGGCAATTCCAAAAGTAGCGGTTCAATTTTCTGACATGGTGTTGGTAGACTGTCCAGATTTCACAGGCATACAACAATGAGATCAACACAGCAGACAGGTAGGGAGCCTAATACCTCTTCTCTCCCCCAATTTCCTTTGGAGCCTCCAAAACAGTGAGCTGGCTCTGACAATGCATGCATTAGTCTCATCATCTATGTGTACATCCTTGGAAAGTATACTACCAAGGTAAGTAACTATCCAAAGAATTCAAAATTTCTCCATTTGCTGAAACTGATGGTTCCATGTATGGGTGGTGTGGTGCTTGCAGGTAGAGAACTTCTGTTTTCTTGGTGTTAATTGTCAGACAAAAATTAGCACAAACAGCAGAGAATCAATCCATACTCTGTTGCATTTCTGCCTCAGAGGCTGTATTGAGAACACAGTCATCTGTGAAGAAAAATTCGCACATCGACTCTTCCTCCACTTTAGTCTTGACTTGTAAACTTTTCAAGGTACATAATTTATTGTTAGTGCATTAGCTGATCTTGATGTCATTTTTATCCTCATTGAAGGCATCTGGCAACATCACTGAGAACATCACGGTGCAAGCACGGGAGCTAATAGAGAACCCTCCTTCACTTCATTGGTGACTAGGAAATTGCAAAAGTATCATTCTTTATCCAGAACCCATGCAAGCATGCTGTCATGAAACTGTTGTGCAATACTGATGAACTTCTCCAGGCAACCAAATTTCACTGTGATCTTCCCCCAAGCCCTCGCAACTGACAGTATCAAAGGCCTTGAGATCGACACATGTTTTGTATAAACCTTATTCTTTCGAAAAAACTACCTGATCTTTAGAGGTTGGTTTCTGAGGAAATGGGTAAATTCACAAAGAAATATTGGTAATGAGTAATACAATTCAACATTAATTTTCCTCAGTTTTCTTACCAATAAAAAAGAAGTCATTGTTACTCTGGAGGATCTTTAAAATCCCTTTCATCTCATATTCTATGATCCACGTTCAAAAATTGTTTTAAATTTCTTTTCAGTTTTAATCATTTATGACTATACAACCCTCATTAAAAAAAAAGAGCCAGAAGGACTTCACAGTATATATGATCAAATCTGTGTCTGACATATGAAACATTTTTTTTTATATCTTCAGTATGTGGTCATACACTCTTACTTTAAACATATTCAATGAAAGAAGATGCATGCTCTCCTATAGTATCCCACTGAATTGTTAGACAGCCCTTGTTTTCTTTTCTTTTTTTAATACTTTCTTAAGAAGAATTGACCTGGCTCTAATTTCTAGGTATAAGATCATAGGTCAGTAATTTTAGTACTCTGGGCCTCAGGTTCCTTTCCTAAAAAAATGCTGTCATTGGCCTAGATGGCCCGTGAGGTCCCTTCCCAGTCTAACTCTATGATTCTTTGATATTTATGATGATCTAAAGATTTAGCTGTCCTCTAAATCCTACAACTTTTAAACCAATTAAAAAAAAAGCTTATTGAGCATTTACTATGAACAAGGTAACACCTGAGGCCCTGTGGGGATAAAAAAGACTTCTGATGTATATTTTCCCTGATCTCAAAGTGTTTGCAATTTCTAAAATTTCACCTCTTCTCTCCATTTCAACCACCACCATTTGAGTTCAGGCTTTCATGATCTCAGGAACTATTTTAATGACCTCTTGACTGGTCTTTCTGTCTCTAGTCTCTCTGTCCTCTTGTTCCATCCATTACACAGCTTCTAAAATAAGGTTACTAATACATAGACTGGGTCATCTCATTGCCCTTTGCTGAAAGTAGGGGGTGTTAGTGATTATCATTTATAAAACAGAACACAAGCTTCTTACATTGGCATTTACAATCCTCTATAATCTGGTTCTAAGCAACCGTTCACCCTTTGTTCACTCTACTCCCTTTAAGCACTGTATCAATCAAAGAAACCAGTTTCTTTCAGGGTTAGGGTAAAAGGACTATTCAACACACTAAAGGAACTAGCCGGCAACAAGTTCTGACTCTGACATTAACAACCTATGGGGCAATCAGCATGTCACATCATCTTTCTGGGCCTTATCTATATATGTAATATAAGGGATGGATTAACTTTTTCCTAAGGGCCTATTCATATCTAACATTTGTTATCTTGTGTTTCAGCATTTGACTTTGTAAGATTCCTTGTCATTTTAACATTGTCATTCAATCAATAAAGATTTATTAAGTGTCTACTACTTGTCGAGGCACTGTGCTAAGTACTAGATACACACACACACACACACACACACACACACACACATGACAATCCCTGTCATCAAAGAGCTCACAATCTAATGGGAGAGATAATATGCAAGCAAATGTGTACAAACAAGGTAAGTATAATATAAATTAGAAATAATCAAAAGAGGGAAGGCACTAGAATTGAGAAGGACCAGGAAAGGCTTCCTGGAAGAAGTGGGGTTTTAGCCACAACTTGAAGAAAATAATCCTTACAATTTCATGTATTGTAGAGTAACTTTTTTTTTAATTCCAAAGGCTCTTCCAGCTCTTATATGTTATGTTCTGAGGCTCCTTTCTGCTTTGACATTCTATGATCTACATGCTAACATTCTATGTTCTAAGTTGCTTTATAGTATCCTCATTATATTTCCAATGTCAAATACTCTTTGCTTGAAAATCTTATCCCACAATATATTTTCCTTAGAAATGTATGAGAGAAATGAGGACAGAATCTAAAGCTGAAGAAAGAGTGAGAAAAAAAAAAAAGACTAGGTTCACCAAGTCTTTCTATTCATCCTCATCTACAGTTGGGGAATACTCTTTCTTAGAGGATGTGCCCTAAAGGGGAGAAAGGCTAAATCTGAATTCATAAATTTTAATATTGTTAGCAATTCTGGTTAAAATATTGGTCAGGTCTGTCTGCAGCAGACATTTCTTGGTATCCCTCCCCCCAACCAGGTGTTAGTGCCTTCCTTCTGACATTACCTTCTGCCTACTCCGTATGTATTTTGTAAGGACATCATTGTTTGTATGCTGTCTCATTCATTAGAATAGGAAAGACAATCTCTTTGCTTTTCTGTGTATCTGCAGTGCTTAGCACAGTGTCTAGCACATAGGAAGTCCTGAATTGTTGACTGACTGATTAATGACCAAAACAATATTTGTGACCCAGTTCAATCTATTACTGAGTAGGAATCCACTCTCTAGCATTCTGCATGAGTTGTAGTTATTCAGCCTTCTTTTGAAGACTTCTAGTAAAGAGGAATCCTCTACTTTGCCAGACAACTCATCCCACTTCAAGGTTATTATAATTATCCTGTAATGTTTTCCTTCATACACTGCCAAAAGTTGCCTCTCTGAAGTTTCCAGTCATTGTTTCATTTCTTCCCTCCAGAATAAAAAAGAATAATCCATTCCCTCTTCAAAATTATTGCACTTCCAATACTTGAAAAATAGTTATCATTAGTTAAGTAAGCAATATGTATTAATTTAGCAATAATCATTTGCAGGTCATTGCTCTATTTTACTAGAGCTACAAATCCCTCCCCCCCCCAAAAATGAAAAAGAAATCCTTGTTTCAAGGGGCTTATACTCTTTCAGAGGAGATAATATTTAGTTATAAGTATATAAATAATAATATAATAGGTTGTGATATCATATTAATATATAACAATAATTAAATATGCATATGAAATTAATACTTTTCTGGTAAGGTCACTAGCAGCTAGAGAAATCAGGAAGGACTTAAAACTATAAGGATTCTTGGGAGCAGACTATTGAGAGAATAAAAAATTTCTAAGTGGGGAAAATGAGGTAGATGTGGGTCACATCTCCAACTGCCTCTCAAACATCTCAAACTGGATGTTCAAGAGACATCTTAAATTCAATATGTCCAAAATAGAAATCATTATCTGTCCCCCTAAACCCTCCCCCTCTCCTACCTTTCCTGTTACTATAGAGGAAACACTATCCTCTCTGTCCCTGAGATTAGCAATCTAAGGGTTCATTCTGAAGTCCTTATTATATGTCACCTCCCATATCTAAGCTGTTGCCAATGCCTATTGATTTCACCTTTATAATATTTCATATATTCTCCCTTCTCTCTTCTGATGCTGCCACCATTCTAGTGCAGGCCCTCAACACCTCATGTACAGGCTATTGCAATAGCCTGCTGTTGGGTCTGCCTGCCTTCCTGCCTCAAGTCTCTCTCTATTATCCATTTAGCAACTAGAAAGATTTTCCTAAAGCTCAAGTCTTATCATGTCAACCTCCACCCCTCAATTCCCACCTCCACTTAATAACTTCCTATTGCATCCAGGATCAAATACAATTTTTTTTGCTATTCAAAGTTCTTCATAATCTAGCCTTCATTTACTTTTCCAGTCTTCTTACTCCCAATGCCCTGAACATATAGTCTTCAATCCAATGACCCTGGTCTTCTGGCTCTTCCACCAAAAAGATATTTCATTTCCTGACTCCACACATTTTCTTTTGCTGTCTCCCATGTCACACTTTTCCTCCTCAATTCCTACTACTGGCCTCTCTGGCTTCCTTTAAGTTCCAACTAAAACCCCACCTTCTACAGGAAGCCTTCCCCAATACCTCTTCATTCCAGGTCCTTCACTCTTTTAATTATTTATTTACCCTGTATATTGCTCATCTTATATATATTTGTTTGTACATAGTCTCTACCATTAGATTGTAAGCTCCTTGAGGTCAGGGGCTATCTTTTGTCTCCCATTGTATCCTTAGTGTTTAGCATAGCGTCAGGCACATAGCAGGTATTTAATAAGTATTTATTGACTGATGTTGATGGATTTATTGTATCTTTACAGCATGTACTCCCTTGACCTGCATACAGTCAAGCAGGGTCAGTCCAAATGAAGTAAGCTAGTACCAAATTCACAGCCCCATGCCATAAATTGTTAGGGGTGGTTGTATTGAATGAGTAAGACATAATTCTTGTTTTTGAGTAGCTTATATTGAATATGAAAAAGAAAATGTGAGAACCAATTATGTACTAAGTTGCATTGTATGGATTGTAAGCAGAGGCAAATAGAGTCAGTGCCTGGCATAGATTTGATCTGTTCATTGGTTAAAGGGACTGTCAATATAAGTAAACCAATATACAAGAACATTAAAGGGCATTCCATAATTTTGAAGTCATTTGCTGGTAATTATTCTTCCTTAGGTATCTATAACACGTTTGTTATACCCAGCAGCAGGGAGTAGACAATAGAAGTAGATACTGAATGTGATCATTGGAAGCTGGGTAATATTAAAAAAAAAAGATGAAACTGTACAAAAAACTTATAAAAAAGGAGCATTAAAAAGTCCAATGGCTTTGGTGATTGTTAGGACTTCCATGTTGGTTTTAATGAAACAGCACTATAGTACTGTCACTGAAGTGTGGTTGATTATGTGAAATATGAAGCCTAATTAAAGTTTCATAATCACCAAGGTTGGTTTTGTCCATAGCCATCAAACCTCAGGGAGTGATTCCTATTTTTACATGTCCTATGAAAGTGGAAAGGATTAGGGGGTAGTCTCCAACCACACTGTCAGTCTGTTGCTTGTGAGAGTAAGCTGGAATTCAGACCTGGGTAGGTTATGATCATTAGAGGAAAATTTCATGATGATGGCTTTACTCAAGGCTTAGACCACTGGCATGAAGGCCTTTCCTTTTCTTCATAGGTAGATCAATGCTTTTTATTCGTGTAGTTTTATCACAAGTAGTCTATTGACTTACACACAACAAATCCAGTCAGCACAAAAATAATCTGTATTTGAGCATCTGTGTGTCTGAGTCTGTGTCTAGAAAAAGAGAGACAGGGAAAGTGATATACCAGCCAGATTATCATTGCTGGGGGAGAATGAATGCCAAAGAGCCCTCAGGGAGACATGTATGGATATTGTTGACTAACCGACTGATTGTCTTTTAAGCTGCTTCCATTACTTCTGTTCTTCTGTCAATCATAAAGATATTATACTCTATTTTACAATTTACAAGAATATGAAGACTGTCACACCTAACTTTGTCAAACTCAACAGCAGGATATTCTGGAAGTTTCTTCTCACATTTTGACAGGTCTGGTTAAATCTCCTTCCAATATTCAGCATCTGTTTTATAATCAGGTCATCCTGATGCCTATTTACAAACAGTGTGACTTTTCTAAGTGACAGATCTTCAGATAACTGAAGCCTAATGGTGTAATAAGAGACTCAAAACAAAACAGGGTTTTCAAGAGAAAAATCTGATGTTTCCAAGGGAACTTGAAAGGCCGAAGCTGTGTCTGAGGAAGAGCAAAATGAATTCTAACAATGGAAAAATGAAAAATCTTGTCTAAATTTTAATGAAGAGATTTTGAGCATCTTTTCATTCCTGTGAAATATAAATTTAACAAATGACTCCATTCATTTGCATGATGAATGACTATTCATATTCAAGTCCTTTATTACTACTAGCAAGGCAGAAAATAGCTCTTTTCCATGCTTCTGCAGTTGTTAATTGTTTTTCCCTTTCTTCTGGTGTTTAGGGTTCGTGTTTTCAGTATGAAAAGATGACAGCTATTGTAAGCCCCAAAAGTGATAATTAGTCTTATATGACAGTTTATTATGTTGCCACAGCTTATTAAAACTCTTCATTTTCATACAATTATCTAATTCACCACTCGAAGGCTACTTTAAAAATGAAAATTTGCATGCAATCTCTAATTCTTTGAAGAACATTACAGGGAAAGTTTTTCACAGGCAGAGCAAGTGGAGAAACTACTTTTATTTTTGCTTGTCATTCATTTTCTTGGTCATCCTAAGATGCTCAGAAAAATGAAGACAAAAGCTATCCAGTCAGAAGGTTTAAGTAATTTCAATGCCCAGCCTATGGAATTAATATTCTCTCTTCAGTTTTTGTTGATGAGGAAAAAGAATTATTTAATTGTAGACAGCTAGCATGTGCTAAGGAAAATAGATGAATTTACAGATTCATTGATTTTAGTGATATAAGGGATTTTAAAGGTCATTTTGTTCAATCTGTTCATTTTAAAGATGAGGAGACTGGGTATGAGAGATGTGACTTGCCTCAAGTCTTATTGTTAGGAAGTGGCAGGTCTGGGATAAACCCATCTACTCTGATGCTAAATCTGACAGTCTATTCACCGAACCATGTTTATGCTTCTTTTCATTCTGTTTACTATCTGTAATCATACATTTTGTAACATAAAGTATACTTAACGAGTATGACCAGAAAAGGAGATTGACCAATCTTGCTGGAAACATGAGATATAATAAATGGAGAGCCTGATTGGGGTGGCTCTGCTCTCTCAGACAAAAAAAAAAAAAAAAAAAAAGGAAGCCTCAAGCATGTTGGGTGGCTCCATTGAGGAGAATTAAGAGGAAAACCGCCAATGAGAAAGATTATAGGACGTGCTGTAAAGAGTTCATAATTTTTAATTGCAGAGGGATTACAATAACAAATTAAATTGCTGAGTATTCAAACTACTAAAATAGCTAGCAAATTTTCATTTGTAGGCCTCTATGACTATAAAATATTATGTGCACACATACATATATGTATTTCATTGTTTATGCATATATACCCACATATTCACCTATATATATGTATAATATGACTAATTCCTTGTATAGGGAAAAAATAAATAAATACTTATATAATGCCCACCATGTGCTAGGCCCTTTGCTAAGTTCTTTAAAAATATCTCATTTTATCCTTAAAATGATGCTGGAATATAGTGTTATCCCTATTTTATTGTTGAAGAAATTGAGGCAGAGGTTAGGTGACTTGCCTAGAGTCACAGCTAGTAAGCATCTGATGATAGATTTGCACTCATATCTTGCTGACTCTAGGCCCAATACTCTATCAATTATGTTACACAGCTGCCTAAGCACTTTATAATTAAAGGAAACCTGATATATACACCTTTATATTATAAGGATTTTACATTTAGAGATAAGCTTATATAATATTTCTTTTAATTACTACAAAAATCTATGGGGTAGTTAATTACAATATTATTGTCCTCACATTACAAATGTGGAAACTGAGACTCAGAAGTTTTGACTTGTTAAAAAAGGTGTAATTCACAGGTGACCAAAATTAAACTTGATCCCAAGTCCTCTGGAGGCAAATGTAAAGCACTTTGATTATAGCTTGCTCCCACTCACATAAATGCCACACTAAAGGTCACAAATTAGCAAAATGTATTACTTTGATTCTGCTTTGCAATGCATATTAAATTCTCCCTGTTTTTAAAAAGGCATTTCAAATCATATATAATTTTTAAATGAATATGTGTGTATATATAGTAAAGGAACACATATGGGTGGCCTCTGATAGTCTTTGATTTGGTTACTTGGTAAATTTGTGTGTGTGTGTGTGTGTGTGTGTGTGTGTGTGTGGTAAGATAGAGGTAGCTATAAATATTAATATATTGATGAATGTATATATATATATATATATATATATATATATACAGACAGAAACCATTTTTTTATTCATGATTCACAAGCAACCTATCTACTCTTTTTTTCATATTCAGTAATGCTATCTGTGCCAAAAGAAATCCATTCTGCCAAAGGTTTTTTTTAAATTAAAGAATATATGAGCAAATTATCATGATAGGATGAAAGTACATAGGAATCTAGTGGTGTATATAACTATACATGGGTGCTCATATATGCACATATACACTTAATGTGTATATGTGTATTGCCGAATGTCCACATGTTTATATGTCGGTATGTATGAATACATTGTATATGCACACAAATATGCATGTTTATACAGTCATTGCCATTATCTGGGAAGCAGCTCCTATGGAGAAGAAGCTAGCCATCCCTAACAGCTAACTGCCAACCAACTGCCACCCCATAAGGCAGGTAAGTCAGGTCAGCTAGTTAGCTAAAGAGAATTTTCTCATCTGAAAGGTCTCAGATCAATTAAATCACAGGTCTGCTGCTACCCCTACTCTCAAGGAATTTATATTCTTTCAGGGGAGACAACTCATACCTGTTGTGTTACATGGCTTTTCAATTTTGCATGTATTTTAGGTAAAGTCTTTATGGATTTCCATGTATAATTAGTGAAGGGTGGACTTGGAGTTGGGAAGACCTGACTTCAAGCCGTGACTATGATAAATTCTGACTATGTGAAACTGGAAAAGTCACTCAAGCTCTCTGGGCCTCAACTCTCATCTGCAATTGGGATAATGGTACCTACTTGACAGCCAGCCAGTCGATGAGTTTGTCAGTTAGTTAATCAATAGGCTTTTATTAAGTACTTCCTATGTGTCCAGCACTTAATACAGTGCTGGAGATACAAAGAAAGTAAAAAAAAAAAAGCTAGAAATGATCTACTTTCTAACATATTCCTTCAGTGATACTGACTGGCATTTATATCCTGCTTTATGTATATTATTTCATCAGCCCTCAATGCTTCTGTCGTCTTCATACAGATGACTAAAGAATCCTTTTCCAACACTAATCTCTCTCCTTACCTCCTGTTGTCTAGACATGTCTCTTTTTGCTTTTAAAGCTCTTCAGAACATGGTCCCTTTCAGTCCCTCCAGTCTTTTTATGCCTTTCTCCTTTCTGTTTACTTTATGATTCAGCAACATTGGCCTCCTTGCTGTTCCTCTCACAGGACACTCCATCTGTTAACTCTGTATTATCAGTGGCTCTCTCCCATGCCTAGAGTGTTCTCCCTCCTCATCTCTACCTCCTGACTTTTCTGGTTCCCTTCAAATCTCAGTTCAAGTGCTGCCTTCTGTAAGAAACATTTTCTAACCCTGTTCACTTCCAGTGCCCTTCCTAGGAGATTAACTTCAACCTCAGTGTGTATGTGTATTATCTATATATGTATCTGTATATATAGAGACATATACATACATATATATGTCTCCATGTGTCTGTATATCTGTATACATTTATCCCTCTATCCCTCTATCTACCTATCTATCTATCTATCTATCTATCTATCTATCTATCTATCTATCTATCTATCTATCTATCTATCCTGGCTTGCATGTTTAAGAATTGTTTGTAATTTTTCTCTCCCAATATACTGTGAATTCCTTGGTGGCAGCGATTATGCCCCCCCCCTTTGTATCCACATCACATAACACAATGCCTGGCATACAGTAAGTGCTTAATATATGCTATTTTGACTTGACTTCCTTCAAAACAAAGCTCAAGTGTCTCTTTCTACATGTATCTTTTACTTATCCTGCCACCTCATTATTGGTACTTTTGCACCTTGAAATGACTATATATTACTTCATATATATTGAATGGTTACTTATAGAGCATCTGACATATACTAAGTCATTAAGAAATGCTTATTTACTTGGTAGTGTTCCAGTGTTGTATGCTCCCAAAAAAAAAGGTCAGTTCTTTAAGGACAGGAACCATTTTGTTTTGTTTGTCTTTGTTTAGTTAATGCTTAGTAGAAAGCCATGGACAGACTAGGCACTTTCCAAATCTTTACTGCATTCACTTGAATTGTTTTTTATGTCCTTTTCACTGTCCATAACAGAGTAGAATTGCCTCTTTGCCATCACTGGACAAAAAATTTAGAGAACATGGTACTTCATCTGAATGGTCCTGGCCAGCTTAGACAAGCACAAGACGTTGAAAGCCCTCTTACCAGCAATGCCTGCAAAGAAATTATACTCAATGTATATTCCCCTAATTCCATTAGTGTTTGTCCTTTAGCTAGCCTGATGCCTGGCTTTTTCTTTCTTCTGCAATAGGTTGCCTTCTAAGAGAAATATCAACACATGCTTCCCTATCAACTGACATGAGTATGTCGGAGAGAACAAATGACCCTGTACATCTTTCGGGTTGAAATTTCTTAAAATAAATCTCCCAGGCTGCTGACATTTGTGGGGAGTGGACTTGGTGATAGAAAGGATTGAAAGAAAGAAGAAAATTCCATAATTTCTTGCACACGATGGAAGGGCAGCAAAATGCTACTTAGAAGTCTAAGAACTTTATGATGTACCATGGGTACAAATCAGTGATAACGTTTCCTGAAGTAGTTATTCAAATATAAAATGCCATTTTGAGAAATAATGAAGAAGTAACTTGCTAGAAGAAGATAAAAAAAACAACAACAAAAAGTAACAGCAGGATGCCTTTATGTTAAGTGCAATTATTTATGACGCGTAGAGCAAGCATTTCAAGGACCCTGAGCTGCCTCCTTTAGTCAACAAATATTTTTAATTGCTTACAATGAGTCAGACACTAGGGATTATATATATACATATATATGTATATATACACACACGCATATATACACACACACACATATATATACACATAATATATATATACACACATGTATATACACACACATATATACATATAAGTATACATGCATACATATACATACATACATATGTATTGACATTGATATAGTTGACTGTGAATCATGGAATCCTAAATTTCAGAAGAATCAATATTCTCCATGATAGTTGTGCACAGGCTATAACATGTTACTAATAAGAATTGGATAAGAGAAATGGCAACAACAATAATAATAATGATGATAATAATAACTAGCATTATTATACTTTACAATTGACATGCATTTTACTTATTTTATCTCATTGGGGCACCACAACACTGTAAGGTAGGTGCTGTTATTTATCCCCATTTTACAGTGAAGGAAACTGATCCAAACAAAGATTAAGTGACTTGCCTAGAGTCACACAGCTAATAATTGTCTTAGGTAAGATTTGAACTCAGGCTTTTCAAACTCCTCCCTTAAATGCTTATTGGCAGACTGACTAATAGTAGTAGTAGAATAATAAGATATATTAATTCTAAGATTTGTAATATTGTGAATGTAGAACTCATATCTCTTCAGTATCTTTTGCTGTAGGGGACTCTCCCTCTGATTGGAGTATGAAGGTCTCTTTCTAGAACCTAAGTGTATAGAGAGCAACCAGTCCAGTTCTCTCTTCATTTCTCACTCAGCTGAGTTCCTTTGGACTTCACTGTCATTTTTGTATTCTCCCCTTCCCCATATTTCAGCTTCCTTTTTCATGTCATCTTCCCCTATTAGAATGTAAGCCCCTTCAGGGCATGGACTATTATTTGCCTTTATTTGCCTCTTCATTGTTTATCCTAATACTTGCCTCACAGTAGGTAATTAATAAATGTTAAATGATTGACTACTAATCATATCTAGTTTTTATATTGTATTTAATATATGCAAAAGCAAGACTATATATGTATATATATAGTACATATATATATAATGTGTGTATGTATAATCTCATTTGATCCTCACAGAATCCTGCTATTATCCTTATTTTACAGATGAAGAAACTGATATTGAGATTGTGTCTAGCTCATATTCAACAACTAGTAAGTGGCTATGGCAGGATTTGAACTCAGATCTTCCTAAATTCATGACCAACACTCTATCCACTGCACCATCTATCTGTGTAGGTTACAGAAAATGTCTAGCAGTTTTTCCCCACTAAAACACCATTAAAATATTGACAATTATCTAGCACAAAGGTAATCAATACGTACACGAACAAGTTTTTCCCTCCCAAGCTAGCCCCATCTAAAGGTGGCAATTCACTTAGTTGCTGTGAATGAAAACTTAGACTATTGTAGGTGAGAACTATCATAATTAGAATAATATACACACAATGAGAGGTAAAATGAATTTGGTTTTCTCTGGAAAATCTTTGAGACAAAGGTTAACAGCTATAGGCACTTAAGACACCCCGATGCTATACAGATAAATAAACTTGGTTTGCTTTTGAAAGACCTGGCTCCAAGTAATAGCTGCTTCAGTTCATAACATTTTGATTTTGATCATTTAAACTATCATTCAACAAGTATTTTATACAGCACACAGCAAGAATAATGCACACTACTGCAGATACAAGTACAATGAATTGCATGATTCTTACCCACCAGGAACTTACCTGTCTTTTTTTGTTTGTTTGTTTGTTTTGGCAACAATAAAATGAAGACAATAATAACTCCACTCCTCTATTCATCTTCTTCTCATGCTTCCTCCTGGCCTGGAGGTGACCCTAGGGATTTGAGGACCACACCATTAACATATAAGTTTTAACAGTCTCCACTAACCTAGGAAGGTTGTGAATGCAATCTTAATGATGAATTTTCTTGGAATATCACCAGTAACTTCACCACTAAAAATATGAATGATTACGTTTAACTATTATTGTTATTATTATTATCAATCAAATACTAGAAAATCTTATTTCAGACTTATCTCCTAGTATTCCCCTTCATACACCCTTGATCCTGCTAAATTCAACCAATTTGGTGGCTAATTCATTAGCTTCTCACTATTCCCTAAACATTTCCTTTTGTTTCTTACATTCTTGAATTTATTCATTGTTGTTCCTTCCTCCTGAAACACCCTTTAACTATAAATGTATCTGAAAAAAACAAGAGCTAAAATAAATTTCACTGTTGTTAGTGTTACTGTTTTCTTTGGATTAAAATGATCTGTACAAATTCCATTCCATGGATGAATAAGATAGGAAGAGCGCTTTGGTATCAGCATCATGTTTATTCAAGGCTCTATGCATTTGTGGTTTGCAGGTTGTTTAAGGCATAAGGACACATAGTGTATAAGATTATAAATTCATATTCTGCAATACATTTTCTTAAAGACTGATAGTGAATGAGGTATTTTTCTGCATCATAGCCAGGTTGAAATCAGTATTTAAATTAATTATGACAGCCATATCAATTAGACATAAGAGACTTCTAAAGCTAATTAGAGTCTGAGAGTTTTTAATTTGATGTCTGTCTCTGTGTAATATGTGCTTTATGCATTAAATTAATGAAATTAAGACTGCATCATTATAAATTTCCACTTTCATAGTTCCATAAGTTTTACAATTATATGCCATATTTGAATGATAATTGAATGAAACTAAATAATTATGCTTATATGTGATTTCCTAGGATTTCAGAAATAATACTTCTTTAAAAAATCCTTCCCTTTTACACAGTCTAATAAAATCATAGATTACTGAAGCTGGAAAAGGCTTTAGATTAGGATGTTGGAATTGAAATGTACCTTAAAACATAAAACGTGAGTGAACCAAATGTTAGAGTAAACCTATTTTAGATGTAAGACAGATGTTTCAGTACCATATATTTATAAACACCTACTAATTTTGCAGATTAGAAAACATACTTGACCAAGGTCACTGTGAGAGTCAATGATAGAGGTAAGGCCAGAACCTAAATCTATATTCTCCCCACTACAGAACAATAAAATACACATTCAGTGAAACTAGTCATTTTCCACGGGTGAGCACGGGGAGGGAGAAAGAGTAACCACCTAAACAGTTTTGAAAATAGGATTAATTTACCATTAAAACCAAAAAAAGATGAACAAGATCAGTAGCACAATGGTACTTAAATGAACAAGGAAAACCATCCATTTCTGAAATTTTAAATCCATTTCATTTATAGCATAAGCTTTCATAGTCTTTTCAGTTCAAACTGCTATGTTCTTCATCAGTGATGGTAAGACAGTAGCATCATAAGCATGAATAGCTTTCATTTTGGTCACTTCAGTATTGATGATCTGACACAGTATTCAATAGATTCTTCTCTGTACAGTTGTAACACAGCATACTGTATGTAAATTTAAAAAATAATATATTCTTTGAAAAAATATATTTAAAATGAAGAAAAGAATTAATTTACATGTAAATGGGAATATAACATGATATATGAGAGGATCACAACCTGGCCTTGAAGATTTGCTTTTGACATTTGTGTTTTAACAGGCAATTAAAATTTATTGTGTTCTATGATGGAAAAGCAAATCCTTTTATCCTTTTCTGGAAGTCAGGAGAGGTACATAGCACATTGAAAACCCAGACTCTTACTACATGGGCCACACAGCCTAATGACACCACAGTGCAAAAATAATAGTCCAATCAGTGGCTTGACACCAACATAAGGGAGGGTAGGAAGAGTGGTGGAGGTTCTGGGGAAAATAAAGTGGAAAAGTAATAAATTCTTGGCCATATTTGAAATTGAATATTTTGAATGGTTAAAAAACCAAAACTTTTCATATATATATATACACACATATATATGCATATATATACACATATATATATATATATATATTGAGAACCAAGCAATTGTGACAGTGTAGTAGAAATGACGTACCTCTAGGGATCTACTGAGGAGAAGGGATTTAAGCTAGGGCTAAGCTTAAGAAGAAGCAGGTAAAAAAAAAAGCATTGAACATAGAATAAAGAAACACATAGGTTCAAATTCTGGCTGGGTACTTATTATATATGGGACCATGGACAATTCACTGTATTTCTCTGAGCCTTGATTTCCTCATCTATAAATTGGGAGTAATAATCATCTCTACCTTATTCACTTCAAGGAGTTTGTCCTTAAAGTGCTCTACAAAACTAAGGTCTATCTGCTGGTGTTAGTCCTTGCTGGCATTGATAATAATCAATTCTGAATTCAGGCTCCTGATTTATTGATCTTCCTTTCCCTACATATTTGAATATGACAGAATTTTGGATTTATTAAAATGTTGACATCCCACTGAGCAAAACAGTTTAAAATAAATAAACAGAACTATGGTAGTCAGAAGACAGAGTCACAGTTCTGTTAATTCTAAAATTTGTGACTACAAAAACCTCTCTGAATCTCAATTTTCTCATTTAAAAGTGGGTATAATAACATTTGTTCCATCAGTCTTATAATATTTTATTGATAAAAGCATTATTTAAAACTAAAAATTTAAGTTATCTTTAGGGTGTTGCTCTCATGATTGGTTCTGACTTGTAGCTTCATTGGTCAAGGGAATTTCCAATAAAGAAACTCCCAGTGCTAATGTAGATCAACAACTCTAGGCAATTTATGGTCTTAGAGAGCTGCTTATGTCACTGAGAAGTTAAGTGATTTGTTTAAGTTGTGCATATTAGAGGTAGTACCTGAATTCCAGTCTTTCTGAACCCAAGCTCCCACTTCATTACTTACTCATCTGTTGTCCCAATCACTTGGGACAGTCAGTCAGTCAGCCAGTTAGTATTCAAATAATAAATGCAAGCACCTACTATGTGTCAGACTGTGCTAAGCACCGGAGATAAAAATGTAACCCTTAGCTCAAAGGGCCAATTATACGGAACTCTCTCTTCTTTAGTGAAGACCGGTTACTCAATTCCCCACTTCTTTATGATGATATTATAACCAGTAATCAATACCCTCCCCAATGAAGAGAGAGTCCCGTACAGTTAGACTTTTGACCCAAGGGTTACACAAAGATTCGGAAAAAGATATTCTTTACCCTTGAGAAGATCACAGTCTAATGGGAAAGACAACATGTAAATAGCTATGTACAAACAGGCTATAAACAGGATAAATCAGAAATAATCAACAGAGGGAAGGCACCAGATTTAAGAGGAATTGGGAGCAGAGAACAGGACCTAAAGGATTTAATGCATTTCTCTCTGAAAATCATTCCCTAGTGAGTCTACTCTCCAGATTGTTGATGTCTGTATGTTGTCCATAATATCAAGTCCATCTTACTTCACATTGTTTCACAGTGCTGAATTCTCTACCTTCCATACTCCTCTTTCTCCCCTCACCAATTTTCAGTTATAGAACCATAATCAAGATCCATAAGTCTTTGCTGAAGGAAAATGTGTTGTCAGCCCACTCCCTCAAGCCTCCACTTTCCATATTGATAACTTTCTAAAACAATATAAATCTTCCCCATGCCACCATTCCCCATTTTTGTGTTGCCTCTTCCTGTTAGAACATAAGTTTTGGGAAGGCAGAGACTATTTGCTTTTGTATTTGTATCTCCAGCACTCTTGTCCTACTGTTCCTGTCTCTATTTGAGGTTTTCTAGGCAAAGATACTAGAGTGATTTGGCATTTCATTCTCCTGTTCATTTTACAGATAAGGAAACTGAGGTAAAGAGGATTAAGTGACTTGCTCAAGATCACACAGCCAGTAAGTATCTGAGACCAGATTTGAACTTAGGTCTTCTTGTTTCTAGGTCCAGCCCTTTACTCACTGTACCACCTAGCTGCCCATATGCTTAACATATAGTAAGTGCTTGATATTTTTTCATTCATTCAACCCTTTAAATTATGCAGCCTCTTCTATGATACTTCTCAGGGTTTTCTTTTTTTTTTTAATAATCTGTGAGCCCTTTTTTTGGGAGGGGAGAGGAAATGATCTTTGTTTTTATTTTCATTATGGCTTTTTTATGAAATATATGTAATTGTGAAAGGGAGAGTAAACAATTATGCCTCATGTAAATCCAATCTAAAGTCCACTTGTAGTCATATGAGGGGCAGAATCTGTTTTCCTGCAGAAGCTGCCAGCTATGTTCACTTCATGGATATGCAGCTTACATCAAGGGGCATTCAAGGTTAATTAGAAATGGTAATAAGTTTAATCATGATGAACTCATTTGCTACTGCTTGGGATGTCACCTGTAATACCAGAAAAAATTCTATTGTAATTTTGCATTAATTAATGTCCACTTATCAAGGACTGTTGCGATGAATGACTACCAAAGTGACACATCCTATACTTTAAGAAATGCTTAATAAACACACCTGCATGCAACATACACACAGTAACACATTTACTAGGTCATTCTAAAATATATCAGATGGAGACATCTTTATTATTTAAAAGATGAGATTTAAATCATGTAAAGTGGTAATAATTAGGCAAGACTTTTGATAAGAACTTGTCTGAGTACTAATGGGGTTATACCCAACATTAGGAATATAGATTGGATGGGATTATCATTTTTTTACATAAATGACAGAGCAACAGCAGTTCTGATCATTACACTGTAATAAGAGGAGCTGCTGAATTTTCAATAATCATCATGGAGCAGTGGTCTTATTCATGGAAAATAAAAAGTATTTTTTCTCCTCATGTGAAATGCTATTAGCTATATTTGAAGGTATTATGCTCAGATATCAGTTTTCCATTCCCTGCAATGACAGCTATTAAATGCAATCGTAACGGCATGACAAGGCTATTTTTATTGCTTCAAAAGGAAGAAAGGGATTAAAATGAATTTATTCAAAGGTGTGATTTGTCAGTTTCCCCCCTTATCAAGAAGCGAGTGGGACAGCTTTAAACTGAAACACTGAGATCTGACCTCATATTTGAATAAGTTAATGTGATCCAATGTTCTTAAGAAAGTACTAAACCTATCTTTTGTATACAGAAATCCCAGGAGAAATTTCTACTCTTATATGGTCAGCACCAAGGTCCCATCCTGCTTTGTCAATCCTGCTTTTATCATGGAGCACTCCTTGACAGCTTAGAGGGTCTTTGGGGGTATCTAATAGCTGCAGGACTGTAAAGAGACGCAAGGTTTGGGAGACTTTTCTTTCAACTCTGGTTGATTTTTTTTTTTTAACAAATAGTTACCCAACTTGGAAAGTGTCCTTCCCTACACAACAGACTGACCATCATTTTAAAAAGTAATATACTGCACTGTCATAAAAAATATAAAAGACCTATAAGTAGTATGCTATAATGGAAGGATACCTGGGTTTGAATACTAAAGCCTCCTGCACTCCCCTTCCATTTTGCTTTCAGCTGAGGACCTCACAAAATGTGACTAATAGATGTAAGCTAATTCTCTTGTTTTTGACAAAATTAATTGTCATCACTGTTTACTTTTATCCTTTCTCCTGACTCTGACAATAATGTGGCCTTTCCTCACAAAACCTAACTCTTCTCTATATTCCTTTGATTCTATTTCCTCCTATCTCTCCAAGCAGTTAAAACCTTATTGCCTTGAAACATTCTGAACCATTCCTTCCTATCCTTTCCACTGTTTTAAAGGAAGAAAAAACAAAACAAAATGACACTTTCATTTGTTCAGTTGTGTCTGACTCTCTGTGACCTAATTTGTGTTTTATTGGCAAAGATGCTGGAGTGCCATTTCCTTCTCCAGTTCACTTTATAGATGAGGAAGCTGAGATAAACAGAGTGAAGTGACTTGCCTAGGTCACACAGCTAGTGAGTGTCTGAGGCTAGATTTAAACTCAGGTCTTTCTGACTCCAGGCCCAGCACTCTATCACTGTGACACCTAGCTGCTCCCATTCATTAGACCCTATAATTCCCTCAAGTTTTCATTCTATATTTCTTTTTCCTTTCTTATTCCAACTTCCTATTAAAAATAATGTGCAGAAAAAAAAGCAGTGACTTCCTTGAGCTCTCCCCCAAAAGCTTCCAAATGCCTGTTAAAATTACTTTAAACAAATTATAGAGCAGCAGAACCCACAAAACAACAGAACAAATTTCTAGCCCAAGACAACCTGTTGCACCAGACTGGGAGAGGAGTGCTGTCCAGCATAGGCTATGCAGGCAAAGACAGGGCTCCAGTGAACCTGGAGCAGGCTTAAGGGGAATAAGTCACTGGCAGCTGTGGCAATTTCCATGCTTCTCAACCCACAAATGCCAAAGACAACTTAGAAGGTCAATAGCAAAGGTCTGTTGGACCTGGGTGAGACAGAGGAGCACCCTGAAGCAGCCCTGGGGTGGTGGCTGCAGTTGCTACTTCTGGAGCTCTGTGCCCACAGATGGTGGGGTGACTGAGTGGCTGTTCAGAAGGGGATTGCAGGAATCTCTTTGCTGGTTCTAAGGCAAGATTCTCTTGCTTTGCCCATGCATGGATCTGGGTTGCAGCTCTGGGTGGTGGTGCTGGGCAAGGAGGAGCTCTGTAGTGGCTGAGATTGTGGTGGTGGTGGAGAGGGAATCCTCCTCAAAGTTCCAAGGCAGAAAAGAGTGCTTGTGGTCACTCATTGATCAGAGCACAGGACAGAAAAGGAGTAAACACCTCTCCTTTGATCATACTACCTTGGGAAGAACTGAAAATTTTTAAGTCCCTAGAAGTATTTCTGAAAACAGCTACCAAAAAAAATGCTGAAGCTTGGGATAGTACACCCTCCACACTGGAAGCAGAGCCCTACCTTAACAAAGAGTTAAAAAGTCAAATAATTGACTGGGAACATGAGCAAACAGTGGGAAAAAACTCAGACTAGAGAATCTTACTTTGGGGACAAAGAATATCAAAACATACAACCAGAAGACAACAAAGTCAAAATTCCTGCATCCAAAGCCTCCAAGAAAAATATGAATGGGTCTCAGCCCATGAAAGACCTCAAAAATGATTTTGAAAAGCAAGAAAGAGAAGTAGAGGAGAAGAATGCCTTAAAAAGAAGAATTGGCCAAATGGAAAAGGAGGTTCAAAAGCTCACTGAAAAAAATAATTGCTGAAAAACTAGAATGGAGCAAATAGAAGCAAGTGACTTTATGAGAAATCAAGAAATTATAAAACAAAGCCAAAAGAATGAAAAAAATAGAAGACAATGTGAAATATCTCATTGGAAAAACAACTGACTTGGAAAATAGATTCAAGAGAGATAATTTAAAAATTATGGTACTACCTGAAAGGCATGATAAAAAAAAAAGAGCCTAGACATCATCTTTCAGGAAATTATCAAGAAAAATTATCCTGATATTCTTAAACCAGAGGGTAAAATAGAAATGGAAAAAAAAATCCACCAATTACCTCCTGAAAGAGATCCCAAACGAAAAACTCCTAGGAATATTATACTAAATTCCAGAGTTCCCAGGTCAAGGAGAAAATATTGCAAGCAGCCAGAAAGAAACAATTCAAGTATTGTGGAAACACTATCAGAATAACACAAGATTTAGCAGCTTCTACATTAAGGAATTAGAGGGCTTGGAATATGATATTCCAAAGGTTAAAGGAGTTAGGATTAAAACCAAGAATCACCTACCCAGCAAAACTGAGTATAATCATTCGGGAAAAAAAATGGATAATCAATGAAATGGAGAACTTTCAAGCATTCTTGATGAAAAGACCAGAGCTGAATAGAAAAATTTACTTCCAAATACAAGATTCAAGAGAAGCATGAAAAGGTAAACAAGAAAGAGAAATCATAAGGGACTTATTCAAGTTGAATTGTTTACATTCCTACATGGAAAGATGATATTTGTAACTCGTAAGACTTTTCTCTTTATTAGGGTAGTTGGATGGAATATGCATAGGGAGAGAGAGAGACAGAGGGTACAGGGTGAATTGAATATAAAGGAATGGTATCTCAAAAATAAAATTAAAGAGTGAGAGAGAGACTTGTACTGGGAAAAAGAGAAAGGGAGAGGTAGAATGAGGTAAATTATCTCACATAAAAGAGGCAAGAAAAAGCTTTTACAGTGGAGGAGAAGAGGTGGAGGTGAGAGGTAATGAGCGAATCTTACTGTCATTGGATTTGGATTAAGGAAGGAATAACATACACACTCAATTGGGTATGGAAATCAATCTTACCCTACAGGAAAATAGGGGGAAAGGGGATAAGAGAAGGGGGATGATAGAAGGGAGGACACATTAGGGGGTTAATCAGAAGCAAATATTTTTGAGGAGGGACAGGGTCAAAAGAGAGAATAGAATAAATGGGTGCTGGGATAGGATGGAGTGAAATATAATTAGTCTTTCAAAACATGACTATTATGGAAATATTTTGCCTGACTACACATGTATAACCTATATCAAATTGCTTGCCTTCTCAATGAGGGTGTGTAGGAAGGGAGGAAGGGAGAGAATTTGGAACTCAAAGTTTTAAACATGAATATCAAAAATTGTTTTTACATGCATCTGGAAAATAAGGCATACAGACAATGGAGTATAGAAATCTATCCTGCCCTACAGGAAAAAGAAGGGGAAGGGGATAAGAGAAGGAGGTCTGTGACCGAAGGGAGGGCAGATTGGGGAAAGGAGTATTCAGAACACATGCCATCTTGGGGTGGTTGGAGGGGAGAGAGGGGAAGAAAATTTGGAACTTAAAATCTTGTGGAAGTGAATGTTGAAAATTCAAAAGAATTAATTAATTAATTAATTAAAAACATAATCTACAAACATTTCCTCCATTTCTTCACTTATTCAATCTTTTTAAGTTGGGCTACTGACCTCATTGCTCCACTGAATCTGCTGTCTTTAAAGTTATCAACAATCTCTAAATTCCCAGATCTCATGGTCTTTTTTTTTTGTATTCATCCTTCTTGAATTATGTGACATTATTGGCTACCCTCTCCTCTAAATACTCTTTCTTCTCTGGACTGTAGATTGTTTTGTCCGTGTTATCTCCTGATTCTCTTTTCTGTCTGACCGCTCAGTCTACACTGTTGGTAATTCATCCATAGCATTCTCCCTTACTTTGAGTGTTATCCAACTCTCTGTCCTAGGACCTCTTCTCTTATCTCTCTATACTCTCTTTTAGTTACCTCTTAAGTTCCCATGGGTTAAATTGTCTCTGTGTAGATGATTTAAAGACCACAATAGTTTTTTCCTTTGAGCTTTGATACCACATCTCTAATTTTCACTGGATATTTTAAATTAGGTGTCTTCAAGACATCTCAAACTCAGGACGTGTCCAAAAGTGAACTTTTTTGCTTTTCCCTCAAATGTTTCCCTCATGCAGACTTCCTTATTTCTATCAAGGGTTATATACATTTTTTTTCCTTTTGCCAGGTATAGAACCACAATGCATTCCTCAACTTCTCACTCTCCTTCAGCTCATAATCAATAATTTGATAAATCTTGAAACTTTTCTTCTGGCTTGTCTCTACTTTCAGTGGCATTATCTTGGTTCTTGTCTCACATAAATTATTTCAGGAGATTCCTAATTGTTCTCACTGAGTCAAGTTTCTGCCAACTCTAATCTATCCCTAACATTGTAGCTAAAGTTATTTTTCCTTAAATCCAAATCTGACCATGTCACAGTTTTGTTCAATAAAAATCCGGTTATTGCCTATTGCCTCTAGGATAAAAAAATCAACTTTTTTTTACTTCTTTAACCCTTCTAGAACCTGATCCCAACATATACATTATTTCCCTCCTGCATTCATCTATGAAATTAGAGAAAATAATAAAACTTAAATCCCAGAGTTGTTGTGGGATTTAAATGAGACAGTATATGTAAAGGAACTTGCAAACAAATCTTTATTATCTCATACAGACTGTCTTTTTCTGTTTCTCACACAGGGCACCAAAATGTTTTCTCCATGCCTTTGTAGACCATACTTATGTCTCCATAACATAGCTTCAGGGCCACTTCCACAATTCTCATTCACACTGTCTGGTGAATTCATAGAAGAACTTTAAAAGACTTTAAAAATGAAATGAGAGAGCTTCAGGAAAAAAATTTTAAAAAAAGAACAATCTAAGAAAAACAAGAAGATTGTGAAAAGAAAGTCAAGCAATTGGAAAAGGAGATCCAGGATCATAAGGAAGAAAATGACTCTGAAAATTAGAATTAGGTAAGAGGAAGCCAATGAAGTTATAAGAGACCAAGAAATAACAAAAACAGAATATGAAGAATGAAAAAATAGAAGAGAATGTAAAATATCTCATTAGGAAAAAAAAGCAACTGATCTGAAGAAGAGCTAAAGAAAACATAAGAATAATCATACTAGCTGAAAGCTATGATCATAAAAGGAATCTTGACACAATAATACAAGAAATAATTAAAGAAAATCATCCTGAAACATTAGAACAAGAGGGGAAAGTAGAAATAGAAAAAAAAATCCAGTGATCACCACTTGAAAGAAATCCTATGAAGAAAACCAAAAGGAATATCATAATTAATTTTGGAAACCCCCTGCTCAAGGAAAAAATATTATGAGCAACAAGAAAAAAAATCAAATATGGCAAAGCCACAATTAGAATCATACAAGACCAAGCAGTAGCAACACTAAAAGGCCACAGGTCTTGGAACATGGCAAATCAAACAGAAAAAAAAAGTGGGGTTGCAGCTGAAAATATCATATATAGAGAAGTTAAACATAATCCTGAATGAAAAACAAAACAAAACAAACAAACAAACAAAAAATCAAACAGAAAATCAACATGGACATTCAATGAATTGCCAGACTTTCAGGATTGTGTTATGAAAAACAAAAACAAAAAACAACTGAACTTAATAGAAAATTTGACATAAAAGATCCAAGAGAAATATAAGGTACATATCAAAGTCTAATTACAAGGGACTCAATAAAGACAAACTATTTACTTTTTATAGGAGGAAATGTAAAACATATGTTTAAGATTGTTATGAATAATTGGGTAGTTAAAAAAAAAAGATTGGGGTAGACCTGAGTATGATGTGATTTTAAAAAAGAAAAACCATTTAGGAAAAGGTAAAAAGAGTAATTATCTTATACAAGCAAAGCAAGAGGAAGAACTTACACAGAAGAATTAGATGGGGGAGGAGGGCTAGTAGTTCTGGAACCCTGTTCTAATAGGGAATGGGTTAAAGAGAGAATGATACATACATACATGCATACATACATACATACATACATACATGTATATTATATATATATGTATGGAAGTCTTCTTAATTCAGAATGAAATAAAAGGCTAATGGGATAGGAATGGGGAAGAGGATAAGGGAGGGATTTTTAGAGGGAACTCTATGCATGTCAGATCTAGATTAAAGAGAGAACAGTATGTACATTTAGAAGAGAATAAAAGTCTCTAAATTTTAAAGAAATAAGAGAGTGAGTGAATAGAATAAGTGTGGTATAGAAGGATGTCTAGATTAACAGGAATGAGATAAAGAGGGAATAACATATTTGGAAAGCTGGAACTCTAAATTCAGATTGAAACAAGAAGGGAAAGAGAAAGGGTTGGGGTGGAGAGGACAAAGGAGGGATCTTTGAGGAGGTAGATTAATATTAAAAGGGCAAAGTAGTGGGTAAAAGTAAAGTATAGGAGCCAGGAGGGATAGGAAATAAGAGATACACACAAACATGAAGTAAAGATCAGGAGTAGAATTTATTAGGGAAAAAAGGCAGGGGGTAGTAATCATGGTCTCAGAGAAAGTTAAAGCTAAATTAGATTTAATCAAAAGAGAAAAATAGGGAAACAACATTATATGTCAGCCATATTAATCAATATTGTTTTAGTTTATTTAAAATAACTAGACAACATAAGGTTGGGATATTGCTGTGGTGTAGGAAATGATGAGTTGGTGGATTTAGAAAGATATAAAAGACTTGGACTTATGAAGGAATATGTTATCCAACCTCAGAGAAATAGAGGACAAACAAGCATAGTAGGGTCTTACATAGATGCATATGAATGTATATCTCTATATATGAATCAGATTATAAATATCTAAGTATTTATATGTGTATATGTATGTATATATGTATATGTTTTGTGTATGTATATATATGTGTGTGTATGTGTATATATACATGTATGTGTATATATATGTATGTAGGTTGTGTGTGTGTGTGTGTGTATGCATGAATATATCCACTCCTAATTTTAGCCTTCTTGGGGGAGGGGGAAGGAAGGGGGAAAAAAGAACAAAGCAAAAAGTGCACAAGAAAGAACAAAAAAAACTTGTAAAGAAGCAAAGGAAAAATGGAAAACTCTGAACACGATGTGTAGTATTTATCATATAGGCTTTTTGAAATGGAAATGAATCCTCTCTCTTATGGTCTGCTGTGCAATTTTTTTTCTTTTCTTATTGTGTATTTAAGTTTAAAATAAATTAATAAAAAAGAAATTATGTTCTCCTTATGACAACTCTGTGACATAGGAGCTACTATTATCCCAATTTTAGAACTGAGGAAACATGCAGACAGAGGTTAAGTGACTTGCCCAGATTCAAACAGTTAATGAGATTCTGAGTCCAGATTTAAATCCAGGTCTTCCTAACTTCCCAATGCTCTATCCACTAAGTCACCTAGCCAAGGTGTAGAAGGAAATCCGGCGAGAGCAATGTCATAGAAGCCAAGGGATTTTGAAATATTAAGAATTAAACTTATCAAAAGTAAACCCTACCCTCCTCCAATCCACCTCTCCTACAGGCTTACCTACTTATGAACAAGAAATGACAATCTTTTCATTCAGATGTTTCACCTCAAAGTTAATTTTGACTCTTCACTGTGTTTCACGCCCCATGGAGAATGTCTTGCCAATTCTACTTTTGCATTATTTGCCCCCTTCTTTCCACTTGCATGGCTGTCATCCTTCTTCAGGTTCCCATTACCTTATGCAATAGTTTAATTTGTCTCCCCGTTTTCAGTTTCTCCCTCCTTGATAATCCATCCTCCACACATCTGCTAAAATAATCTTATTAAAGCACAAGTCTGGTCATATTACTTCCCTTCTCAATAATCTTCAGTATCTTATTGCCTCTAAAATAAAATTCAAACTTTTTGACTTGACAGTTGAAACGTTTCACAGTAAGACTGCAACCTCTATTTCCATACTTATTTAACATTACTCTCCTTCATATATACTATGATTAAGCAAAAGTGGATTACTTGCTTTTTCCCTGACCTCAGTATTCCACCTCCTGCCTTCATTACTTTGTAAAGTCTGTCCCCAGTGCCTGGAATGTACTCTCTCCTCACCTCTGATTCTTAGACTCCTCTGTTTCTTGCAAAGCTTAATACAGAGCCACCTCCTGAGGGAAGCCATTCCTAATTCCTCTACTTTTTAATACTTGCTCAGTGAGCTGTTCAACTTGTTCTTATCTATTTAACTGCTATATCTCTCTAGTAGAATGTAAATTTTTTGGAAGAACTGACCTCTTGTTTATGCTTCTGTTTGTTCATTCATTCATCGCCATTCATTCAATTTATTATTATTATAATTTGCTTTGTTTCTCTTTGCTTTTGTCTCTTGCTAAGCACAATGGCTTGTACAAATAAAAGGAGGTATTAAAAAACTTCCTCAATTGAATTGAATAAGTGGTATTAAGTGGCCCTCAAATCCCTTCAAATTCAGAAAATCAGTGAATTGAAATTTTTTTAATTCTCTTTTTTCTTTTTATATATTTTATTTAATTTAAATATTTTCAAATGACATTTAATATTTTTAATATTACTTTTTTTAAAATTTGAGTTCCAAATTCTCTGCTTCCATCCAGCACCTCTACCACTCCTTAAGAAGGCAAGTGATATATCAATTATACACATGAAGTCATAAAACATATTTCCATATTAGCCATGTTACAGAAGACATACAGACCCACACCCATACCCCCACACCTCCCCACACACAATAAGAAGAATAAATAGAATAAAAAAAGTATACTTCAAGATGTACCCAGAGTTCACTAGTTCTCTCTCTGGAGGTGGATAGCATTTTTCATCATGGGTCCTTTGTAATTGTCTCAGATAATTTTTTTTTTGAGCAGAGTAGCTGAGTCTTTCACAGTTGATCATAGTTACAACATTTCTTTTACTGAATACAATGCTTGCCTGGTTCTGCTCACTTCACTTTGCCCCAGTTCATAAAAGACTTCCCAGGTTTGTCTGAAACCATCACCTTTGTCATTGCTTATACCACAATAGTATTCCATCAAAATGATATATCACAACTTATTCAGATATTCCTCAATTGATGGTCATCCCCTCAATTTCCAATTCTTTTCCACTACAAGAAGGGCTACTATAAATATTTTTTGTATAAATAGGTAATTTTCCCTTTTATTTGATCTTTTTAGGATATGGATCTAGTAGTAGAATTGCTGGGAGTAAGGCTTTGCCCAGTTTTATATCCCCTTGAACATAGTTCAAAATTACTCTCCAGAATGGTTAGACCAGTTCACAGTTCCACTAATAGTGGATTGGGGTGCCTATTGTTCCACATCCCTTCCAGAATTTGTAATTTCCCTTTTCTGTCATGTCAACCAATCTGATAGGTGTGAGGTTGTATCTCAGAGTTGTTTTAATTTGCATTTTTCTAAACACTAGTGATTTAGAGCACTTTTTTATGTCACTATAGATTGCATTGATTTTTTTCTGCCTATTTATATCCTTTATCAATTTTTATATCATTTGTCAACTGGCAAAGGGCTCTTTTTTATATACAAATTTGACTCAATTCCTTAGGTAGATGAGAAATGAGAACTTTATCAGAGAAAATTGCTATAAATACCTCCCTCCAGCTTCTTGCTTTCTTTCTAATTTTAGTTGAATTAGTTTTGTTTGTACAAAAACTTTTTAATTTCATGTAATCAGAATTATCCATTTTACTTCCTGTGATTTTTTCTATCTTTGTTTGGTCATGAAATCTAACAAATCCACTTGACCTAGGATGATGTTCAATAATATGAAATGCTGTGATTTTTTTGGGATAGTGAAGAAACTCTCCACCAATAATGATATAAAATATTCATTTTAAGAAGCCATGCCATTTCTGGTCACTATCATTTGATATTCCAACATATGCTTTTCTTAAAATATGGCTATAGAATTGAAAGTAATATTAAGTAAGTGAGCTGATGAGCATATTTCAGTGATATTATCATATCAGAAATACTGTTTTTTTGTTTGTTTCAGCCTAAAATTATATTAGATATTTTTTATCAAAATGTTAACTGATGATAATAAATGTGCATGAAATCCCTAGGTCTTTCTCACTTCAATTGTTTTTTTTCCCCTCTTATCTCTCAATTCTTTCCTTGTGAAGTGTGTGTGTGTGTGTATTTTAACCTATATGGAAAAATCTCAATTTATAGAAACAAATCTACAGTGGTGGGACATAATTCCAGAAAAAGTGGGAACATGGAACCATTACAATTACAAAGATTACATTTCATCTATTTCATATTCTTTAGATTTATTTCTCCATTTTAGACTGCTGATATATGTAGGATTGAGGTTCTGTTATTTTTTATATCCTTTCAAATTTCATATCATCTTCAGATTTGATAAGCACATTACTAATACCTCTATTAAAGGTATTCATAATAAATATTGAACAGATCATGACAAAGGAAAGATAGCTTATACATGCTACTGAAGGCCTCCCTCCAGGTTAAACTCAGTTCATTAATTTTTGAATTCCATCATTCAATCAATTGTTAATCTGCCTAAATATACATTTATCTAGCCCATAACTCTACATCTCAAACAAAAGTATATTGTAGGAAAGCTTATCAAACACCATATAGGAACAGAAATGATGGTAATGCAAGTGAATCAGCATCATCCTCTTTCCTGTCTTGGAGAAAAAGAAACCAAAATTCAAGGGAAAAAAGAAAAAAAATTTTGTAGAAATTTAACTGAGCATATACATGGTGAAAGCCTTGAAAATTAGATGGAGTCAGGATCAATTAGAGATTATCACAGTCTAATTTCTGACAAATTCACATAACTAACCCTTCTGAATGTATTGCTATGGAGAGATCACCAAATGAGTAAAGAAATTAAAAAATAAACAATAAACATAATGGTACCTAAGTGAGGCAAGGCAAGGTAAGAGAAGGAAAGGGGAAAAAAAGAGCTTTCAGAATACCAACCAAGGACCACTATAAAACATAATAGAAATGAATATATTTACTTGACCAAGTGAAGATACTGTTGGTTGAAATTGGCTTTACTCAAATGTAGATCATTATATGTGTTTTGTCCTTTGTTCTCAAGAGGATCATGACATCAGGAAGATAATAACATGACTTGCAATTGAATTGGATTTAAGTGAGGGAGGGCTGTGCAAAGTCACCAGCTTCACTTTCTCCTCCAGAGCCATCTGGATCCAGTGGTCAGATATAGATCAGGACAACTGGAGATTGCCCAGAATGCAGTGGGAGACCATTAAACTAAGATCTTTCTGAGTTCTTACTTTGAATGACGCAACTCCTATTCCATGATTAGGCCTGTTTAAGAAGTGAGTCAAGGGATGGCCCCTTCAATCAAAAAAAAAAGTCAAACTGGGAGGGGAAAACCTTCAGGGCTGTAGAGGTCTCAAATGTAGATCAGATAAGGCTCCAAAGAAGACTATATTCTCAAACAAGCTCATTTCTACTAAACATCTGTTCTATTTCATGGTAAAAGTCCCTGAGCTATATCTAGATGTTCTTCCATTTTTCCCCCCATCATATGTCATGACATTGAATGTCTGCATTTTAGTTAACTACTCCCTTCATCAATTAAATGACTAATTTTCTCTCCTAGTTTCTTCTTCTTGTTTTTATTGGTTTTTTTTTTCTTTTTGGTCTTATTCTTGTTCTAGTTCTTCTTGTTCTTGATTTTGTTCTTGTTTTTCTTGTTCTTCTTGTGTTCTTGTTCTTCTTTTTCTTCTAGTTCTCTTCCTCTTTTTCTCTATTTTTACCTTCTCCCCCTTCACCTCCTTCTCCTCTCCTTCTCCTCCTTTTCTCCTTCTCTTACTCCTTTTCCTTTTTCTCTTTTTCCTTTTCTATTTATTCTTTTATTTTTTCTCATTCACCTCCCTCTTCTCTTAACCTTCAACTTTTCCTCCTTTTTGTTCTTTCAAATTCTCCTTCCCCCTTTCCTCTCCTTCTCTTTCTCTTCATCTTCCTCCCTGTCACAAATATGCATAGTCAAGAAAAATAGAAGTCTGCACAGGACATTTTCAATATTTCCTCCTTTTTGACATGGTAATGAATCATACATACATACATATATACCTTTGGGGATTGAGTTATATATTGTGCATACACACACACATACACACACAATCCTTTGGGGATCAAATTATATGTGTGTGTATACACACATACACATAGTATAAGGGATATATGTGTATGAATAACATAATGTGTATATAAAAGATAAGTATTATGTATGTCATACATAATTCTATTTTTTCTGTCTTTTGACAGTTTTAATATTTCACATTTTCTTATGAAGTTGTTGCCTTCTATTTGATCTAGTCTGCTTTTCACTGTGTTTGTTTCTTGTGCAAAATTTTATGTTCTCTTGTGCCAAGCTGTTAATTCCCCTTTCTTTTAATTTTTTTCTCTCTAGTGCTTTCATTCCATTAAAACATTTCTAAGTAAAACATTCCTTCTCCTTTCATTCACTTCTTCAATTCTCTTCTTTGTGGTTGAATTTCTGATTTAGCTATTTTTTGGGGGTCTTTCTCTTCTTAGTTTACTTAATTATTCATTCCTGTCAAATTAATAAGTTTTTATAATTAATTATTATTATCATTATCCTTATTATTTTGCTCATCCTTTTAGCCTTTTTAATGAATTCAGATTTGATATGAGGACTGGGCCCTGAACATTTTTAGAAGGAAGGTCTGGACTTGTCTCTTTGCTGTTTTCTTATATTGATCCTCACGTTGTTTGAGTTGTGAAAGGTTTAAGTGCTCCCAAAGTGCTCTGATCCACGGCAAATTCTGATCATTGTCCCTCTGTTCTTAAGTCTTCAAATTCTTGATCTGGGTTTAGGTCTGAACAAGATTTGATTACTGCTATCAGCTGCTGAACAGTTTTTCTGGTTCAGAATGACAGAACTTCAAGCTTCCTTTTGGTATGAGCTTCCTTCTCTGGTCATTGTTTTACAGGCTTCCTAGTGGTCTTAGAGTTGAAGCCTTGCTCTAGTCGGGGTCTAAGATACATAGACACCACTTGATTTTGAACTTGCTCCTCCCTCGTCACATAACCCATGGACTGTGAACCATATGTGACACTGAATTATTGATTTATGATTGGGTCAACATGATATCCATTTCTTTAAAAAATACTGTTAGTTAGGACAAACCAGAAAATTAGAGCCAGAAGGGAAATAAAAAATACACACAAAAGGTTAGGAACAGAAAGTTAGAACATAGATTATTAATCTACAATCCTGGAATAAACACTAAAACATAGAATGTTTAAATATAAAACGTGGAACATCAGAACTGGATGGATGGAATCTGAGAATAGATCTTATTCTAGCTAAAAAATTGATTAGAATGTTTCTAGTTTTAAACAATGTATGTCTTCTAATTTTAAAAAAATGTTTCTAGTTAAAATTTTCTATATATTAATATATTGTTGAACTTACTGTTTGATCTTTCAATTTCATTTGAAAATATTCACAAAAGAGCAGTAATTAGATTACTTGGCTACCATGGCAACCACTACATTGACTATGCCTATACCCAGTGCCTTAGTATCTGCAGGGATTTACTTTCTGACTTACAACTCCAAAGTCAGATGGATACCTAGGTCAACCCTTACCATTCTAGTTGTATAGGTAAATACATTTTTAAGACTTAACAAGGAAATAGAGAAAGATCTGTAATAAATAAGCAATCTGATGCATTTGAAAGAGCATTGGACCTGAGGGAAATTTAGGTTCTAAATCTAACTCTGTCAATAAGTTTCTGGATAATCTGGGGTACAGAAAATGCTCAGCTGGGCTCTCCCAGCATTCAGCCTCAAAACACTTTTTAAAAATGCCTCAAATTGAATTCTGGAGTTGCAGAGACAACAAAAGGTCAGAGTGAGGTATTCTTTTAGCCCAAGACAACTTAGGAGGTCACCAGGAGAGATCTGTGACATGGGGATAGAGGTTTATTCAAAGCTCATATGAATGAAATACTAGGGGTGGGACCAGGAAGTGGCAACACAAGAAGAAGCTTCTAGAGCTCCTAAGCCAGAGATAGTGAGGTCAACTGACCAGAAAGAGAATACAAAGGACCCTGTGCTAACACTGAACACAAGACCAGATGCTGTTTGTCAAATCTATTGCCTATCCCTACTTCTGGTATATCTATTCCTGAGTTATAGTTCAAGGGCAAAGAGGAGCATTTTTGGTCGAGGGGTAGAGAGCCCAGAGTGGCAACTGTTTGGCATTTGCTATGCCTATATCCACTTTTGGGTCATAGTTCAAGGATGGAGAGGAGAATTTTCAGTCAAGAGGGAGTGGAAGCCCTGAGGGGCAGTATTATTTTTGGTAACAAAGGATCAGGAACCCTGAGAAACAGAAGTGATACTAGTACCAAGGGAGCAGGGACCCTACAGAACAGTATCATTTTCAGTCCCAAAAAAGCAGAGGCCTTGAAGAGTAGTATTCATTGCAATCCCAAGGGCCAGGCTCCCTTCCAGGCTAAGGATCACAATGCAGACCAGAATAGTAGTGAACATACTTCTCCCCAGATAACTTGGAAGCACTAAAAGTTTTCAACTCCCCAGAACAAACTCGAACAAAAGCAGTGTGAAAAAGCCTGAGCTTGAGACAATGAGGTTCAACCCTCTCCCACCCCCAGTCCAGGAACATAGCTCAATGTTGACATAAAAATCTAAATCACAAAACAGTGTGGAAAAATGAGCATACAATAATAACAAAAATAACCTGACCATGAAAAACCTATTATGGTTATAGGAAAGATCAAGACACAAACTCAGAAGACAATGACTTCAAAATACCTACAAGCAAACCCTCAAAGAAAATTACAAAGTGCACACATGCCCAACAAGAATTCCCAAAAGAACCAAAAATTAGTTTTAAAATAAAATAAGAGTGGTAGAGGAAATTAGGTAAAGGAATTGGAAACAAATAAAGACAAGTTTGAAAAGAAAATTAACAACTTGGCAAAGAAAAGGCACAGAAATAAAACTGGAAATTGCAACTTAAGAAACAGAATTGGCTAATGTAAAAAAGTGGTAAAAATTTACTGAAAAAAGCAATTCTTCAAAAATTAGAATTTGGCAAGTGGAAGCTAATGACTCTATCAATAAAAATAAAACAAAGTTAAAAGAGTGAAAAAATAGAACATGTGAAATATCTCATTGGGGAAAAAATTAACTGATCTGGAAAACAGATTAAAGAGAAACAATTTAAGAATTAATGGACTAACTTAAAGCCATGATCAAAGAGCCTAGACATTATATTTCAAGAAATTATCAGTTAAAACTGCCTTAATATTGTAGAACAAGAGGTTAAAATTCACTGATCACCACCTGGAAGAGAGAAAAAAATTGAATATTATAGCCAAAGTCCGGAGCTCCCAGGTCAAAAAGAAACTTCTTCAAGCAGCCAGAAAGAAACAATTCACATACCATGGAGCCACTGTCAGAATCATATAAGATTTGGTGGCTACTACATTAAAGGATCAAAGGGCTTGGAATATGATATTCTAGAAGATGAAAGGGTTAGGTTTGCAATCAAGATTAACCTGCCCAGCAAAACTGAGCATCATACTTTAGGGGATAATGCATATTTTGTGTAGTAGAGGACTTTCAAGCATTCCCAGTGATAAGACCAGAGTTGAATAGAAAATTTGACTTTCAAATACAAGACTCAAGAGAACCATATGAAAGTAAACAAGGAGAAAGCATAAGGGTTTCAATAAGATTAAATTGTTTATATCCCTACATGGAAAGATGATACCTGCAAATTCTGAGAACTTTATCAGTATTAGGGTAGTCTGAAGGAGTATGTGTACAGTTTTGACTTGACTATGGTGGGATGATTTTTTTTTAAAGAGCAAAGGCAAGAAAGAAGGATGTTCTGGGAGAATGTGGAAGAGAGAAGAGAAATAGGGAAAATGGTCTCATATAAAAGATGCACACAAGGAAGCACTTTTGCAGTGGAGATGAAAATATTGGGGAATTGGACAAGGATTGAACCTCATACACATCTAGTTTGGTTCAAAGAGGGAAATATATATATATATATACATACATACATATATATATATATATGTATATATACACACACACACACACACACTCAACTGGTAATAGAAATATCTCTTACCAACCAGGGAAGAAGATAGGGAAGCAGATAAGGAAATGGGGTGATAAAAAGAAAGGCAAATAAAAGAAGGCAATGGTTAAAGGCAAAATAGATTTTAGAGGAGGAACAGGATAAAAATACAGAGGGAGAAGGATAAGCAGAAGAAAATACATAGAGGGAAATGCATAGTTGGTAAACCTAACTTTTTATATGAATGGGATGAACTCACCCATAAAACAGAAGCAGATAGAATGGATTAGAAACCTGAATCCTATAAAATATTGTTTACAAGAGACACACTTGCAACAAAGACACACCCAGAGTTAAAATAAGGGGCTGGAATAGAATCTATTATGCTTTAGCTGTGCTGAAAAAAATCTGTAGTGAAAAAAAATTAAAGGCAGTAGTAGCAATCATAACTTCAGAAGAGGCAAAAGTAAAAATAGACCTAACTAAAATGTATAAGCAGGTATGAAAAGTAAAATCTCAATAAAGACATGATGAGACATAGGACAAGATAACATTTTATTAGCAATCATGCTGAACTGTTAGTAAAATGGGTCATGTTGGCCATGTTAGCTGAAAAGCCAGGATCCTGACCAGGATCAATTTATTAGTTAGACTAGCAATTAACAAGAGATTAGGTCAATGGTCTCTCACAATGACCAAGTGAGTTATATTTTCCTTCTGATTGGCCTGAAAGTACATCATTTGGACCTCCCCTGGAAAAAGTTAGACAATTCCAATTGGTAGACATTTTAATGAGGAAGTGGGTTAAGAGTTACCTCAGATCCTCCCTATTATTTCCTTGTTGGGAGATTGTAGGTACTAGAAAATTTTTAAAAAAATAGAAAATATTCAGGTAATAGAAAAGTGGTGAAAAGTAGACTATTTTCAGGTGTGGCTGATTGTGCCTCTTTTTGACACTTAAGGAATTCTATTTGCTTTATGAGATCCAGCTGCCTCTAGCAATCTTAGCTAGAAAGGTCTAGTCAATCAGATTTTCCCCAGTTTGGCCTCCTTCTAGGAAACCAAGTCACTTGTAACATTGATGAGGAGAACAAAAATAGAAGACTCTTCTACTAGTTCAAAATGGTTCTCTGTTTTTGGTATAAACAGAAACTGGAGTCCCACTTTAAACTGGACCACAAGCAGATTCCCCAGGGCTAAGAGAGATCACATTCTTCAACCACACATTATTTCAGACTGAGAGAGGCCTCCTTTTGAGCTAGGCTAATAAATGGGGTTTTGACAAAATGAGGGAAAGGATAGATTACAGAATACTATTAGTTATAAACTGACATAGCATAATATTAATTTTCCTCACAGGAAAACTACATCTTGCTAGAAGGTACCATAGACAATTAATTAATATAAATACTAAACATATATGCACAAAATAAAATAACATCATACAGATTTTTAAAGGAAAAGTTAAATGAATTACAGGGGGAAATAGACATTAAAACTTTACTAATAGGTGACTTTAACTTTTCCCATCTTAGAGACAAATAAATCTAACTGATGGGGTGATAGGACCTGGACCCTTAAAAGGAAAATACCATGTCTCTGAAAGCAACCCAGCCCCTGAACTCTCCCACATGGCATTTTGCCTAAGGCATCTGGCCCACCCCAGACTACCTAGATACTCAACAATCCTTTAACTGCCTTTTCACTGAGAAAACTCTCAGACCACTTAACTCCTTTCATTGTCTGCACCTGGCCCATCCCAGGCTTTTTACCATTCCTTAATCCTACCTAGACTCTTTCTTTGTTGCCCCTAGGCAACACCCCATCCCAGGCTATTTACTACTCTTAAATCCACCTAGATCTTCCCACTGTCTTTTCTTGTATATAAATACCAATCTTACCCCCATCAAATTGCAAAGATTCACTTAGAATCTAGCCTGCTTCTATTGATGATACAAATAAACCTCACTATTTTGACTGAAAGAAGGTCTGAGTGGTCAAATTCTTTTGAGGCAGACTTCCCTGTTCTCTTACATTTTGAGGTTCCCATTACCCCAAACCACAACATAATCATAAAATAAAATAGAAAGAAGTCAAGGTGATCGATAGAATGTTAGAAAAGTCAGATATGATAGTCCTGAGGAGAAATTGAATGGGAATCGAAAGGAACATACCTTTTTTCTTGGCTATACATGACACCTTCACAAAAATTCACTACATCTTAGAGCATAATAACTTCACAACTAAATGTCAAAAAACAAAAATGTTAAATGCACCTTTTTCAAATCATGATGCAATACAAATTATATTTAATAGACTGCAATTCACTAAAAATTAAATCATCCAGTCCTAAAGAATGAGTAATTCAAAAAAGAAATCATAGAAACAATCAATAATTTCACTAAGGAGACCAACAATGAGACAACATAAAATCTGTGGGATGTTATCAGAGCAATACGTAGGGGAAAACTTATTTCTCTAATCATATATATCAATAAAAAAAAGGAGCAGATCAATGAATCAGCCATGCAACTAAATAAACTAGAAAAATAGCAAATTAGAAATCCCCAATTATGGAAATCCTGAAAATCAAAAGAGACATTGAATAAAATTGAAAGCAAAAAGCCCCCTTGGAAGTAACAAATAAAACTGGGAGTAAATTTTGAGAAAAAATAATAAAATAGATAAACTATTGATAACTTTCATTTTAAAAAAGCAAGAAAAAATCTAAATTATTGATATCAAAAATGAAAAGGGTGAAGTCACCTCCCATAAAGATAAAATTATAGCCATTATTAGGTGTTATTTTGTGCAATTATATGGCAGTAGAAGTAGTAATCTAAGTTAGAAGGATGAACACTTACAGAAAAATAAATTGCCTAGACTAACAGGAAAAAAAAGAAAATATTTAAATAACCCTTTCTTAGAACTAGAAATTGAGTAAGCCATTAATGAGATCCCTAGAAAAAATCCCAGGACCAGTTCCATTCTAAGTAATTTCAACCAAACATTTAATGAACAATCTACCCAATATTACCTAAACTTTTTGAAGAACAGGTAAGGGAGTCCTACCAAGTTCCTTTTGTGACAGAAATATAGTTTTGATGCCTAAATCAGGGAGAACAAAATGAAAGAAAGAAAACTATAGTAAACAATTTTCCTTAATGAATATTGGTACAAAAAAATTAAATAAAATACTGGCAAAGAGATTACAATATATCACAAAGATTATACATTATGAGTAGGTGGGATTTATACATAGAATGCAGAGTAGGTTCAATATTAGGAAGACTATAGACCTATTTGACCATATCAATAAAGAAAACAGCTACAAACATAGAATAATATCAATAGATGCAGAAAAAGCTTTTGAAAAATACAGCATCTATTCCTATTAAAAACAAGAAGAACCATAACACTACAAAGCATAGGAATCAATGGAACCTTTCTGAAAATGAAAAGTAATATCTATGTAAAATCATTGCCAAACATTATCTGTTATTGGGATGAACCTGAAGTCTTTCAAATAAGATCAGGGGTGAAACAACAATGTCCATGATCACCACTATTTTTCTATATTGTACTAGAAAAACTATCTACAGCAATAAGACAATAAAAAGAAATACAAAGAATAATTATAGGAAATAAAAGTGTCACGTTTTGCAGACAATAGGTTAGATATACAAGACACAATGGTCAATGACTATAGTAATTTACAATTTGATAAACCCAAAGACTTCAGCTTCTGGGATAAGAACTCAATATTTGAAAAAAAAAAACTATGGGAAAACTAGAAAATAGTATGGCAGAAACTAGGCATAGACCAACATCTTACACCATATGACAAGATAAAGTCAAAATAGCTATGTGATTTAGACATAAAGGGTGGTACCATTAGCCAATTAGGAGATCAAAGAATAGTTTACCTGTCAAATTTACAGAGAAGGAAAGAATTTATGACCAAACAAGAGATAGAGAACAGTATAAAATGCAAAATGAATAATTTTGATTATATAAAATTAAAAAGGGTTTTGCACAAAGTCAATGTAACCAAGATTAGAAGGAAAGCAGAAAGGTTTGAAACAATTTTTATTGCCATTGTTTCTGATAAAGACCTCATTTCTAAAATATATAGATAACAGACTCACATTTATAAAAATACAAGTCATGCCACAATTTATAAATGGTCAAAGGATATGAAAAAAACAGTTTTCAGAGGAAGAAATTAAAAGTTATCTATAGTCAAATGAAAAAAAAATCCTCTAAATCACTATTGATTAGAGAAATGCAAATTAAAATCACTCTGAGGTACCACCTTACACCTATCAGGTTGACTAATGTGACAAAAAAGGAAAATCATAAATGTTGGAGAAGATGTGGGAAAATTGAAACACTATTGCATTATTGGTGGAGCTGTGAACTGATCCAGCAATTCTAGAGAGCAATTTGAAACTCTGCTCAAAGGGCTATAGAACTGTGCATACCCTTTGATCCAGCAATACCATTACTAAGTCTGTATCCTGAAGAGATTATAAAAATGGGGAGAGGACTCACATGTACAAAAAGTATTTATAGCAGCTCTTTGTGTTGGCAAAGAATTGAAAATTGAAGGGGTGCCCATCAAATTGGGAAATGGCCAAACAAATTGTGGTATATGAATGTAATAGAATGTTATTGTACTATATGAAATGATGAACAGGTGGAATTCAGAAAAAAAAAACAACCTGGAAAGACTACATGAAGTCATACTGAGGGAAGTGATCAGAACATTGTACACAGTAATAACAACATTGTATGATGATTAACTTTAATAGTTAAAGTTCTTCTCAGCAATACATTGGTCTAAGACAATTCCAAAAGACTCATGATGGAAAATACTATCAACATCCAGAGAAAGAACTATGGAGTCTGAATGCAGAATGAAGCATAATTGTTTCTCTCTTTATTTTTTCTTTCTTGTGGTTTTTCCCTTTTGTTCTGAGTCTTCTTTTATAACATGATTATTGTGGAAATATGTTTCATATGATTGTGCATGTATAGCCTATATCAGATTGCACACTGTCTTGGGAAGGGGAATAGGGGAGTGAGTGAGGCAGGAAAAATATTGGGAACTCAAAAATCTTATAAAAGTAAATGTTGAAAACTATTTTTACATGTAATTTAAAAAAATAAAATGCTATTAAGTTGGGGAAAAAAAGACTCATGTTGGAAAATGGTATCCATATCCAGAGAAAGAACTATGGAATCTGAATGCAGATTGAAGCATACTATTTTCTATTTTTTTTTTTTGTTTCTATCTTTCTCATGGATTTTTTTCTCTTTTATTCTGATGCTTTTTCACAACATGACTAATGTGGAAATATGTTTAATATGATTGTACATGTATAACCTGTATTAGATTGTTTGCTGTCTTTGAGTGGGGAGAGGGGAGAATGGAAGGGAGAGAGGAAGGGAGAAAAAAATGGAACCCTATATCTTACAAAAATAAATGTAGGAAACTATCTTTACATGTAACTTGAAAACATAAAATACTATTAAGTGGAAATCAATTTAAAAATTAAAAAAAAATAATTAGCTTCCACATTAAAGGAGTGGATGGTATGAAATATGATATTCCAAAAGGCAAAGGAGCTAGGGTTACAACCAAGAATAACCTACCCAGCAAAGCTGAGTATAACCTTTCAGAAGAAAAAAAAAGTATTTAAAGAAATAAAAAAAACTTCCAAGCCTTCCTGAGGAAAAGACCAGAACTCAATAGAAAAATTTATATTCCAACAGAAGACTCAAAAGAATCATAAAAAGGTTAACATGAAAGAGTAATCATAAGGGACTTAATAAAGTTAAACTCTTTACATTCACATATGGGAAGATGATGCATGTAACACCTAAGAAATTTATTGTTATAAGGACAGTTTGGAATAGTCTATAGAGACAGAGGACATGAACATATGTCAATTACTTTGGGATGATCTCCAAAAAGAGCAGTGTGAGAAAGGATATGATGGGAGAAGGGGGAAGGGAGAGGTAGAATAGGGAGATTTTTCTCACGTAAAAGAGGCATGAAAGGAAGAGCTTTATAATGGAGTGGAAAATGGAGGGGTGAGGTGGTGGGTAATACTTGAACTTCACTCTTCAGAATTGGTTCATAGATGGAAAATACACACACACGCAACTAGTTGGGTATTGAATCTATCTTAGGAGAAGAAAGGGATAAGAGACATAGTGGAGTAATAAAAGGAAAGGAAGATAAAGGGGAAAAGAAGCAAAACAAATTTTTGAGGAGGAACAGGAGAAAGAGAGATAGAAAGAGAAAGAGAGAGAGAGAGAAGAGAAAGACAGAGAGAGGGAGAGAGACAAAGAAGGATAAACAGAAGGAAATAGGATGGAAGGAAATAAACTGTAATCATAACTTTAAACATGAATTTTGTGAGCTAAACCACAAAAAGGGAACAGATTACAGAATGGATTACAAACCAGATTCCAATAATATTTTGTTTATAGGAGATACACACAGAGTTAAAATAAAATGCTAGAGCAGAATCTATTATGCTGCAGCTGAAATAAAATTGGCAGGGGTAGCAATCATGATCTCAGAAAACAAAAGTAAAAATAGATTTCATTAAAAGAGATAATACATTTTGCTAAAATATACCATAAATTATGAATTAATATTAAAAATTTTCACAGCAAGTTTCACTAATAAGACCCTCATTTCTCAAATATATAAGGAACTGAGTCAAATTTATCAAAAATATGAGCCATACCCAAATTGATAAATGGTCAAAGGGCATGTACAGGCAGTTTCCACAAGAAGAAATCAAAGCTACCCATAGTCATATGAAAAAGGCTCTAAATTGCTGCTGAATAGAGAAATGCAAATTAAAACAACTTTGAGGTATTTCATACCTTTCAGAAAGGATAAATGTTGGAGGGGATAAGGGAAAATAGGTACGCTAATGAACTACTGATGGTGTAGTGAACTAGTCTAACCATTCTGGAGAATGATTTGGAACTATGCCCAAAGGGCATAGTTTTTAAATTCTATACCAAAGAGATCAAAGAAAAAGGAAAAGGACCTATATACACAAAACTATTTATAGCCACTCTTTCCTTGGTGGCGGTAAATTGGAAATTGAGGGAGTGCTCATCAATTGGGAAATAACTGAATAAATTCTGGCATATAACTGGAGTACTATTGTGTCATGATAAATGAAGAAGGAAGTGGTTTTAGAAAAATGTGGCAAGACCTATATGAACTGATGCAAAGTGAAATAAGAGGAACCAGAATATCATTGTGCATATTAACAATAATGTTATAATAATGATATTCTGTTAAAGATTTGGCTACTCTGATCAATACAATAAACCAAATAATTTCCAAAGAACTCATGATGAATAAATGCTATGCAGCTCCAGAGAGAGAAAATAGATGAAATTTAAGTGCAAATTGATGTGTAATATTCTCCCTTTTCTTTTTTTTTTGCTTTGTTTTGTGATATGACTATTATGGAAATATGTTTTGCATGATTTCACATGTATAATTGATGTCATCTTATTTGCCTTCTCAGCTGGTGGGTTAATGGAGTGGGAGGTGAGAAAATTAATATTATATTATTATATTAACAACCAATTGTTAATTTATGATCTGCCCTTTTCCTTTTATTTCTGTTAAAACCCAACTTCAGAAAACGCCAGTCAATCTCTGAAGGGCATGACTGGTGAGATTTGCTTCTAACCTCCAAGGCACATGCTAGTGGGTGAGACCCCCAACTGGGAGACCTAATTTCTATTTGGAGTATAAACAGAATCTATTCTGAGTGAGCCTTTGCCTGGGGAAAGAACCCCTTGTCTTTGATACCTTCGATTAGAGTTTGGGGAGGCCCAGCTTATGAAGGAAAAACTAGCCAGAGAGATCCAGATGGAAATGGCTTCCCCTGCCCAGATGCCTTGAGGCTGCTGAATCCCATGATCAAAATTCACATTCTCAGCTTGAGGACCTGAAGACTTTTAGCCCACCTCCTCATTAAATGGTCACCAATCAGGGTTGATTTTCCCTTGGAACCATGATCTTTGAACTTCCTTCCCTTTTCCCTCATTATCACAGATCATATGGACTATACCCATTTGAATATTGTCTTATCATTTTTAAACTTTTTTGAGGATGAGAGCCCATTTCTAGCATCAAATTTTTTTGTGAAGTTGTTTATTGATAGAGAAAATATGCAACAAAAAAGATGCTATGTATTTAGTACTATTTTAAAATAAATACACCTTATATTACTCAACAGCATCTACGTACGTTTGAAAAAAAAGTAATATGTTTATGTGACAGGATTTTTTTTAATTCTAAAGAAAATATATTTGCTTATTATACGGTCACATTTACACAGTTTGTAGATTCTAAAATCAGACTAAAATAAAAAACAATATCAACAACCACAATGTACTTATAGAAATGGCTCATTGGCTGTATGAGAGAGACCTCAGCTCACAGACTGAGAACCTTGGGTCTAAGTTGAATGTTAAAAGCATCTAAATCAGTTCTTCTCAAATGGCACTGATAATTCATGTCTCAATATTTCCTTGATTGTGACATTCTGTTTTACTCTACTTGCCTTGACCTCTTTTTAGTCAAGTAGGCAGAAGAATAAAAAGGATAGTATGATTATCATAATCAACCAAGAAGCAATAGTAAAGAAGGGGAGGAAGAGGATCAATCAAGGAAAATAAAGAAGGAAATATGAAACAATCTAAAGAGGTTTCAATCTTTATTTTGGAGATTAGCATTCAAATATTGACTTTACCATTTGCTATCTTTGTCACTTTGGGCTAATAATTTAAACCTTCTCTTTGACAGTAGTTTCATTTCTAAAATTAGGTTGGACTCCATGATGTCTATGATCCCTTCCAACTCTAGATTTCTGGTTTGAAGAAGATACTAGTAATTTAATCTTAAACTTCTTCGTTATTATCTGTGTGACTAAAAGGAAATAACTTAAACTTCTGGGTCCTTAGATTCCTCATGTTAAAAAAAAAAGTATTAGGCCCTTGGCTCTCTTTGGTCCCAAGTTCTCTGGCCCTACCCCCAGTCCCACCCACATAATCATTGACTCAAGAAATTGACCTCATGCTGAAGGAGGAATTTGGAGTGTCAGCAATGACAAGCTGGAAGATTACCACAACTAAGATCAGGCTGAAACACAATGTTTAAGGTCCAAGCATGCTGTAACAGCCTTGCTCTCTACCTCTACTGACTTTACTACTACACTTTGTTAAAAAAAAATGTCCTACTTCTTCTCCTATGATAGACCATCCTTGCCCCCACCTTTCACTACATTCATGGTTTGAACAAAATACAGGAGAAGCACATGTTAATGGTGAATGTTATGTTACTGCCTAGCTAAGCTTGAGATAGAACCTTAAATCTCTAGATGCTTTATTTCTTTTTATTTCCTTCCATCAGCACAAGTCATTGACTCACACTCTTTCCCATTGCATTTCCATCTTTCGTGGTATTTTTAAGTGTTCTTAATTGCACTATCAATTTACCATAGAGAAATTGTTCAAAAGAGGATGGGATAGAGAATGACTACTGTTGTATATAACCAAATATAACTATAACTGAAGGACCAAAAATGGTCATAAGTGGCTGGCCAAGAGATCTCACCCTTGTCATTCTCCAGACAGAGCAAATACAAAATTAGTTTGAAATATTAGTCCATCATTCCTACAAGGAGTTCCTTTTGGAGGGAGTAAAATTAGTAAAATGGTCTGTTTGAGATGTTTTCTCTATTTGTTACTACATGCAAGTCCTTTTTATTTAAAGCTATTTCTGTGTCAGAGAAATAGTGTTACTAAATTCCTGATAAAATGAGGTATTTGGACTAGATGGCTTCCAAGGTTTGTACTGTTCTTGAGTAATGATCCTATGATCTTATGAACTCACAGCATTTTAAGGTTTGCAAGAAATGAGCTTGTCTCATTGGGAAATGAGAATATTCCCCAATATTCTTATATGCTCAAACATAAAGATGAAGAAAAATAAACCTGGTATAGATTACTTTAAGTATGAACCACTTAATAAATAATCAAATTCTTTTTAATGTGAATTGTAGTTACTTTGATCTATTTGCCTTGTAAATCTTAAACTGTTCACCTCTCTACTCTGAGGTATTGATTTTGATCTTTTTTGTTTGTTTGTTTGTTTGCTTTTTATTTTTTCAAGGCTAAGCCAACACATTTACAATAACAGAAAAATCTAGGATTAAAAAATTCTCTTAAAAGTCTTTCAATCCATTCTGTACCTAAGCATGAATCTGCTGTGTGCCATCACTAATGCTGGAGATCCAGTCTTCTCTTGAAGACCTTCTAAGACTAGATAAGAGATCCCCTTCAATGTCTGAAGTTTTTCCTAATATAGAACCAAGATAAATCTTTATCAAATTTATACTCATTGCTACTAATTTGGCTTCTATGGGGCTATTATCAGTAAATTTGTCCTGTTTTAAATATTTAAAGAAGGCTATTCTGACTCATCTAAATCTTCTCATCTTCAAGGAAAAAAAATGCTCAATTCCTTTAATTAATTCTGATTTGTCTTGATTTTCAGATCCCTTAAGATCATAATCACTTTCATATGGAAATTCTCCACATTGGCAGGGTTTTTCCTAAAATATGATGTCCAAAAATAAACAAAATATCCATAGCATGAACTGACCAGGGCAGAGAACAATAGAAGCACAAAGTTTCTTGTTTGGAATATTAGGCCTTCTCAGTGCAATGTGGGCTGAGGTTTCATAAGGTTTTTTTCTATACCACACTGCTTGCTTAATTAAAATCTCTGGGTCTTTTTTCATATGAATTGCTTTTTTTCATTTTTTTCCTTCATCACAGGCTTGTTGGTTGAAATATTGAGGAAGGAATCATAAGAAGTGATAAAGGATTAATGAGTGGGGCATTTGGTTCCCGTAGACTTGGCTAGATTAATAGACCTCACAACTCAGCCTAGCAATTGACTGTCCCTTGACTTGACCAGGTCACGTTACAAATATCATGTTCAATACTGAACATTGCATTTTAGAAAGGAAATTGACAAATTGGATATCATCCAGAGGAGAGAGACCAGGATGGTAATGGGACCCAAAACCATGCAATATGGGAAATAGATCAATTGAGCAAGTTGGAGATGTTTAGGCTAAAAAAGAAAAAAAATACTTGTTGCATCAAGATAGGGTAGAGATTAGGAAACTATTATTTTCTTCATGTGTCTCAAGAGCTATTATTAGGAGTCTTATTCTGCTTTGTCTAATAAAGGAGAACTAGGGATAATGGATAGAAGTTCTGAGAAGAACAATTTATGCTCAGAATTCTACTGTGATCTCTGGAATGGTCTTTTTATAATTGTTAATCTTACTTTCATCTTAAACCCCATACTTTCACAATTCTGTCTTTTGGTTCTCACTGAGACCTGACAACCTGCTAATGATGCTACTTTCCTGGCTACCCTTTCCAGTATTGTTCGCATATTTACTCATACCCAGGGAAAACCTTCTCCCCTCACTTGTCTTATGGGAGTCCAGAGACTCTTGCTACCTATTGTTTACTTCCAAGTTATGCTTCTACCACTATCACTTAGTAATTTCTTTTCCTTTAAGCGTCACCCAATCCAAATTTCTCACTAATCAAGATTCTGGTAATTGCCACCTAGTGACCCTACAAAATATTTTTCTTCCTTCTTTAATGAGTTCAGCATCTTCCTTTCAGTCTTTTTCTACACATCAACTCCTGTTTTCATACTAAGGGACTTCAATGTACATATTTGGAAGTCCTATAAACACTCTTAACTTCCCACTTCCTCAATATAATCAAATCTCATGACCTATTCCTTCATAGCACCTCAACTACACATAGAGATGGTTATAGCCTTGATCTTGCTATCAAGAAGGGTTCTACTTCTGTCTTCAATAACTATAAAATTCCTTTATTTTATCATCATCTTATCATTCCAATACACACATACACTCACATATATGCACAAACACACCCACATATGTTATACACACATATGTATGAAAATTATTACATAATCCCAACTTGTCCCTCAATATGAGACAACCATTTTATACCTTTATACCTTCCTAATACATTCACAGTCCCACTCACCACAGTAGCTACCCTAAATCTTTTAATCCCTCCTGAATTCTCCCATGACTCCCCCTCCTTCCAACTTCTCAATTGAGAGCCTTGCCATATACTTAACCAAATATATTGAAATATTTACTGAGAGAATCCTCTTCTCCCTTCTTCCTCATCTCACATCTCTCAGATGTCTTCCTCCACTATCTTCTCCTTCATCCCTCTCTCACATGAAATGACTCTCCTTTTTGCCAAGCAAACCCATTAACATGAACTGTTGATTTCTTCCCATCTTATCCATCAGATATTCCCATTTCCTCACTTATCTTCAATTTCTCCAAAGGCAATGACTTCTTCCCTTCTGGTTAAGGACAAAAATATCCATTTTTTTCATCCTTAACTAACCTGCATTTGCCCCAAAGATCTTTGCAAGCTATAACTCTTTTATCTTTACTAGCTAGACTCCATAATAATACTCTGTATATTAAATATCTCTGCTTCTTCTCTTTTTTGAAGTCTGGATCTTGACCCCATTATTCAACTGAAATTGCTTTCTTGAAACTTACTAATGATCTCAGTTGACAAATCTAACAACTTTTTTTATCCTCATCCTCCTTGACCTCTCTGTAATATTTCTTACAGTTGATCTCCCACTTCTCTTCCGCTTCTTCTTCTATACTATTTTGCTTGGCAATCTTGTCAGCTCCCATGGATTCATTGTCATCTCCCTGCAGCTGATTCAAAGATCAAAATATCCAGATCTAATATCTCCTCTAAGCTCCAACATCACTTTACCAATGTTTCTTGGAAATTTCAGATTGGATGTCCCATAGACATCTCAATATCAATATGTCTTAAAGAGAACTCATAATCTTTCCCACTAAATCATCCTCCTTGGAGAATTTTTCTATTACTCTTCATAATCAACATCTCCCAAGTCACTAAGGCTTATAACTTTGGTCTCAACCTCAATTCCTCATTCAAATTTACACAGTATAGCCAATCTGTTGCCAAATTTTGTCATTTCTGTTTTCAAAATATCTCTTATATAAGTCTCCTTGCTCCCACACCCATAGCCACCACAATGGAACAGGCTCTTATTATCTCATACCTGTAGTATAACAATAGCCTTCTGGTTGATCTCTTTGTTTCAGGTCTTTCCTTACTTCAATTCTTTTCTTCACTCAGTTGCAGAATTGATTGTCCTAAAGCAGTACTACTGTATCACTTTCCCCCACCCATTTGATGAACTCCAGGGTCTCTGTTTGGACTTTAAATTCCTTCCCAACCTCACCACTTTCTTTTTTTTTCCTCCATCTTTTTATACTTTACTTCCCTGTATATTCTGTTGACCCAACTACATTGGTTATTTGCTTTTCCTTTCACTTGATGACCCTTCTTCTGACTATGCCTTTTTACAAGCTCTCCTCCTATGCCTAAAATACTTTCCCTCCTCACCTCAAGAGTCAATTAAAATCTCAGGTCCTACAGAAGGCCTCTCCCAGATCTTCACCTTCACTGCTAGTGCCCTACTTATGGAATTACAATACACGTATAGATATATGTATGTAGATTGTAGACACATAGTCAATTACTTGTCCTCCCCATTCTCTCTGTCCCCATCAGAATGTATACTCATTTAAGAAAAAGGCCATATTTTGCCCCTTCTTTCTATTGTCAGTGCCTGAGGCACATGAAAAGTTTAATAAATGCTCATTGACCAACTGATTCAATGTTAAAAAACAAGCAGATAAAATAAGAAAAATGAGAAAGGGAGGGTAAAGGAAGCTTCCCAATCATGTTAAATGCCCCCTAACAGAACAAATTGCTTTAGATGATAATAGGTCTCTTTCACTTGAGATCTTTGAAGGAAGAGCTAGGCTCAAATCCTTGCCTCAGATACTTCATCTCCATGTGACACCAGACATGTTACTTAACCTCTCTAGACTCAGTTTCCTTATCTCTTAAACAAGGAAGTTAGATTCAGCTACCTCTGAATTTCTCTTGAATTTTAAATCCATGATATTATGATGTTAGGGTCACTTAACTATCACATAAAAAGGATGTTCAACAAGGCTAAAACACTTAGATTAGGTGGACATAGACCCCCTCTATTTCTATATATAAAGCACCTGGTCAACAGAGTAGGATACAGTGACTTTCACAGACTGAAGGGCTCAACTTTCAAGTGGAAAGTTATATTTATGCTGTGAGGTGACCAAGAATCTATGTAAATAAGACTTGAAGTTACCAGAAACTGCATTGAGAGTTAGGCTCCTTTAGCTAGGCCCTTAGGCCAATCAAGTCTTTGGTACTCCCTCTTTGCCTTTGCCTTTTAGGAATAGAAATAGTTAAATGTGGGGGAATGGTGTGGAAACATTGGCCTATCATGATTCTCCCCTTCCCAAAGTTTAAATTTTATGTCAACTCCAATCTTATTCTGGAAGCACTGTAATGCCTTTCCAAATGCCTGGACTCAAAAGATATCTCTCCTAAACAGGTGGTCAGAGGAATTTTTTTTTAATTCAGTAAACATTTGTTGAATTCTTACTACATGTGAAACATTGTGTTAACTTGTGGTGCTATACAGATAATATAAGTATAGAGTCAAAATCACCCTCAGCTTAGTCTTTATATCTTAACTAAAGGAGAATATATCTTAAACAATTAATAGACAGTCATAGATTCCTCTCAATGAATTAATAAAACGCCGATTTGAGACTAAGTTTGAAAAGTCACTCAACTGCAATGACATTACACAAGACTTGTATGACAGACTGTAGAATCTTGGCTATGTCCTAGGAGGACTTTACTAATTAATTATTCATGCAGAGAACAGAGTCATTCAAGATGTCTGACTATCAATAACAACTCTGAAGAGGAACTCCTGAGGTCAGAGACAGGGTGAAAATATTTGGCTTCATTGATGGTCAGTCTTACACCCCAATGCCCACTTTGACCAGAAAAGTACCTTTAGAACTTCAAAAGTCAGGAGGATTTATGGACCTTCAGTTTTTGTGCAGACATATACATATATATATATATATAATATATATATATATATATATATACACATACATAATTTTAATTAATTTATTTATTTTTAGTTTTCAACAATCACTTCCACAAGATTTTGAGTTCCAAATTTTCTCTCCATCTCATCCCTCCCTCCATCCCAAGATGGTATGCATTCTGAATAACCCTGCCCCTAATCTGTATTCCTGGATCTGCTGAGAAAAAAAAAGTATCCACCTATATTGGGAGCCATGGAGGGCTGGGGAAGTGGAGAACAGATATGGTTTTAATATGCTTACAGAGAATGTCTTGGATACCCTACTAATAGATTAAAAGAAATTCTAGCAACCCGGAGCTGTCAATTATTCTTTTACATGTACTCTCTAAGCTTTCCCTAGAACTCTATATGTACTTGTGGGAGAGTGTATCATAGACTTGGGAGACTGTTGTATAACAAATATTCTTATTGTATTACCTTAGTAAATACCCCTTTCAAAAAGCTACTTAACATGGCAGATTATATTGATTTTCAACTGATAGGTGACATCAGCTGAAGGTATTATAAAATCACTTTAATTTTTTAGAGATACCCTTTTCAACTCTGAAGGAGATGATGCAGCCAAACTCCAGGCAAATAACTTGTCTATGACAGTGTGAGTTGGGGTAGAGATTCTCAGGGTTTACAAGGGCTACAAAGTAAATTAAAATTATTCCTTCCTTTAGGAAACTCACACAAATGATGAAAAAGTATCCTAGGGCAAAAGAAAAAAAGCACTGGATGTTGAATAAAGAGACCTGAATTTAATTTCAGATTTGAGACTTAATGGCTATGTTATCCTGAGCAATATGTTTACTTTATTTTGTTCAAACTGTTTCTTCTGTTATAAAATGCAGCTGATAATATTGGTACTAGCTACTTTATAAAGTTGTTGTGAGGAAACCACTTTGTAAAGCAAAAATTCCTATATAAAAAGGGCAGCTAGATGGCCCAGTGTATAGTGTACTGGGCCTGGAGTCAGAAGATTCATCTTCTTGAGTTCAAATCTAGCCTCAGACACTTACTAGCTGTGTGACCATAGGCATGTCATTTAAACCTGTCTTCTTTAGTTTTCTCCTCTATAAACTGAGCTGGAGAAGGAAATAGACATCCACTCCAGTATCTTTGTCAAGAAAACCCCAAATAGAGTCACAAAGAAGGGGACACTACTGAAACCACTAAACAACAATATAAATAAGAGATAATATTTTTTTATCAATACCCACTTTAGTTCTCTATGATTCTCTTTTCATAGCATCTGACCTAACCGTTCCCCATAGCACATCCAATACTTACAGAATACATGGCAGAGACAAAATAGAATAGTGGATGGGGCACTGGCATTGGAATCAAAGGAACTGCATCCAATCCCTGTTTCACAACTTGTTTAGACCTTAGTTCCTCATTTGTAAAAGTGATGGGATAAATCAGATGATAGTTAAGGTCAATTTCACCTCCAAATACTATTAGAGTAGGAAGTAAGGAATATGTTTTGTAAACCTTAAATCATAATATGTTAGTTGTCATTTTGTTCTGTAACATGTATGTCATAGATGGACTGCCTGCGTGATGTAGTTGTTATAAACCAAGCGTTATATAAAAATAAAAGTTCAGTATTCAATGAGAAACCACAGTTGGGCTGGCTAAAGCATGAAATAAGAGTCATCATGGGTGTGTTAAGGCCCTGATTTCCACTACATAGTTGTATATACTTGTATAAACTTAACCTCTCAGGCTCTCTTTTATGAGGATGTTGAGATAAACAGTCTCAAAGGTTCCTTCCATTTCTAAATGTCCATGATTGTATTTAAAAACATAGAAAGGCTGAACTTGATATCTAAAAGACAAGGTCATGATGTGATTTGAGCTCAGTATATTATGTGAATCTCATTTTCTTTACTTATAATTAGGGACTGATAATAGTACTTAACATATTTCCATTGCAAAGACATTGAGGGAACAAATAAGAGAATTACCATGAAAATACTTTGTAAATTTTAAACATATATGAGAAGGTATTATTTTTTTAAGGGTCATAGAGTGAAATTTTCATTATGTTTGTTTTACTTGAACTGAGAAATAAGATGTAGGATCAATTTGTATGAGAATGAATGCAGGACATATTCAATAAGCATAAGAAAAAACATCCTTAACTTCTATAGCTATCCAAAATTTGAATGCTCTGTCTCATGAAATAATGAATTCCCCATGACTGGAGGCTCTTTGATAGCACCTACATGAGTATTTGTCAGTATGTACAAAGAACTCTTTATCCAAAATGGATTGAACTAGATGACTACATTAGCTCCGATGTCATTCCACCTCCAGAATTCTATAATTCCATGATATTGGAGGCAGAGATATGAGTTCCTCACCACTGGAGATCTTGAGACAGAGACAGGATTCCTGCTCAGTTCAGGGTTCATCTTCATAACCTCTGAAATTCCTTCTAATTCTAAGAATATGTGGTTTGTCTAATATAACCCATATGTCATAGATAATAAACTATTATTATTCAACTTCCAAAGTAAGAATACTCTTTTACTTTAAGAAAAAATAAATTCTGGGAACAATATGATCTGGAAAATTCTTCATTATGAACAAGTCAGAATCAGAGTTTCAGTGAAATTCCCAACTCAAGTAACCAGGGAGTGGTGCCTCATGGAATGGGAATGAACATTCTATTTGGAGTCAGGAAACTTGAGATCAATACTGGCTCTGAGAGTTGATCATTTGTGTGACTTTGGCTAAGTCTCTTGCCTTCTCAGAGTTTGAGTTTCCTGAGCTGTAAAATGGAAGCAATATTAGTTGCATTAATGTGAGCAGTAGTTAAATTTTGGGAATAAAACAATTTACAAACCCCAAAATTCTATAGAAATATTGGCTATTACTGGAGATTGTATGTGTGTGTGTGTGTGTGTGTGTGTGTGTGTGTGTGTGTGTGTGTGTGTAGTGTGGCAGTATAACCTTTGCTCTATTGGTTCCAGTCAGCAGTTTGAATGAAATGTCCACTGTTAGCAATTGCAGTGGGTTTTGTGAAGGATATGGCACTGTTCTCCAATTTTTGACATACATTTTTGTTACAACAACCCATCAAAAGAGGAATATCTTTATCCCTCCTTGAAATGCAGACATTCCAGAAACTTGCTCAACTGCCATGAGGTTGACACGTTTGTTAATTGTTATTTACACTTGATGGTACTCCAAAAATCAATCCTGTCTGCCGAGTTCAATTCTGAATGGATATAAAGACTGTGACATAAACTGAAAGCCTAATAGAGGAAAGGCACCTGTCAGACTAATGAGTGCCAGGGCCTCAGGATATCATCAACCCAAGAGAATTTTGTCTCTTGATGCAATGTGTCAAGCTTGTCTCGCTCACTGAGTGTGTCGACACAGGATATACTCTGGAAGAATAAAAATGGTTAGATTTTTCACATGATGTTATCTTACATATGCTACAAAACTAATCTTCCTTTTACATAGTTCTGACCACGTCACTTCTCTACTCAACAATGTTCACTAGCTCCCTATTGCCTCCTGAGTTGTCTAGATACCTCTGGTTGCACTTCAAGAACCTAAACATTTTGGCCCTACACTTATTCTGGTCTTATCTCATATTACTCATCTTCACTCATATTAAACATACTCAATGCAAATTGAACTTCTCAGTGTGCTGACAATCTTTCTCCCGGTTTCCTGCTTTCTTTTCTTTTCTAAATTTTTCCTAATTCCTGGAATTAGAATAGCTACTACTCTGGGTTTGTTCATTTACTATTTATAAGTAAAAACCTACCTTAAATACCACCCCCTTTAGTAAGCCTTTCCTGTTTTCTACTATTGACAACTCCTTTACTCTGCCTATTGGTTATATAGCATATTGTTTGAACCTTTCTAATTTCCTCATCACATAATGCTATGTTTTATATTTATTCCCCAAATAGACTGTGGACCTCCTTCAGGCAGACTGTATGTGTCTTAGCTAAATTTTATATTCATCTCCAACACCTAACACAGGTAGTGTTTTGCACACAGTAGTCCTAAATAAATGATTATTAAACTAATAAAATTATGAATAATTAATGCTGAAGAATTTTTATTGTTTTTTGGCTATCTGGTTTATAGTCTATGTAGTTGGGCTGAACAATCATTCTAGTTGGAATTAAGGAGCATGAGAAATCACACATAACAAGAGCACAAATGATGTGGTGGGCCTCAGCTCAAGTCACTAATCAGTGATTTGCCTTAGCAATGACATAGATGATGACATTCTCTGTAGCTAGAGTCAGATACACACACACACACACACACACACACACACACACACACACATTTTACCAGATTCCATAAAAGTGGAAAGTCATACGAATAGTACAAAAAGTGAAGGTTCAAAGCTGAGGGCCAACTAATATGCAGTCAACACATTGATTCACAGATTTCTAAAATTAAAAGGAATCTTTAATTTATCATTAAGACCAATTCCTTTATAGAGGAAGAACTAATAAATCTAAGTGACTTGCCCAAAGTTACATAATGAGGTCATGATTGAGATAGGAACTGAATCTGTCTTCAAATTATAGCCTAGTGTTCTTGTTTTTCTCATATGTAAAGAATGTAATAAAAAGAATATCCATGTTTATTGTCCAGCCAGAACCCCTTTTCTCTCATCTTCTTCTGTACCCCTAAAAAAATCCTCAACAACAGCTTTTTTGCTGTTCTTTTTTGCTTTCTTTGCTACTTGTCTAAACTAAGAATTCATATTGAAGTAATTCACTACACATCAAAATTTCAACCAGGCCATAAATGATGAATGGCAGATGTTTTGTTTTTGTTGATTTTGTCTCAATCACAAGAATGAGACATATCTTAAATATTTACAAAAAAAAAGGCTGTAAGCCATCAAGAGTCACCAATTCACATTATTGCTTTTTTTTATATCGCCTTTATGTCAAGTTTTTATGCCCTATACTCCTTTTACTTATAATAATAAAGCTAGCATTACAACTATTATCTTATTTTATCCTCACAGTAATCTGAGGAGATAAGTGATTTTATTAGCCCCGTTTTACAGATGAGGAAACTGAAGCAGCTAGAAGTTAAGCAACTTGCCTAGGATCAGTTAATTAGTGTCTGAGGTCACATTTGAACTCAGATCTTCATTACTATAGGTCCAACACTCCATCTACTGTGATACATTGATGGAAATGATCCTTGATGAAAATCTTATGTAATCATTCCACAAATGGTTGTCTCCAGGAAATCTCTTCCCCGAAGTCACATAATTGAATAAGAAAGATAGATAAACTAAGATTTACCAACCCAGAATGTAGATTAATATAGAATTTATAGCACACGAGTATTTATTTATTGAATAATGCAATAAACATAAGTAGATGGCTTCTAAGGTCTCTTCCAATTCTAAAATGAGTTCATTTTGTACGACTGTACTTTGTTCTATCAACATATTATCTAAGTTCTAGTTAGTCCTTAAGCAGAACTTTTATGTATATAGGATTGACGACTATACTGTGCTATCTTCTGGTAAATACTGAAATTCTTTTTAGCAAGGAGAGTAATGTTGAACACATCATCAAAAGACTTTGACTCAGTATGGTGGCAGTATGATGGAGAGGATTTTGAACTTGATGATTATATCATTAAGGAATATTTTTTTTTAATTGAGGGTATATTGTGGTATCCTATTTGAAGATAAATTGTGGTAGAAGGTAGTTAAGACTATGGTATGGGCTTTAAAAGAAGAGAATGTATCTAGAGAATGTATCTACTTCCTATAGGCAGTAGAAGTAGTCCTCAATGACCCTCTAATCTTACCTAATGAGTCATAAGATTGGGGTTATTTAGACTATTGAACTGGGTTAGTGGGAATGTTGATCCTCAGAGTAGTCAGTGTTCAACTAAATTGAGATCACATAAGTAGAGCGTGTGAGATCTAGGATTCGTAGTGAACATGTAGCTCAGTCCCTTATTTTCCAGAGGAGGAAACTGAGGATCAGGAAGTAGAAATGACTTGTCCAAGGTCATCATTTCAAATGATAGAAGTAAACTTGAACCTGACCTTTTTCATACCAAGGCCAATTCCCATTATACTATATATACCAAGTTACTTGATTGAAAGAGCTCCCAGAAAATGGGATAGAGGAAAAATGATTCATGATAGAGCAAGGATTCCAAAATAATCATACATAATGGAGAGAGCTAATAGAAAGGCAGATGGGTAAGGATGGTTAGGAGCAGGCATGTCCTGGTAAACATTTAACAACTAAGTCTCTAAAATTAAGTTTAATCTATTATCATTAACATTTTCTCCATCATTTTCTTAAATCTACATAATAAACAAAACAATAAATTGAGCCCTGTTTTGTAGCATTTGCCAATCTTCAAAGTGTAAATACTCTTACTGAAAATTTAACAATTGCCTCTAGAGAACTGGTTAGAGCTGATTCCAACATACTCCCAGGGGTAAGCTAGATATAGATGAATAAGGAGAAGAAATAGGAACAGGAAGGGGATTTGGGAATAAAGGTTTTTATTATAGATTATGTTGAGATGTAGGAATGGAACAGTGTGTTGGGGTATACATGGGAAGAAGGGGAGAGTAAATGAAGTGCACAAATTAGGTTGGTTAACACTATATAGGGAGGTAGTACAGAGGATAGAGCACCAGGCCTGTACTCAGGAAGACCTGAGTTCATATCTAGCCTCAGGCATGTACTAGCTGTGTGACTCTGGGCAAGTCACTTCATTCTGTTTGCCTTAGTTTCCTAATCTGTAAAAATGAGGTAGAGGAGGAAACAGCAAATCACTCCACTATCTCTGCCAAGAAAACCCTAAATAGTATTACAAAGCATTGGACATGACTGAAACAACTGCACAACAACAAATACTATTAGAGAATTTAAAACAAACCAGAATCAAACGTCCCAAAGATTGGTAGCATTTAACACCCTTAACATCTCTAATATTCCATCTATCTCCCCTGCTTAAAATTCCCTTTTTCCTCCTCTCAACCTCCTGGATTTTCTGGTTTGATTCATATTTCAGCTAAGTCCCACCTTAAGCAAGAGGCCTTTTCTGATCCTCCTTAATGCTAGTTCCCACTCTCCAAGAATTGTTATTTGTCCTTGGTTCTGGAAGATGACCAATGACATCAGGAGGATGATATCTTTACTCGGAAGTGAGTTGTATTTAAGTGAGGCAGGAATGTGCAAAATCATCAGCCTCACTCTCTCTTCCAGAGTCATTCAGAATCCAATGGCAAGACATAGATCTGGATGACAAGAGATGGCCCAGAATGCAGTGAGAACCCTCAACCTTTTTAAGCTACAGTCTTTCCCAGGTTTCAGTTTGTCTGAGGCAGCATCACTCAGTGATTCAAGGCTATGTAAGAATTAAGGCAAAAGATGACCTTTGAGAGGACAAATTTTTGCCTTCTATCAAGGGTAAGATCCTCAGGGTTTCTAGTGAGAACCGAAACAAATGCTATTTACACTAACTCTGAAAACCAAACAATGAGCAAGTGAGGCCTGGCTGGGACCTACTATCAGAGAGAGTCAAAGTGATTTGGATTTAAAGACACCGTCAAGTAGCCCCATTTAAATCCCAATGGGCTTTATCAAAACCTGGTTTTCCAGAGTTATATTTCAAGAAATCATAAATGAGAACTATATGAGACAAAAGTTAATTGTCTCAGTGTTTTTTTTAAAAAAACAAAACAAAACAACAATAGAATAAATAAGTAGGGAATAAAAAAAAATCCAAAACAAAACAATGATAGAATAAATAAGTAGGGAAGAAAAAAAATCCAACCCCCAAACCAAAAGATACCTTAGGAAGTATAAGAGATCAAAATTTATATTCTTTTGGGCAGGGAAGCCAAATGAAGTGTATGACTCCCCATGTAGAGAGAGGGAAAGGAGGAGGAAGAGAAGGATGAATGGAAGGAAGGAAGGAAAGAAGGAAGGAAGGAAGGAAGGAAGGAAGGAAGGAAGGAAGGAAGGAAAGAGCAGCATTGTACAATTGGAACTGGCCAATTGAGTCCCTAGTGGGGCAACTACTACTACTCACAGATTGTTGTTTGTCCTTTGTTCTCAAAGATGACCAAGGGCATTAGGAGGGTGATGTCTTGACCTGCAAGTGATCTGGATTTAAGTGAGGCAGGGCTGTGCAAAGTCATCAGCCTCACTCTCTCTTCCAGAGTTATCTGGAGTCCAGTGGTAAGACATACGTCAGGACAACTGGTGACTGGATCTCTGACAACATTTCAAATTTGCCAGTATAAACCTTGTATGCACATAGTTGTTTGTATATTGACTTGTCCATTAGTATATCTCCAATTTGATGTGTAATTATCTTGTATTCACATGGTTGTTTCCATGTTATTTTCTCCATTAGCTTATGAGCTTCTAAAGGGCAGGGCCTTTCTTTATAGCTCTAGTATTTATCCCAGTACCTTGGCAGACAAGGGGTACTTAATGGATGCTTATTGACTTAATGAAATAACATTTTTTATCATGCCATGTCTTAAGACAATTTCCAACTCTAACATTCTCTTTAATGTTTCGAAAGTTGATGTTCTACATTTCCTTCCAGATATAATATTCCATGCTTTAACATTTCTTACAACTCTTACATTCTGTGAGTTAACATTGTGTTTCAAAGCTTCCTAGAATCATTTTTCTTTTGTCTGATACTTTATGATATAAAATCCATTTCAGTTCAAACATTACATGTTCTAGGAACCATTTCATCTTGAAAGTCATGAATACATGATGCATATTGATAAGGCTAAAAAAGCAATGATAATAAAATTAAATAGAAGAGAATTTAGTCAAATGTTATATTATGTCACATAAAATATTGGTGCTAGAATAGTAGTAGTCATAGTAGGGATAGTGGTAGTGGTAGTAGTAGTAGTAATAATAATAATAAAAACTTGTGTTTATATGGCTATTTCATTTTTACAAAGTACTTAACAATCGTTATCCCATTTTATCCTCACAACAACCTTGACTAATAGGTACTATTATCACCACCATTTTACAAATAAGAAAATTGAAGCAACGAGAGTTTAAGTGACTTACCCAGAGTCACACAGCTAGTAAATACTCAAGGCTCAGAGCTTGAACTCAGAGCTTTTTGACTCCAGATCCAATGATCTACCCCATCTCCCACCAAACTGCTTAATTCAAAGATGAGGGAGCAGTGTGAATTGCAATAAACAAGGAAAGCTTTATGGGGATGATATTTTAGCTATTTCAGTGAAGAAACTTCTATGAAAATACAGAAGCAACGGCTTCCTTAGCAAGAGCTTTGGACCTAGTGGCAGGAACCTTGGTTTTGAATCCCGGCATTTCTTAGCAATGTGACCTTAGACAAGTAACTCTACCTCTCCTCACATTGGTTTCTTCATCTGTGAAATAAGGGATGTGGAGTGGATAATCTCTAAGATCTCTACCAGCTCGGAGAGTCTATATTTTAAATAAGCCTTTAGAGTTGACATATTCTATGATAATCTACCCATTTAATCAATTTATTTAGGCTGGTTTTCTCCCTGCCCTAACCCTTCCACTTGCCTCTAAAAAGAAAGCACTACTATTCATTACATCAGGATTTCCTGTGTCTAAGTCTACAATAGCAATATCAAGTGAGGAAGAGGAACAATTACCCAGATTGCTAAGGTAAAAAAAAAGCCCTATTGCTTCTATTATGTGGACAATGTAGGTGACCTATTTTATATACTGACTCACCTCAATAGTCACGACAATGCTTCCCATTTTTCTACAGTTTTTTTTATTTTACAAAGTATATTCAAATCCATTCATCCATCCATCCATCTATCCATTTAAAGCACCTAGTGAGGGAGAACTTATCCAAAGTAGTCCTTTCCACTTTGGGGGCAGTTCCATTGGTTAGGGAGGTAGTGTTGTTTTTGTTGCTACTGATTTTTTTTTGAGTGTATACTTTGTTTCTCCCTCCCAGTATCTGTTTTAAATGTTTGGCCTCTAGGGCCAAACAGGATGATTATGATCACTCTTCTACATGACAGATTTTCATATTTCTCTGAAGTTTTCTTTTCTCCAGGTTAAATATCCCCAGTTCCTTCAAATTATCTTTGTATATGGTTTCTCTTTCCAGAATAGTACATCCTCAATAGATATATGTGGTTAATTCACTAAAAATAAAGAAAACAATATACAACATAAAACAAGCAACTATCAAAATGAGATATTAGCGTATAAACGCCATTCAGGTTCAGAGGAGGAAGAGACTGGTATAGCCTAGTAGGTCAAAGAAGAATTACTGAAGGGAGTAGTACTTACCATAAGAGAACCAAAATAATATGAATGGTAGGGCAATAAAACACTGAATGCCAAAATGTGACAAAAATTTAAATTTTTGTCACTTTAAACTTTGGAAGAAGTGTTTTTCTCACAATCATTCTGAGGTAGTTTGTCTAAGTGTAAAAATTTTCATTCTGAAGATGATGAATTCAAGGATCAGAGTGATTAAAAATTTTCCCATGGTCATATAGCTAGAAAGGGAGCTTTACTGAGGTCTCCTAACTTAAAAGCCTAGGTTCTGACCACTAAGCTACAATGTTTGAACTGAAAGGGTCTCATCAGATACTAAATTCACAGTGTGGTACGTCAGAAAGATCTTAGATTTTAACTTGAAAGTGCTGTGTTTAAATCCTGTCTCTGTTACTATATGTCCTTGGACAAGAGGCTAGACCTCCTGGGGCCTTACCTTCTTCCTTTGTAAATGGAGGGATTTGGACTAGATAATATCAAAAGTCATATCCATCTTCCAAACCCCAAAACATCTGATCAATGGTTGATTTGGGACTTGAACTTAATTAGAACCCAGGTCTCTTGACTCTCAGTTCCATCCTCATCCTACTATACTACTGAGAAGGACAGAAGAATCTGAGTAATGATAAACTAAAAGGGGGATAGACATTTCAGGCTTGATGTGGGCTAAAGGGAGAGATGCCACAAACCTCATTATGGCTCTTCCAAAGGCACTTCTTCATGATACACTAAAATCTTCTTTGTAGCTTTCATATAGGATAATATTTATAAATGACAGGAGATATTTAGCCAAGTGGTGATAAATTAGAATTAATTAAAATTTACAAGATGGTTCCAAGTAGTCCAAATATAGAGCTGTATTTTCACCATCCATTTGGAGCAAGAACAGAGTATAATTGGCACTCCTTTATCCCCATCAGCATCAAGGTGTTTGAATTCCTTTCTAGGCATATCCCATTACTGCAAGTTATTTACATCAACTGTTTCCCACTTTATTCACGCAAATGGTTTAACACTGATAAAAAATATAATAAAGCTTCATGTTTTCAAAGGGAATAGTAGCTTTAGTCACAACTGTCAGCTCTGATAACTTTCAGATTTAACTGACTAAGATGAATTACTTCGTCATTGAATAAATCATTACTAATCATAATTTGTGTATGTTCCCGGACTCTACGATTGAGAATGACAGCACTACAGCCTGTCCAGAACTAATTGCTATAAATGTGCCAGATGTTATAAAAATCTGGACACATTCAAGGCAGAGCAGAATGAAGCACAATTCAGCAGAAAGGGAGCGATGCCATGATTTAAGGGTGTAATCTATATTTCTGACATTATAGGTCAAAGAAATATAGTAAATATAGAGAGCCTTTATTAATATTGTAAAAGGTTATTTTCCTCTGTGCTAAAAAACTTTTTTTTTTATGTCTTGATCCTAATAGACCTGGGCTTGGCTATAAATTTCTGTGCTCACACAAAGGGCATTGGTCTGTGGGAAAATGAGAAGCAAAGGCTTAAATGAGGACTTTGCTGTCTTTATTTCATGGGAGAAGGAAGCCTCTTGCCATGGAACATAGAAAAAAAATGTATTATAAAGTAGGATGACTTCATTCCTAAGGAAGCCTAAGAATATGAGGACAGAAATGATATCTGAATAAACTACTTGGCACTTTCTAGTTCATTTAGAATTATGCTGCACAGCCACACATTAAATAATAGCAAAACATTACTTAGAGGTTAAGGGCATCAATATTTCCATTTTCTATGCATTGTTATGGTAATAAAGCCTTTTAGTCAAGGAAAATATGAAACCATAAAACTTAATGCTCTATTTGAGGAGCAATTACAGCAAATTATAAGCAACTAGGATGTACAAAAAGTGCTATGAATAAAATTTTAAAGTATAATAATATACTGTAAGCATTTATACATTGGATAATATCCATTTATTTTAAGTGTTAGTCTTTATAAAGATAATTACAAAAACAGATTCTAGAAGTAATAATCATACTGATAGTCTAGAATGAGAGCTTTCAAGTAAAATTTTGATTAAAAATTTTAAAAAGCAAATTTTGTATGAAATGGCTCATTTTATGGTTTTGTAAGGTAGTGTTGTATACTAAAATGGGCATGATACTAGAAGTCTAGGGATAAGCTCTCTAAATTTAGAGGTTATTTTGTTTTTGTTTTTGAATACAGAACACTTAGCACAAGTACCTATCAGAGTGCTTTGTGATAGCAAGTTCTCAAGAAATTCAAGGTGATTCATTGATTGATCCTGGTTAAAGTACAGGCTATGCCTCTACCTACTTATGTGACCTAAAGCAAGTCACTTTTCTTCCATAGCTTCCATTATTCTCAAGGATAACATGTTGGGGTGGAAAGCTAGTTCCACCAAGGATTGCCAAGTTATTTAACATGTTTAAATTATATGCCATGGGAAGATCAGTTGAAGGAAGTGTGTTTGTCTGTGCTGGAAAAGAGAAAATGGTGAGAAGTAAGAGGACATGACTTTTGACTTTAAATAATTTATAGGCTTTTGGTTGAAGGCAGGGGGAAAGAAAGAAAAAAAGACTTGTTTTTCTTAGCCCCAGGTATAAGCTAAGAACAATTGTTGATACTTGGCGGGCAGGGGGTGTAGAGAAGGGCAACTAGGTGACTCAGTGGATAGAGTAGCAGGCCTGTAGTCAGGAAGACCTGAGTTCAAATCCAGCCTCAGATACTTACTAACTGTATGATTCTGGACAAATCACTTAACTCAATTGCCTCAGTTTCTTCATCTGTAAAATGAACTGTAGAAGGAAATGGTAAACCACTCCAGTATCTTTACCAAGAAAACTCCAAAGGGGTCACAAGGAGTTGGACACAACAAAAAAATGACTAAAGAACAACAGCAACAACGACAACAAGATTTAAGTTCAATTTAAGAAACCCTGGAGTGGATGCCTCAATGCAAGAGTGAAATTTGTATTAATTAATTAATTAATGAATTAATGACATTTTTCAAGTGGAGGCTTGATGACTCATAGGTAATGTTGTTGAGAAGTCCTCCTCAGGATGTCCTTAAATTACATGCCCTCTGAAATTCTTTCCATCTCTGTAATTCTTATTTTGAGAGTCTACGTAATGAAAGATATGACACCAAGTTCATATGGTATTTATTTAGCTTGGAAAAAACTAATTGTATCTTAAATGTATTTTTTAACTTAAAATCATTTCATATCATAGAATGTTTTAGGCTGTCCTATTACACTGTTGATATACTGATTATGGGATGAGGATAAGGGGAAGAGAACAAGTATTTATTGTCTAACTATGTTTCAGATGCTCCATTAAGTGCTTTACAAATGTTATTTCATTTAATCCTCATCAAAACCCTGGAAGGCAAGTACTGCCATGAACCCCATTTTAAAGTTGAGGAAACAGAGGTAGACAGAAGGCAAGTTACTTAGCCAAGGTTTGCACAGTTAGTGTCTGAATCTAGATATGAACTCAGGTCTTTCCTGACTCCAGGTTTACTGATCTTTATGCTTTGCCAACTAACTACCTCTAGCCTACAGTACACTAACATACCAAGAGGCAGCTAGGTGGCACAGTGGAAAGAATGCCAAGCCTAGAGTCAAAAAGAACCGAGTTCAAATCCAGCTTCAAATACTTACTAGCTGTGGACCCTGGGCAAGTCACTTAATCCTGTTCTCCTCAGTTTCCTCATTTGTAAAATGAGCTGGAGAAGAATGTGGTTTACCACTCCAGTGTCTTTATCACGAAAATCCTAAAAAGGGTCACAAAGAGTTGTACACAATTGAAAACAAGCAAACAACAACATGCTTAGAGCTTAAAACAAAACAAAACAAAACTTGTTATCTAACCTGGTTTCTTCCATCTTAGACTTTTGAAATTGATATTTTGAATTTGTAATATTTTAAATTTGTTCCTATTACATTTCATCCATCTTCTTTTATTTAGCCTGAAATTCTAAGTTATCCTGACCATTTTCGATCTGCATTCTGTCACCCAGTGTTTCAGCTGTTTCTAATAGCTGTGAGTCACCTGTGCATTTGGCAAACATGCAGTCTATAATCTATATCTTTAACCATATCATTCATTTTAAAAGAATATTCACTAGTACAAAGGCTAGCACTGAACCTGAAGTTAGAACAATGGAATCAGCCATCCAAGTTCAGATTTAACCATGAGGTACTATGCTTTGAGTCTGGCTGTTTATACAATAATCAATATACCTAATTGCATTGATATCTACCTCCTATCTTTTCACCTTTTACACAAAGATATCTGAAAAGACTGTAAAAATCGTTTGCTACAACCTAGGATAACTATATCTGTAAAAGTCTGCTGTTCTATCGATTTAATTACTCCAATAAAAATAAGTATATTTGGCATGAATTCTTCTTAATGAAGTCCTCCTAACTCTGCATGATCATTGCTGATTTTTCTAGATGCTCATTAACCATCTCTTTAATAAGAGATTCTAGGATTTTTTTCAGGAATTGAAGTTGTTTATTTGTTTAGACTGTGTATATTCTATTTGCTTTCCTTAAAATTTCCTTAAAACATTTATCCCCTCTCTATATTATGGGAAAAACACAGGGCATGGAGTTACCAAAATGGACAAACTACTATGGGACAGTCTTTATAATTTTCTTTTTTTTTTTGGAGAGTGAGAGGGGGAAACTAGACAGCCTGAGAAACTACCGTACTTAAGTGATACTTTTTGTTCTGTAGTTTGTGAAATAAAATGTAATATAGAAGAATCATCAAGCTTTGATTTTTGTTTTTATTTTTTTTGGGGGGGCGATCTAAATGTTAGCGAGTAGATGGCAAGTGAGTAGAAATTCTAGGAAGATAGATTTTTGGCTGAGTGGAATGAAGAATTTCTTAATAATTAGAAATGTTCAAAATTGAAATGGTTTTCTTCTGGGGAGCTAGTGAATTACTCCATAAAGAAATTGTTCAGATGTAAGCTAGCAGTGATATAGAATAGAATCTCAAGGAGTAGACCAGAGAATGGATATTTCTGAGCATTCTTCTAAGACTGAAATTCTATACCAAGACATGCTGTGTTATAACCAGTGGCATTGGTGTAGTCAAAGAATATTTTCTAATTTATGTATAAGAATGAAAGTAGATAAATCATGCTATACCTCTGAATTCAGTGAAAGCTAGTGTTTTGTGAAAAAGCTGTAATATTAATATGTGTGTAATTTTTCTGTGTTGCATATAAGGATTATAACTGTCATCCAAATTTATTTGACACTGTAACAGAATGGTGGTGTAATGAGAAATAGACTTGGAATTGGAGAGACCTTGGTTTGAATCCAAGTTCTGATGACTACTAGTTCTGTGATTGTTTACCAGGCATTTAAGCTCTGTGACCCCTAAGTTGGGTAGATATTTGTAAGAGGGATAATAACAATTCCACTATCTAACTCATATGCTGATTGTTAAGAAAATGTTTTGGAAACCTTAATGCAGTAGCCAGCAGCATTGGAGTACTGAGCTTGAAACAAAGATTGAGAAGCTTAACAATCAAAAGCAATGTAAAAAGGGTACATTAATTCCAAACATACTCTGTAGAATTTATATTTGATGCTCTTTACAGTAGTTTCTTGGAGAGCAAAAGGACTGGCAAAATTTTCTTCCATTCAACAGACATTTATTAAGTGTCTCGTTTAGGCAAGACACAGAGTTGAGTACCACAGGATGCACGACCATGATCATGATGTCATCCTTGTCCTCATGGACATTTTAGTCACATGGAAGAAAGACATGTTATTCAAATAATTATAATAGAAGCGAAGGTGAGAGAGGCACAATGAATAGTTGCAGAAAATGCAAAGTCAATAAATCTGAAAAGGAAGAGATTTTTACCACGTGTATAAATGTGTGTGTGTGTGTGTGTGTGTGTGTGTGTGTGTATGAAAATGGTTCAGAAATGGCTTTGTGGAAGAGATGGCAATTAAGTTAAATTTTAAAGGAAGAAACTTTGACAAAAAAGGATATTAATTCTTTTCAGGCATGAATAAAGACCTGGACATAAGAAAAGACAGAAGGACAATAATCTTATTCATTCATTCATTCCACAAACATGTTTTCAGTGACTAAGTATCATGTACTACTCTAGGTAATGCATAAAGTTTAAGAATTATCTAGACCCATTGTACTGGATAAAACTTTGATGAAATTATTTGGTCCTTATGGTTGAAGTACCTTATGCTTAAAGTACCCTTAACTGGTATTTTAAGTGTAGTCACAGGGTTATTGGTTGAAGGAGAAATATGCTAAAGTCTACTTCCTTGGTGCTATATTTAGGGTTGCCAAATATGATTTTAAGGTAATGGAGGATAGACTTAGAACAATAACTGCGTAAGAAATTCAGTCTGGGTTGTTTATATGTGGTATTATCATTGTAGACAGACTGAATACTCAGTGGAAAACAAAACACCTCCCATGGATTGTGTGAGAAGTACCAAGTATGGACAAAGCATGCACAACAGTTGGTAAAGAAACACAGTGACTTGATAAACTAGTGGTCCAAAATTCTGTCCTAAATTGGATGACATGTAAAATCGTGCTTCTGTTTGGGAAAAAAAATCTTTGAGGAATGCAGTTATTGCTTCCTAATTCCCAGAAACTTATCTGGATCTGATTTATTCTACAAATATTTTGTCTAAAGGCATCAAGACTTGGCCCATTCTCATTATACCCCAGCAATTGATGACTGTACTCCTTTCTCCTTGAGTCCTAGAACTAATGTTGGCCCTCTATTGCTGTTGCAATGGCAGCACAAATGCTGTGAAATGGCTTAATTAAGGTGCTAATACTTAGGTGTAAAACATTTTAGTAGAACTGTGGGGGACAGATCAACGAAATAGACATCTACCCAAATAGGAGCATATTTCTGGGGATTGTGTGAAAAGATAAAGGATGATAACAGAAGAATCCATTATTGTATAGCTTTTTGTTAAAACTCAAAATGTTGGGGGAAAGGGATAATTCTATCCCTCTGCCTTTCATGTTTTGTCCTCTTGATGCTAATCAATTTTTCTGTTTCTGTATCAAACACATCATTAATACTATAATTGGACTAACTGCGAACATTTGCTGGTCTGTGACAAGCATTTTTCCCCAGAGTGAACATCTCCATTCATGATGCCATTGATTTTATAAAGAATACTCTCCTGGCCCAAGGTAGGGGGTAATCATTCAGTTAATTAAATTTCCAGTAATGATTTTATCTATTATATTCTTGAACCACCTCATTGAAAAGGTATAGAGGCATTTTTGTGTAAACATATAGAGGCATTATCAATCCTTATCTCTTCCACTTTAAAAAAAAAAAGCTTCCATTTTTTCCTTCTTCTCAAGAATGTCAAGACTTGAAGGAACCTTGGATATCCACTCATTTGTTGATGACAAAACTGAGGCCCAAGGGAGAGTGAGAATTCTTGGAATATTTTCCCCTATCATTGGCCCACTGTCTTCTCGACAAACAGTATTTCACTCTTTGCAGAAAAGTCTCCAAAGATGGGAAGAGAAAAATTAAATTCCTTTATGAAAAGGAGAGTGTCACAAGTAGGCCATGTACCTTATAAGATATGCAGAAATAGGCAAATTTCCTATGAAATTATTGATTTTTGAAAGCAGGACTCGTTCTGATTTTTATCTTTTCCTTCCTTAGACTTAGCATACTATCTTGAATTTAATTCCTTTTAATAAATATTCATTAAACTGAAATGGATTTCCAAGTGCATTCTTTGGAGCCTTGGAGGTTAGGGTAGATATATGTAGGGAAAAGAGAAATGGTGCTATGTGTGTGTGTGTATGTGTGTGTGTGTGTGTGTGTGTGTGTGTACATGCTCCACATAAATGTAATATATAGATGTCTATATTCCACCTATATATATATTATTTATGTATACATATATATAGATGGAGAGTGTATATTCACACATATTATGTATTATATATTGATGGATATATATATATATATCTCCTTTTATATGGAGAGAAATCAGTGTATCCATACACACATACACACACATATACGCACATATATATATACATATACATATACTCCATCTCTTTATCTCTCTCTCTCTCTCTTTTTTCTCTATCTATCTACTCTACCATTCTCTTGAGAATCCAGCTTTTTCTTCTTCCTCCATAAATATCAAAGCAGGGACTGATATATTTGAGTATTTTTCCTGATGACAGAAAAAGAATTAGGTGCTTTTTTCAGATACTTACAACAAAAATGGCAATCTGAAGGAGGACCTTGGACAGAGACTAATTTATTTAATTTTTTTTTTTCATTCATTGGATGAGAGTATTCTTCTCTGGTGACTACAGAGAGAATTTTAGTGATATGTCGTTAATCAAGCCATACAAACACTGATGCTTTTTTAAATATAATTAACTTGGTGACTTCTAGTTGAGTTCTTGTGCATGTGTATATGCATATATGCGGTGTGTGTATGTATACATTTGCTTCTTTGGACCTCAACTTTTTCTGTTGTCTCTAAAATTCTTTTCAATGATGGCAATGTAGTCTCATATTCCATATTATGATTTCCCATTATGATCTTTATTTAAAGATTCTATGCACCAAGTTAAGTTCAAATGATGACATTCTAGAAAAAACAGATCCAAAGATCCAGAGCAAATGTAAAAGTGTTGTAACTTTATCAGATTTGTCATACTATAAGATTCCACCTGATTTAAGTCTTGTCCTGATGTAATTCCATTATTTTGACAATATCCAGGCATTATATTGTTTATTAACCCAAGAAGAAATAAATTTAAATCTTCAATACCACAGCTGAGCAATAGACATTATTCCAATGTAGTTATTTGTATTTCATCATGGTCCATTCTTTGAATTCTCTTTTATAATGTGACTAGATTACAATGGCTAAGGTTAATGAGACAATTAACTTTATACAAGATACCAATCACAAAGATTGTTTTACTGTAATTAACTATGGTGACTTCTAGCTGAGCTCTTTGTACTCATAAATATATTTTTCAGGAATCATCAGGGCTTAAGGGAATAATTTTGAAAGTTTTGAAAGCATATCGAGAAGCCAGATGTAGAAATATTTAATTAACTCTTGCTGTGGGGGATGAAATGTTCATGGATCATGTGAAATGAAAGCTTTGCAGGAGTCAGCATTATATCTTTTTTTTTCTGACAAGAGAGATACATGAAGTTACATGTAAGCTTTTAGCAGGTTTCTGTCCTATTCCGTTTGACCTTTTCTCAGTCTTTTTATCAAATATGCTTGTATTCAGGAATGAGGCTTTCCAAAGGTCTCTTTTCTGCTGACAATGCTCATTTTTTGTTTGTTTGTTGATTTCCTCGGGGTTTGATGCTTGTGAGATATGCAAAGACTCCAACACCAATCTTTTATCAAATATGGCTTTTAGAAATTAAAGAGCTGAAAGTATTGTAATGTTTTTTACTTATTCATATTTCATTTCTCTACCTGTTTCATCCCTAACAGTGAGGCATGTAAGCACCTTATGAAGATTCGGTTTATAATTTTACATGCCTGAACCTTTAAGAGACAAACCCACTGTCAAGAATTAATTTTGCCCCAGTGAGGTTCTTCCCTACCATTCCCATATTTATTGCAGGTAATAATGTGACTCCTTTGAGAAGATAGGAGCAGTAAGTGGGCCTAAAAGCTCACTTTGGCAAAGTAATTGGAGACAGGGATAAGGTGAACAACTGGCACTTGACAAACTGGTCTTTTATCTTCAAAATCATCTCCAGAGGTTCTGCTTGTCTATTATGTTCTATTATGCTATATGTCAGTGATGAGTGAGACAGTAATTAATTTGCTTTTTCCTATTGTAGGCAATTCTCTTCCCATTTCATTTAGCTTTTGGAAAGGATTTCAAATGCAGTTGGAGTTCTCCCCCATGACACTTCTATGTACATTTGTGTCCTAATTAGTTTACCTTCTGACACATTTTTAATTAGTTTTATGACTTTTCAAGCTGACTTCTTCTCATTGACAGTTGCAGTGGTACCTCTGTTATTAAGGGAGTTCATAAAGGAACCTCATTTCCTCATTGAAAACCTCAATACCTTCCCTAAGCCAAAGATCTTCCCTCCCAGCCAAAGTGAAAAAAATCTGTCTGGTTTCTCACATTTTCACAACTCTTTAAAGCTTATAAAATGCTTTCTACACAATAGTCAGGTGGAACAAAAACCATTGTACATAGTAGGCACATAATATAACATTTAGATGTCTAATTGAATAGACTATACCTGCAGAGTTTAATTTCTGATAACCTCTATAAACATTTGTCTCTTCCTCTACCAAATGAGACTAATTAAAACTGGTTGCATCTTTACAATGGAGGCATTTTGATGATCATATGGAGATAAGTGGATAGATAGATAAAAAGAAAGATAGATATATCCGTATTTACATAGCTAGACATCAATCTATAACTATATAGCTCTATGTTATCTACATTTACCCAGCACAATGCCTAGTACATAGTAAGAGCTTAATAAATGTTTATTGATGGATCAATTATCTATCTGTATGTAAAGTGCAGCTAGAGGGTGAAGTAGATAGAGGGCCAGGCCTGTAGTCAGGAAAACCTGAGTTCAAATCTGACCTCAGACACTTACTAGCTAGTGTGACCCTGGGAAAGTCATTTAACCCTTTTTGCCTCAGTTCTTCCTCTGTAAAATAAACTAGAGAAGGAAGTGCCAAGTTACTCCAGTGTTTTTGCCAAGAAATCACCAAATGGGATCGTGAAGAGTTGGACACAACTGAAAAATGACTGGACTACAGCTCTTGGGTAAGTTTGATGTAGTGAAAAAAAAATTGGAAAGAGCATAAAACTTGGGTTTAAATCCTGGAATTGTAAATTGTTCATGTGAAATTGAGTAGGTTACTTAATATTTAGGACCTTCAGTTTCCCTATCTGTAAGATATGGTGTTTGGACTCAATGTCTAAGGTTACTCTCAACTATAATTCTTACGATCTCATTGCCACTATTATCATATAGCAAGTACTACCACTTTCACAACTTTTGCAGATATGTAAACAAGGATCTGTAACTTTTGTTCAGGGTTTCCCATAGAAGTGTCAAAGCCATGATTCAAACCCAGGTCTTTTGACACCCTTTCCCCCCAATTCAGTGTACTTGAAAACAATACCATCCTGACTCTCATATAATAAAAGCATGCTAGTGACTTTCAATACCTTTCAACATCAAGAAATGGATAGCATTTTAAAAGGCTAAGAGTGAAATAGCAATCAATCAGTACCACAGACTTATTGCCTTCTGCATCAGGAGTAGGAATTCCCAGTTATATCAGTCAGCTGGAGCGATATATAGCCTGGTGGAAATGGAACATGTTCTTTGAAGCCAATATATAACCCAGTGATGGGTTGTCTTTATTATTTTATTTTACAATATTTCTCTACTGTATGTGTTCTGTTCTTCAAAATTGGAAACATACTTCTCATTCTAGCTTTCCATTGTTCGATTTCTCTTGTGGTTTAGCACATGTCAAATTGCCACAAATAATAATAGCTGATATTTTTATAGTACTTTACAGCTTCAACTCATTGTACAAACATCTTGTTTGATCCTCACAACAACCTTTTGTTGTAATTGAAGGCAAGTATTATTGTCCCCATTTTATAGTTGAGGAAATAAAGGTTCACAGAGATGAAATAATTTACTCAAGGCCACACAGCTTAAAAATGGAGAAGTTGGGAGTCAAACTGAGATCTTTCAATTCAGTAATCTTTTCATGGGCCTCCACTATCTTCATGGTTTTTTATTTGCAATAGTGATAAAGACTCTAAAAGTCTTATAATCAGCATGGTATTTTCAGGCTTACATCATTCTGGGAAGTAGATAGTACAAGCGTAAATATCTCCATTTTGAAGATGAAGAAAGTAAGGATTAGGAAAGTAAGTGACTGGCACAAAGTCACATAGGGTCTAAATGGCACAAGCCAGACTTCAAACAACCGTTTTCTTTCTCCCAGCTCTATTCTCTTTGCATAATATAATACTTCCTCAAAAAGAAGATATTTAGCAGATGTATCACTTCCCTGACATAGTACAGCTATAAAATGAGCAAAAAGGCATTAAGATTTATGAACAAAAGTTGTATTTTTTTAACAAACAATTAATTGGTATCTTCTAATTAGCTCTTTGTTATTCAGAGAAAGACCAGGCCATTTTGGCCTCCCATAACTTTATTTCCCATTCATAAGATTTCAACATTGTTATCTCAAGGGATAGCTGCAGTGTTTTTGAAACAAATTGATTTGAGTTCACTCAATTTTAAAAATAGATATTTTTTACTGAACACTCAGGATGAAGAAAAAGATGTCATGAAATAAAATGGAAAAGACTAATAAACATAAGCAATAGCCTTTTGAAGCCTGCCAATACAGAAGGTTCAATGACAAGGGGAGAGGACTAAGAAGAAACATATACACAGAGGATATGCCATGTATGCTTATGAAAACCCTGACATTTTATGCCCCCCAAAACCCCCTTATTTTGAGTCTCACTTTTTTTTAGATTTTTAGATTTTTATTTTTAAGAACAGTGATTTAGTAGAGTTTAATTATTAAATTAAAAATCAACTTAATTAAGTTTTAAATGTTTTTGAAGTTTAGCAAAAAAAAAAAATGTTTAAGAATCAATACTTGAGAGGATTCTGGAAAGATGGCAGAGTAGGTCAGAACATTCCAACCACCCAAGATTTTCCTCCACAAAAGAGATAAAACAATGCCTCAGGGCAAACATAGAGTGGTAAAAATAAATAAGAGAAGGGGCAGAATAAGGGTCCTCCTGGGATAATTGGAGAAGATCTGAAGAAAAATCCTGGGACTAGATTTGCTCCCAGTGAAGAGAAAACACCTCCAGGCTAGGGACCACTTAAAGAACATGGGGCAAACCCCAACTAATGCTGGGTTGGGAGGCTGCCTGGAACCCAGCCACAGGAACTTTTACCCCTGGGACAGTGAGGGGAGTTGGGTGTCTGAGCCCAGGAAGATTGAGGGAACCTCTGCTGACAAGGAATACCAGACACAGCTGTGCTGCAGACACATGGTGGGGTGAGAAGGAAGCAGCACGTGCCCAGTGAGTGCAGAAACAGTGAGGCGGGGATGTCACTGGCTATCGGTACTTGCAGAATACCGGAGGTCTTGTTTTGGGTTCAAGGTCAGAGTGGAGAACTGAAGGAGGATCTGAGGCCAGCATCATCATCCCCTATATCACAGGACAAGGGGTGATTACAAAAATTAAACTACTAAAAATATGCACAGGTAAATGAGAAAGAATCCAACCATAGAGAGTTACTATGGAAATAGAGAAGACTGGTGTTCATCTTCAGAGGAGGATAATAAAGCAAAGAAACCCTCTTCTACAACAAAGAATAATGTCAAATCATCACCCGCTCAAAAAGATTTCATAGAAGAACTTAAAAAAAGACTTTAAAAATCAAATAAGAGAGAAAAAGGTAAAACTAAAAAAAAAAAAAAAAACAGTCCAAGTAAAACAAGAAAATTGTGAAAAGAAAGTCAACCAATTAGAAAATAAGATCCAGAATCTTAAGGAAGAAGATGACTCCTTGAAAATCAGAATTGGGCAAGGGGAAGCCAGTGAAGTTACAAGAGATCAAGAAACAATAAAACAAAACATAAAGAATGAAAAATAGAAGAGAATTTGAAACATCTCACAGGAAAACAATTGGTCTGGAGAACAAATAAAGAAGAGACAACATAAGAATAATCAGACTACCAGAAGGCTATGATAAAAAAAATTATCTTCATACAATAATAGAAAAAATAATTAAAGAAAATTATCCTGAAGCATTAGAACAAGAGGGGAAAGTAGAAATAGAAAAGATCTACTGATCACATCTAAAAGAGTTCCTAGGAGGAAAACCCATAGGAATATTATAGTCAAATTCTGAAACTCTCAGACTAAGGATAAAATATTATAAGTAACAAAAATAAACAATTTACATATAGTGGTACCATAATTACAATCACACAAGACCTAGCGGTGGCAACACTAAAAAACCCCAGGTCTTGGAACACTATGTATCGAAGAGCAAAAGATCTGGTCTTCTGTATGAAAATATCATACCCAGCAAAGCTAACCATAATTCTGAATGGAAAAAAAGTAGATATTTAATGAAATGTCAGACTTTCAGGACTTGGTTAAAAAAAAAACCCAAAAAACAACAACTTAACTTAATAAAAGATTTGACATACAAGACCTAAGAGAAATGTACGATTCATACCAAAGACCAATTACAAGGGACTCAATAAGGAAGATTGTTTACCTTTTATGTATGTAAAATGTAAAACATATGTCTAAGATTGTTATTAGTAATTGGGTAGTTCATAAGAAATGTAGGCATAGACCTGAGCATGATATGACTTCAAAAAGTAAAACTGTTCAGAAACAGCTAAAAAGAGTAATTATCTTATACAAACAAGGTGCAAGATGAAGAACCAATACAGAGGAATTAGATGGAGAAGGAGGGCTGTTATTATGGAAACCAACTTTCATCTGGACTGGATTCAAGAGGAAACAATGCATATATATATATATATATATAGAGAGAGAGAGAGAGAGAGAGAGAGAGTACCAAAGTCTTCTAAATTTAGAAAGAAATAAAAGTCTAAGGAGATGGAGGGGGGAGAGGTTAAGGGAAGGATATTTATTGCTATATATTTTGAATTCACTCTTACATTCTGCTGTGCATATGACATTTTTCTTTTCTTATTTTATGTATAAGTTTTAGTATTTAAGTTTATAATAATTTATTTTTCTTTTCTTCTCATGTATTTAAGTTTTAGTATTCATCTGAAATGAAAAAAGATAAAAAAGAATCAATGCTCAATGAGCTGTTATTTTCAAGTGAACAAACATTTATTAAGTAATTACTGTATATCAGGCACTATGCTGAGCACTGATTATATATATATACATATATATATATGCAAAAAGAAAGAAATCATTGAAAACACATAGAAAGAAGATGAAAAGAAAGGGAGGATGGAGAAAGTATGCCTGGAAGACCAAGGATAAAGTGAATTTCTAGGATGAGAAGGCTGCTGTGGCATGGTGGACAGAGTCTAGAGAATCAGGAGTAGAACTCAGAGAAAAAGGTTTTAGAAAATTAAAATAAAAATCTCTTAATAAAAGGTGCTGTGCAGGATTGTTACTGTGAGACAGGATAACTGTCCTAGTCCTGGCTTATTACCTGTGTGACCTAAACAAATCACTTTATTCCCCTGAGATTCCACCTCTGCAAAACGTGGATTGAAATAATTGTACTATTACCATTATAGGGCAGTTGTGAAGAAAAAGATGCATTAAACATATTAGTTACTATAGAAATATCAGACATTGTGGTTTGATAGTGCCTATTACTTCCCCTGTAACTGAGACAATTTTTTATTTCTTTATTTCTTTGATTGATTCAACCCAGCAACACTTCATATAGTTTCTTTAATTGTAACATTCACTGAACAATGCCAGTCAGGTGTCCAACCAGCATTATCTCTCATCTTGAAAAAGAAAGTGTGCCCCCTCTTTGCAGGGCTCTGTGAAATCCATTTGACATCTTGAAAGCTAAGAAAATGTGTTTTTCATTTCCAACCTGAAATTAACGATTCTGCAGGCAAACTGATAAGAACAGTGTCATTTGATGTCTGGGATGAAACTTTGGAAGCAAAGAGGGGACCTGGATTCTCTGGCTTTTAAAGAGGCTCCTTAGTGGCAAAGCTCTTAATACACTGCTTTACCCTTTCAAGATTTCTAATACCTCCAGCTGGGGTTCCTGATATGCCTGAAGGTAGATCTCACTTGTTCTCACATAATCAAACACACAGGGCATAGTAATGAGTGCACAAGAGACTGGCGTTCATAAGGTGCCCCCTGTGAAAAATTCCTCCGAATGCTGATTATTCTATAAGCCTAGTCCTCACAGTCCGTGTTAATGAGCTAAGTTACCACAGCATGGTGCCCCCTGGCAATTGTCTCCAAGGTCACTCAGCAGGACATCTTGTTCCTCACATGTTTACGGTTTACTCTTGCTTTTAAGCACAAACCAATTACATTGGTCCAGAATGTCAGTATCTTCTGCCAGGCTGCAAAACACAAGCTGATAAATATGATATTGAGAAGCCATTATTATGGTGATTAAAGTGTTTTACCCCAAGTCCATATAGAGAGAGAAAAATTCAGAATTAAATCAAATTCTGGATCTTGGAGGTTTTGTACTTTTGTCTTGAGATATCAGAAAACCACAGAATTAAAACAAGTGAGAGAAGTCAAAGGTCATCTATTCCAAAACACATCTCTAAAACTTCTCAACGAGTGATCATTCAGGCTGCACTAACAATTCAGTGACAGAGAATTCAGTAACTCAGAAGGCAATCCATCCCCCCCCCCCTTTATTCTAGACAACTTTGATTGTCAGGCAGTCCTAATTACTTTAAAAAAAGTCTCCCTGTAATATTAAAAAAAATCAACAACATTTATTTTCTGTTTGACCTACTCCCACTCCATAGGAAAAAAACAAACAAACAAACAAAACAAACATAAACAAATATGCATAGTGAAGTAAAAAACAACAACAACACATTCCCACTTTGGCTTTGACCAACATCTTCTTCTGCATCCTCAACTTATTATCTCTCTCTCAGTAGATAGGTAGCGTGTTTCATTATTTTTCTTCTGAAATCATTGTATTGATCAGAATTCTTGATATTTTGAAGTTGTTTACATTGATAATGTCATCATGGTATAATTTTTTTTTTCTGGCTTCTATTCATCTCATACTGCATCAGTTCATAGAAATCTTTCTCGGTTTCAGAGAAACTATCCCTTTCCCCATTTATTATGGCTCACTGATATTACATGATTTTGATATACCATAATTTGTCCAGTCATTCCCCGATTGATGAACATCCCCTTTGTTTCCAGTTCTTTTCCACTACAAAAAAAAGTTGCTACAAATATTTTTGAAGATATGGATCCTTATTTTCTTTTTTTAAAATCTTTTTAGCTATAAGCCCGGTTTAGGTATAGCTACATCAATTAATCATAGTTACTGACTTTATTTTTTTTACATAATTAGGAATATCTTTGCAGAATATGCAAATTCATGGCTCAACCAAAGGTTCCTTAATATGTCTAATTTCTGGAAGATTCTCAAATGTTTATTATTTTTATTTTTAATCTTTTTTTAAACCAATCTAATGGATGTAAGGTAGAACCTCAGAGTGGATTTAATTTGCATTTCTCTAATAGTGATTTGAAGCACTTTTTCATATAGCTATTGTGAGATTGGTTTCCTTGCCTTTTCTTTCACTACATATAAATAAGGGAATGAATTTCATTACTATAGTCCTGAATCAGTTATTTATTTATTTTTTATTAAAATGAAACCTTTTTTCTGAGAAATTTCACTTTTGAGTTTTTTTCCCCTCTCAGTGATCTCTTTCTTTTTAAATTTTAATTTAATTAAATTTTAATTTTAATTAAATTCTAATTTTATTTAATTTAATTTTAGCTACATTGGTTTCATTTCTGCAATGTTTTCCATTTTAAATTTTGTGATACACTGTATTCTAGTTTGGAGATAGACTCTTCCTCATTTGTGGATACAGAAAGGAAATTTCTTCTTTGCTCCACTATTTTGTTTAGGATGTGATTTTGTATATCTAAATATTGTATCCATTTGGAACTAATGTTGGCATAATGTGTAAGGTGTTGGTTTAACCTTAATTTCTGTCAGATTTCTGTCTAATTTTTCTGGTAATTTTGGAAGGAAGGAAATAGTGAAAAAAAGAAGAAAAGGAGAAAGAGGAAAGAAAGAAGGAAGGCAGGAAGGAAGTTAGTAGAAAAAGAAAGAAGGAAGGAAGCAAGGGATGAAAGAAAGAAGAAAAAAGGAAGGAAAGGTGTATGGGATGGAACAAGTATTTATTAAGTGCTTATGATATGCCAGGCACTATATTAAGCACTTGGAATATCAATACAAGCAAAAAAGAAAGAAAGTCAGTCCTTGTCCTCAAGAAACTTACATTTCAATTAGGGTAGACACAGAAAAGAGAGCTGAAAAGTGGTGAGGGGCACAAGGGGGTGGGAGAAAGATTTTAAAATCTAGAAGCTAGGAATAGTGTTATCAAAATGAGGACAGCATTGATTCCTCTACAAAATGGAGGCTCCAGGAGGAATTCATCAATAGAAGAGAGTCAGGCTTTATAGATTCTTCTTCCAGGTTTCTCCATTCCCCTCATGAGCTTACCTTCTCTTTTTCAGGTCAAATAGTTCCTTACAAATAGTCTCATGTAGCATGGTTTCTAGACTCCTCATAATGCTATGTGAGCATCTTTGGACTTACTTTAGCATTAAAGGTATTTTTTAAATATGTAGTGCTTAGAAATAAACCCATTTTATATGTGGTCTTGCCTGGGCTATCCCTTTCCTCCCACAGAGCACCTGCTTCTATTAGGGCAATGTTAGATTCTATTAGGTCTCCTGGATGCTTTGGGGGTAATATTAATTCAATTTGAATTGCTTCCTGCCAGAACCAAAAGGGGAGTTGAAGCTAACCATACCAACAAGACAAAATTGAATAGGGAAAGATAGAAAATCGTTCACATGGGTTCAAAAACTCGACTGCATAACTAAATATACGTAGAGGAGGGGTGAATACACAAGTTCACATTTAAAAAATCTGGGAATTTACTGGGTTGTCATAATAGCAGCAGATATTTCTATAGTACCTTAAAATTTGTAAAGAACATTATATACATTATTTCAGTTGAATTTCATAAGCCTATGATATAAACCATACAAATATTAATATCCTATTTTTTACACAAAAGGAGATTGAGGCTTAGAAACTTTAGAGTAAAAATGCTTAGGGTTAAATAGCTAGTGAATAGCAGATGTAGTCAAGTTTCAAGCTCAGACAATTAGCCATCACTGTGATGTGACATCCAAAAAATGAGGGTTGGCCTTTTGCGGGTTGGCAGGGAGTGAGGCAGCAGCATCATGCAGGCCTTGGGCACCCTAAGAGAATGTGAGGTAGTTGGATGGTGCCTGCCTACTCCCAAGAGTTCAGTGCTGCCTCTTTATCAGATGCAGATCTTTGCTCCTAATCATGTAGCAAAGTCTCGATTCTGGTACTTCGTTTCCCAGCTGAAAAAGATGAAGTCTTCTGGAGAAATTGTGTACTGTGGACAGGTTTTTGAAAAGTCCCCTCTTAGGGTGAAAAAATTTGGCATCTGGCTGTGTTATGATTCCAGAAGTGGGACCCACAACATGTGCAGGGAGTACAGGGACCTGACCACCTCTAGTGCCATCACTCAGTGCTACTGAGATGTGGGAGCCCATCACCCTCCCCCCGGTCCACTTCATCCAAATCATGAAAGTGGAAGAAATTTCTGCCAGCAAGTGCCTCAGGACTGCAGTCAAGCAGTTTCACGACTCCAAAATCAAGTTCCCTCTGCCCCACAGAGTCCTGTGTCACCAACACAAACCCCGCTTTACTACCAAGAGGCCCAACATGTTCTTCTAAGCACAGAGACAAGGAGGCACCTATTTGATCTGTTTAAATAAATTTCTCAATTGGAAAAAAAAATGAGGATTAACCTTAGTCTACTTTCATAAAAACATTGCCCTGTGCAAATAATGGGAAGATCCTGGTCTTTAAGGAATGAAGCAAATTGCCATTTCTGAATTTCCCACATGCTGCTTTCTTACAAAAAGGATCTTGTAGGTTTCCACTGGGAAGGTTAAACTAATAACAGCAATGACAAAAACAATATTTGCATTTATTGCTGGTTCTCACATACCCTTCCAACCTTAACTCCCACTATTCTCTTTCACAAACCCTCTATTCCAAACAGAATGGTCTCTTCCATTATCATCTGACACTCTTCTATCTCCATGTCTTTGAGCAGACTTTCCTTAATTTCTAGGAATGGACTCTCTTTTGATTTGCATTCTTGATTGTATGGGTAGAAATAGCATAAATAGAGAAATTGACTAAAATTTTTCTTGATGGGTAGTATTGAAGATCAAAGGAGATAAAGTATGTAAAATGCTTTGAATATCTAAAAGTGCTATGTAAATGTTATCTATTGCTGTTGTCACTAATAATGCTTGTGCTGTTATTCATGAAGCTTCTTTGATTCTTCTGATCTGCCATTGATCTCTCCTTGCTTGATTATCCCTTAGAACTTTATTTGGGACTTTCCAGTTCACCTGACATACAGTGTTTCATTACACTGCTTTGTATACTTACCTTCTCTAATAGGATATAAATTCCTTGAGGGCAGAAACTATGACTTACTCATTCAATTTTCTTCCTATCACACCCTTGAGTCCTTGTGCATAGTAGGTATTTGAATATTGAATTAAAATCATTAGTTCCCTACCCCATTCCTTGCCTTCAACAGAGTCATTTAGTGGCACATTTCACAACTGAGCTGTAGTTATCATGGCCAAAACACATTTTCATTTTTTTTTCTTTTAAAAACTTACTTTGATGGGGATAACTGGAGCTCTCCTTTGAACTCCTCCTTAAATTCCCTTGCATAATTCAATTTCCTTCATAGCTTCAGGGCTAGTATCTTGGCATTCAGAGATGAAAGGCAGAATTTTACAGGTAGAATTGTCCCAACAAAAATGAAGCTGATAGTGCTTGGGAAGCAGTACAAGGTGTATGTCCTGCTACTAGGATGTTGTCAGTAAAAATCATGTGGTGACATGTGTTATGATGGAGGAAGGACCTCTTGGAAATACATACAAGATTGGAACTTATTCCAACTAGAGGGGACCTTCAATTTGAAGGCAAATCTCTTTATTTTACACATGGAAGAAATGAGGCCCAGTTTGTGGAAGGACATTTCCTAAAGTTACACAGCAAGTTTGTGGCAGAACCACATGAACTTAAACTTAGAAATCTACATACTGAAATTGAACTCCCTGTCCAGTGCTTTTTCCACTATGGCAAACTATATTTCTCTTTTTTTCCTCCTTCTCCTTGCTTCCCAGCTCTTCTTTTCCCCTGTCCAGCTAGGACAGATAAAGTTAAGTTGTCTGTACATTGAGAACAAGATACATCAGCTTAAATTTACAACATTGGTGCCATATACCATTTTAGAATCTGACCTGTATTGTCTAATCTGCTCCTCTTCACTCTCTGTGCAGCAGAGCAGATGGCATTATACTCTTGGGGCTAGAGGTACAGAAGCCTATGTCTGTGATTCATAGATCTTTTCAACGTCTGCAAGTAATGTCATATTAGTTCCATGTACCATCATGTTCTCAATCCTCTCTGGTTTCTGCTGCTTTTCTTCCCAGTCTAGAGTTACTTTGATTCCCAGTCATCTTTACCATGTATGCCAGTCATGCCTCTTCTCCATTTTAACTTCCCATGCCATCTTGTCTTGCAAATTCAATTTTTTTTTTAATTTAGAGTAGTGAAAGTGCTCAAACAACATGAAAGTCTATGCTGGGTGAATCACTCATCAATAGCCTTCAGGGAGGCATCCAAGGATTTCTTCAATGAGTGAGGCTTTTTTTCACACTAATCATTATGAGATTATAGAGGTATTATCTTTCCCACAGGAAAAAAATGTAGTCCCTTCAAACAACAATGGACAGATAAGTATACCTATAAACCAATATCACAATATTCCTCTATTGGTGTACAGCATGCTCCCAAACAATTATCACAAGTACATAATAAAAGCCTCATCAGAATGATATCCAACAGACTAGACACATAGATCACATGCAGAAACATAACACACAGTACATGCTGTATAACAAAATTGCCTATAGATAATAGCATATTGAGGTCACATATCAAGCACTCATTAGATATATGCTATTAATAGACAAAGTCTGGCTACACATTTAGCCTCTTCTCCAATTATTCATAAAAGATTATTAGTCTAATTAGTAATTGGTTGACTGATTATGGAATATATATAATTATCTGTATTCTCAGACCCACTAGCATGTAGTAGCAAGTAGTAATACACTAGAAATTAGGAAGACATTAGTTCAATTACTGTCTCAGACACTACAGAAACTATGGGTGGGTAGGTAATTTGAGTTTGAAACAGAAATTACAAGAGTCCATAGAAAACTAGAAAGGCAAATTTATTGGGAAAATTGGAAGTATTTTTATGATGATATAATGCTAACATTCTAATAGGGAGAGAAGAACAAAGTGTCATTTTAGCACTTCAATGTCCTGAAAAGAGTATTGAGAGATTTAAAGAAAACCAAATTTCAGTGGATGGGGAACATATTGGTTCTTTTTGGTTAGAGAGTTAGGAGGTAAAAAAGAGAAGAATAGAAAATTAATACCCTAATGTAGAAAGCAGAAAGTATATATGAATATACAAACAGGGGAACAACGGGGGAGTGAGTATTTGATGACTTTCACTCTTATCTGAAATGTCCAAAATTGTGGTAAATACACACAGACTGATATACAAATGTATCAGACTTACCAGAAAACGAAGTAGGAGGAAAAGAGTATAGTACTGGTAAGAGAACAGTCATAATCAAACTAATCTAAACCTAAAATGGTGAGTAAAGAAGGGGCACAATAATCATTTTAAACTTAGAATATTATGGGGTCCCTTTCATTTCTTCTTCTATAACAAGTGAATAGATGAACATATTGTGGTATGTGGATATGATTTCCACATACCACATACCACAGACGAAAGATTATTGCAGAAAATTCTGGTGAGCTTGAATGTGCAGATTAAATTGGGTAGAGACATTTTTTTTATCAAGAAATATTCCACTATACATATGAAATCATAAAAAAAACAAATTTCTGCATTAGCCATGTTCTCAAAAATAGGCAAAAAAGGGGGAAATGTATGTTTTAATCTGTGTTCTGAGTACACCAATTCTCTACTTTGATAAATAACATCTTCATCATGAGTCTTTTGGAGTTGTGGTGGATAAATGTATTTATCAGAGTTAAGTCTTTCATACTTGATTATCTTTACACTATTGATGTTATTATATACACCGTTCTGGTTCAGCTCACTTCACATCAATTCAAATAAGTATGAGCAGTTTTTCTTCCCTTGAAATCGTCCCCTTTATCATTTCTTATAGCACAAAAATATTCCATTACATTCATTTATTTTAACTTGTTCAACCATTCCCCGGTAGATGGACGTGCCCTCTGTTTCTAATTCTTTGCTACTGTAAAAAGAGTTTCTATGAATGATTTTGTACATATAGGTGATTTTCCCTTGATCTCAATGGGGTGCAGTGATATTGCAGGAGAGTTTTATAGATCTTTGCTTACAGTTCTTAACTGTTCACCAAAATGTTTGAAGAAGTTCACATCTTTACCAACAATGCATTAATGCACTTATTTTCTCAATCCCCTCCAGCACTTTTCATTTTCTTTTTCTATTATTTTAATCAATCTGATGGTGTGAAATAGTACCTCAGAATTGTTTTAATTTGTATTTCTCTAATTATTAGTGATTTAGCATATTTTTTCTTATGACTGGTGATACCTTTGATTTCTTCTTCGAAAACTGCTCATTCATATTCTTTGACCATCAATTGGGGAATGGTTTTTTTTTTAATAATAAATTTGCCTCAGATCCCTATATATTTAATAAATGAGAATTTTATTAGAGAAATTTACTGTAAAATATTTGTGGTTTTTTTTCAGTTTCATGATTTTCTTCTAGTTTTGGCTACATTGGTTTTGTTTGTGCAAATATTTCAGTGCTTTTATTTTGAGAAGAAGCTAAGCTATGGTGAATTTCCAAAGAGGAACAAGGTATAAATTAAAATGAAAAATATTCATTCAGATAAAACTTTCAATTTCTTGGTAATAAGCCATTATAATTAGCAACTGAGGAAGACTGCAGGGACTGGTAAACTTCTTGAATGTCTTCAAGTATGGAAGAGACAGCAGTCTGCTTTCTCTATAACACTTACCTATGGAATCATCACATTATTTATTATTCAGTTATTGTGTGTTATTGGTATTCATGAATACCTAGAATGTAATAGATACATAATAATCAAAGTAACAAAAATAAATACGATAATAATCATAAATAATAATTGTTGAAATGTTTGCTGATTGAGTGGTTGATTGATTGAGATGGAAAACACAACAAATAATGAGGAGCCCATAAAGATTGGGCAGAAATGTTGAATATATTCTCAAGAGAATAATCTAAGAAAATGATATAAAAATCTAAGAAAATGATCTATCATAGATAAAAATGCTCTCAGCTATTTTCTCTCCTTCCTCTACCTCCTCTACTTCTCCCTTCTCTATGATCAACTCTCACTCAAGAAAAGGCTACTTCCCATAATCTTCTGAAGTAAGACTTTATTTTCCTACCAGAAGCATAGAATAATAGAAAAGTGGACCTGGAAGGGATCTTAGAAAAGAGAATATAAAAGCTGAGAAAAATTGCATAACTTAGTGTGAGAATGTTAGAGGTAAACAAAACCTTAAAACATAGACTTTTTAGAGTAGGGAAAAAAAAACCTCAGGAAGATAGATCATTTGAGTAAGAAGAAACCCTAGGACATGGAATATTTGAGCATCAAACATCAAATGTTAAAATAGAACCTTTGGACAACCCAACCACCAGGATTACAATCCTCTGAAGACCAAGATCTCAGGAAAGTTCAGGAAAGCTGACATTGATGTGCCCCCTGGGCAAAGGATTGATTCAGAGAGTGTGTTCTCAGTGGGGCATAGCATTCAGTGATCCTGGCTCCATCTTGTTATCACAGCCTTTTCACCTGAGTGTAGACATATGGGATCTCAGCCTGTATGGAGCACAAAAAAGCATGAGCAAAGCTCTCTTGGGATACAGACACAGCAATTTCTCTGATGTCATTCCCCAAAGCAGGAAGAAACATTAATTCCAGAGGAGGGATGTGACTGTTGGGCTCATATTGGCCAACCATGGCTGTAACCTCATATGAATCTTTAGCTAAATACATAATAATTCACTTTTATGTGGCACTTTAAAGTTTCCAAAATATTTACATATTTTTGCACTACAAATGTAATGTATAAAGTAGATGTCAAATGTATTATTGTTATTTCCATTTTATTGATGAGGAATGTGAGGATCAAGATGTTAAGTGCCTTACTCAGAATCACAGGATCATAGATTTAAAGTTGGAAAAGTCTTTAAAAGTCATCTAGTTTAGTTCCCTCCTTCCTTTTGATTACAAAATTTGGGTTCATTGAAATTATTTTTTACAATTCTATTTCATCATTTATTTGTAATATTCTTTTCTTTTTTAAAGTTTAAGATCCAAATTCTCTCCCAACTTCCCATCCTCACATACTAAGAAGGCAAGAAATATGATATTAATTATACATATGAAATCACCCAAAATATATTTCTGTATTAGTCATATTTCCAAAAAAAAGCAAGAAAAAGAAAGAAAGCAAGAAAATTATACTTCAATTTTCATTCAGAGTTCATCAGCTTTTTATCTGCATGTGCATAACATTTTTTTCATCATGAGTCCTTTGCAATTGTCTTGGATCATTGTATTGATCAGAACAGTCAAGTCTTTCATAGTTGATCATCATTATAATATTGCTGTTACTGCACTCAATGATCTCCTGGGTCTTCTCACTTCACTTTGCATCACTTCATATAGGTTTTACCAGCGTTTTTTTTTTTTTTTTAACAACTGCCCTCATCATCTCTTATAGAACAATGGTACTCTATCATGATTATGTCAGAGCTTGTTCAGCCATTGCCCAATTGATGCGTATCCCTTTGTTTTCCAATTTTTTTGCCACCATAAAAAGAACTGCTATAAATATTTTATACATATTAATCCTTTTTCTTTTATCTTTTTGGGACATAGTTCTATTGGTGATATTATTGGATTGAAGAGTATGCACAGTTTTATAGCCTATAGTTTTATAGGGCATAGTTACAAATTGCCCTCCAAATTGGTTGGACCAGTTTATTGCCACACCAGCAGTTTATTACAACACCTATTTTTCCCTCATCCAGCATTTGTCATTTCTCATAAGAGTGAGGTGATACCTCAAAGTTGTTTTAATTTGTTTTTCCCTGATTAATAGTGATTTAGAGAATTTTTATATGACAATAAATAGCTGATATTTCTTCTTTTGAAGAAACTGGCCTATTATATCCTTTGACCAATTATCTTTTTTTCAGCCAAAGACAAGGTTTATTAAATATCTGCTATATTAGCCAGACTCTTAAGGAATCTGAGAGTCTGTGAGGTATTGGCTAGATTGTAAAAATCTGAGCAGTGGCTAGATTATAAGAATCAGAGCCTTGACCAATTTTCAAATGGGGAATGGCTTTTTTTTTTTATAAATTTGACTCAGTCCTATACTGATATGTGACTTTTTATTAGAGAAATTTGCTTTAATTTTTTTGATACTACCTTATTGTCTATTGCATCTTTTAATATAATGTAATGTGTCTGATTATCTTTTAATTATATCTATTCTTACTTTTACTTCACCTGATATCATGATTGCTATTGCTGCCATTTATTCCCCCCGAAGCTAAAACATATTGGATTGCGATTCAGTTCTGTATTTTAACTCTGTGTATGTGTCTTTCTGTTTCAAGTGTGTCACTGATAAACAACATATTGTTGGATTCTGGTTTTTTAATCCATTCTGCTATCTGCTTCTGTCTTATGAGTGAGGTCATTCCATTCACATTCATAGTTATTATTACTGTGTATTACCCATTTTCTTCTGTTTCTTCCTCTATCTTTCTGTCTCTGTCTCTTTCTCTCTGTCTCTGTCTCTCACTCTCCTGCTCCTCCTCAAAAGTCTATTTTGCTTTTAAACACTACCTCCCTTAATCGGCCCCATTTATATTCCTTTTCCCCTTTCTCTTAAACTCTTTCCTTTCTATTTCTTTATTAGATAAGTTACATTTCTATATTCAACTGAGTGTGTATGTATATATGTATGTGTGTGTGTATTTTCCTCCTCTTTGAATCAATTTCAGTGAGAGTGAGGTCCAAGCATAGCCTGCCACCTACTTCATTTTTCCCTCCACTGTAAAAGCTATTCCTTGTGTGACCCTTTTATGTAAGATAATGTTCCCTGTTCTACATCTCCCTTTCCCATTGTCCCATTGCATTCCTCTTTCTTACCCCTTCATTTTATTTTTTGGAGATCATTTCAACATAACTGACATACCTATGTTTTTGCTTTATGTAAATTCCTGTTAATTGCCCTAACAATGATAAAGTTCTTAGGACTTACATGTATTGTCTTCCTATGTAGAAATGCAAACCATTTAATTTTATTTAGTCTCTTATGATTATTCATGTTTATTTCTTTATGCTTCTCTTGAGTCTTCTGTCTAAATGCCACATTTTCTATTCAGCTCTGTTTTTTTTTCATTAGAAATGTTTGAAAGTTCTCTATTTCATTAAATATCCATTTTATTCTGAGGTATTACACTTAGTTTTTTCTGGGTAGGTTATTCTTCATTATAATTCTAGTTCTTTTGCTTTTTGGAATATCAGATTATAAACTTGCTGTTCCTTTAATGTAGAAGCCACTAAATCTTGTGTGATTTTGACCGTGGCTCTATGATATTTGAATTACTTTTTGCTGCTAAAGTATTTTCTCTTTCAACTGAAAGCTCTGGAATTTGGCAATAATTGTCCAAAGAGTTTTCATTTGGGGTAATGTTTAGGAGATAATTGATAGATTCTTTCAATTTTTCTTTAGCCTCTGGATCTAAAATATCAAGGCAATTTTCCTCTACAATTTCTTCTAATATGCATTCCAGGCTCTTTTTTTTTGATCATGCATTTAAAGTAGCTCAATTATTCTTAAATAATCTCTCCTCAATATATTTTCCAGATCAATGGGTTATTGATGATGTATTTCACATTTTCCTTTTTTTATTCATTTGACTTTATTTTATTGGTTCTTGATACATTTTTTTGAATCACTAGCTTCCATTTGCTCAACCTGAAGTTTTAAATTATTTTATTCAACAAACTTTGGTACCTCTTTTTCTTCCATTTGGCCAATTCTGCTTTTTAAAGAGTTCTCTTCAGTACATTTTTTTTTTATTATTGTTATTTGGTCTCTTTTACTATTTGACCAATTCTGTTTTCAAGGTATTGTGTTCTTCAGCATTTTAGTGCCTCTTTTATGAAGTTGTTAATTCTCTTTTTTATAATTTTCTTGCATCATTATTATTTCTTTCCCCATTTTTTCTCTATCACTCATTTCTTTGTTTGACACTTCCAGGGATTCTTGTATGGCTTGGGGTCAATTAGCATATTCCTTTGAGGACTTTTTTGGCAGATGCTTTCACATTCTTGTCTTCTGAGTTTATGTCTTGGTCTCCTCTGCAACCATGGTAGTTTTTAATGATCTTTTTGTTGTTGTTTGTTTATTGTTGTTGCTTGCTCATTTTTCCAGTCTGTTTCTTGTCTTTGAACTTTATGTTTGGGTTCTACTCACCTGTGGAATGGGGTGGCATTTTCATTAGTTTCAAGCTTTTTTTATGTTGCTGTTTTCTGATCTAGTTCTGGCAGTCTGCAAGTTTTTGATGCCTCCATGGTAATGTGATACTGGGAGAGGAATGGTCACTACTCTCCTGCTCTATGCTCTTTAGCCAGGAAGGGCCCATGCTTCCCTGCAGATTCAAATGCCAGTATTCTTTCTTGCTTTGGAGCTATGACTGGAACCTGTTCCCTCTTGTGACTGACCACCAGCACTTCTCTCTGCCCTAGAATTACAACCCAGAATTTCATATAGTCAACAGAATTGCTCATCTGTGCCAGTTGTACCAGTACCAGCGAAGGGTGCCTTGTAATTTCTTTCTTACAAGTGGTCTGAGTGCTTTATTATTTTGGGGCTGAAATTTTTAAAGTTGCTGCTGCTGTTGTCACTGTTTTGTCACTGTTTCTGCCATCACATGTGTGGGCTGGGGACAGGCCTCCATTCTAGTGTCATAGACTTCTGTCAACCTCTTAAGTTTTCTTAGGCCATAAAAATCTCTTACCCCAATGTTTTGTTCATTTTGCCACTCCAAAATTTGATGTGAGGTGGTATCTTAAAGTTGTTTGGAGGGGAAAGTTGGGTGAGTTCAGTTGGGTGGCTGTCCCTAATCTGCCTTATTGGCTTCCAGGGCTCAATGAAATTAAGTGACTTTCAAAAGGTCACACAAATAATGGAAGAACATCACTTTGAATTGAGGTCTTATTACTTCTTTTCATCATACATTCCACTTGTGTGAGAATCAATATCAGAATCCTAGTCATCATACATTCTAGTATTCTTGTCAGGAGACTGGCTTGCTTCTATGTTAACAAGTAAAGTCTCTACAACTCTTAGACATCTCTGTTGGTGCCAATCATTTTTCTGATTGCTACTTTCTTTAAATACATGCCCTAGGTAAAAATATACTTATGATGTGTCTTCACATTGCCTTTAGAATAACATACAAATTCCTTTGCTTAGTATTTTAGGTCACATATATCCTGGTTTCAACCAATCTTTATGGATTTATTTCACCTTTTTTTCTTCACTTATGCTATGTTTTAAGGAAACTAAAATACTATGTCCCCAGGGTTGGCCTGCCTTCTTCCAAACATGTGTGTTCCTACAGGCCATTTCCCACATTAAAACAAAACAAAACAAAAACAAAACAAAACATAATATTTTGTCATTTCCTTGTTATCTGCCTTCTGATCCAACCACTCCATTGATCCTGCTTTCTCAAGGGTCATCAATGACAACTTCATTGTTAATTTTGATGCTTTTTCTTCAGTACTTTAAGTATCTTTTCTAAAAATTAACCCCTACTTTTGATTTTTTTCTTATCAATTGGCATCTATGATACTGTATTCCCTTAGTTCTTCTCTTGTCTGTCTGATCACTCCTTCTTTGTTCTCTTTCCATATGAATCACTCTCCCATTCCCCCTTAAAATTTAGTATATTCCTGTAAGGTTCTGTATTAGGCCTTTTCTCTTTACTTAATGATTTTGTTGAGTCTCAAAAATCTGTGTAACTTTACGGAGACAATTTACCAATCTATTCACCCACTCTTGTTATTTTCCATTCAACTTTAGTTACATATCATTAATTTTAAGATTGATATCCTGATAAGACCCCAAATTTAACATGTCCAAATTTGAACTCATATTCTCCTCTCTTAAGTCAATTTCCCATCAATTTGAAGTCAACACCAGTCAAATGGGCTTAAAATTTTGAGACTAACTTTGTTTCTTCTCTCTGCCTTAACTGTTGCCAAGTCTTATTTATTCTGCCTTCACAACACCTGTCCCTTCCTTTCTATTCTTATTACTACTTCTTTAGTTTAGATTCTCAACATGCCTCATGCGGAGTATTGAAATCAACTCACTTTCTGTCCCTGTCTCCAGTTTACTTCTTCTCCAATTTACCTTGCTTTCACCTGTTAAAAGAATTTCCCCAAAACACAAGTCTCCCCTGATAATGAAATGCCAGTGAGAGCAGAGAGGAAATGTTTTGTGGTGGATAAAACATTGGACCTAGAGTCAGCAAACACGGTATGTGAAAATCCCACTGCAGATACTTATAAGATGGAGAAGTCACTTTATCTAACTGTGCCTCAGCTTTCCCACCTGTAAAATGAGGGAATTGATTAAAGATTAGATGTCCTTTCTAGCTCCAAATGTCTCATCTTTACCCTGACATATAAAGTTTTCTGTAGTGTACCTTGACACACATTACTTACCACCACGCCATTCATACTCTCTAAATTTTAACCAAACTGAATGGCCAACTTTTTTTTTAGGCAATTGAGGTTAAGAGACTTGCCCAGGGTCATATGGCTTATAAGTGTCAAGTGTGTGAGTTTGAATTTGAGCTCCGGTTCTCCCAACTCCAAGGCCAGAGCTGTATCCACTGCACCACCCATGTAACCCATGTTTCACCTGACTCCAAATTTAGGGTTCTTTTCATTCTAGCATATTTCTCCTCCTTTATTTAATTAATCCATATAGCAAAACAATGTTATTCTTGTAAAAAAGACATTTCACTCTAACCCCCAAGCACTATGAAGCAGATATAGAGTAACAGGATAAATACTATTATACTATTTATAAAGCATTAAGTTATGTAATTTATTGTAATAATAATAAACAAAATAGGTGGTGTATATAGCCATTTCAGGTTTGTAGATGGTTTTGCATATATTATCCCATTTGATCTATAATAATCCTTTAACTAGATGTTATTATAATTCCCACTTTGCAAATGAGGAAACTGAGACACAAAGTTTGATACTTGCCCAGAGTCACACATGTAGTAAGTGTCAGAGTCAACATTTGAATTCTTGATTCAGAGTCCAAAATTCTGGTCACTATGCCACTTACCTGTCTTACTAGACCTTTGCCTGAAGGATCTTAGGAACTAAGTACCTCCAAGTCTAGCAGACTGTAACCTAGCCAGATCTGAAAATTTTCCCATAATTAGTTTTAGGAACCTGGGGTTGCTCTGTCTTAACCAGAGTTAGCAGTTTTTTTTCTATAAAGCGAAAATCCATCACCCTAATCATCAGAAAAATCTTAGGCAATGATAACAAATGTTTTAACACATTACTATTACTAAGTGCTAGAAGGAAGTCTATGGGAAAAAAGCAAAGAAGAAAATTTTGAGTATTTGTCCCTATGAGACCCTTTTAGTAACTTTCTAAGGACCAGATAGGGTAACTCATGTCTCTAGCTTTGCCAGGGAACTCTGTTAATTAGCTAGCTTAGAGGTTTCAAAGGTCTGCATAGCCTCAGGGGCTTTAATCCACCACTGATACTCCAGCAATGACAGGACACGCATCAAGAGTGCAAGCTGTAGGCCTCTAGAATAATGACTATGAGTAAGCCCTGAGTATCCTTTCACAGGAAACCACATTATTTCCCTTTAAAGGGCAATTGACTATGCAGTTGTTCCCAAATCAAACTCCAGAACCATGACAACCTTGCATCCATGACTCAGGCATCCAAGCTAAACAGAGCACCAAATTATTGTGCAGATGAGAACAGAAGCCTCTCAATTTCCCCAGGGCTATTCAGTTCACCCATGGATCTTGCTGAAAACATTGTTTGCATACTCAAAGCAAGATTGATGATGAAATAAAATGACAGGAAATGATAAAATGAGCAAAATCACTTAGAGAAGCAGGGGAATGTTATCATATGTTCTCAAATTCTTTACATATCCATGACAGGGTGCAATAAGAAACTCATTAAGACAATGTCCTGGGAGGCAGAATCAAGATGGAGGAATAAAGTCAGGGACTCACCTGAGCTCTCTTCCAAACCCCTCAAAATACCTTTAAATAATGACTCTAAACAAATCCTAGAGTTGCAGAACCCACAAAAAGACAGAGTTAAAATTTTTTCCATTCTTGAGAACTATTGTTATTACACCATATTAAAGGGATAAAAATAAAGGGGGTGGGTATAAGTTGACTTTGATGTAATGATAAAAAAAATCTGATCAAGTGGGTTAAATAGATCCAAGTAAGTGGATTAATAGAGAAAAGGAAAGGAGGAGGCAGACAAGAGTAAATTGCATTACAGGAAAAGGCACAAAAATCTATTACAGTAGAGGGAAAGAAGGGAGGGAGGTGAGCATTGTTTGAACCTTACTCTCATCAGATTTGGCTCAAGAAGGGAATAACATAATCAGTTAGGTATAGAAATCAAATTTGCCTTATAGTCAGTAGGAGGGAAAGGGGAAAGAAAAGTGAGGGGGGATAGAAAAGAGGGAAGAAGTAGTAAGGGTAAAGGGGAAGAAAAGGGAAGGGGCTAATGGAAGGGAAGTGGGACTGAGTGTGGCAGTGGTCAAAAGCAAAACACTAGTGAGGTGGGGGAAAAAAGGAGAAAGAAAAGCATAAATGGGAGTGGGGGAAGGATGTAGAGAAAGACACACATAGTAATCATAACTGAATGTGAACGGGATGAACTCTCCCATAAAATGGAAACAGCAGAATGGATTAAAAATTATAATCCTACAATATGTTGTTTACAGGAAACACATTTGAAAAAGAGCAACACACACAGGGTAAAGGTAAAAGGCTGGAGCACAATATATTTTACTTCAGCTGAAGTAAAAAAAAAAAGCAGGAGCAGGAATCCTGATCTCAGACAAAATAAAAACAAAAATAGATCTTATCAAAAGAGATAAGGAAGGAAACTACATCCTGCTAAAAGGCACCATAGACAAAGAAGTAATATCATTACTAAACGTATATGCACCAAAAGATATAACATCCAAATTCTTAGAGGAGAAATTCAGGGAGTTACAGGAAGAAATCGACAACAAAACTATACTAGTGAGGGACCCCAACTTCCCCTCTCTGAACTAGATAAATCTAACCACAAAATAAACAAGAAAGAAGTTAAGGAGGTGAGTGGAATATTAGAAAAGTTAGGTATGATAGACCTCTGGAGAAAATTGAATGGGGACAGAAAGGAATCCACCACCAAGAAAGAGGAAATTAAAACAATAAGTAGGAACTATTTTGCCCAACTGTATGCCAATAAATTTGATAATCTTAGTGAAATGGATACATATTTACAAAAATATAAATTGTCCAGATTAACAGAAGAGGAAGTAAAATACTTAAATAACCCGATCTCAGAAAAAGAAATTGAACAAGTCATTGATGAACTCCCTAGGAAAAAATCTCAGGGCCAGATGGATTTACATGTGAATTCTATGAAATATTTAAAGAACAATTAATTCCACCACTATATAGACTATTTGGGAAAATAGGTGAAGAAGGAGTCTTACCAAATTATTTTTATGACACAAATATGGTGCTGATACCTAAACCAGAAAGAGTCAAAACAGAGAAAGAAAATTATAGACCAATTTCCCTAATGCATATAGAAGCAAAAATTTTAAATAAAATATTAGCAAATAGATTATAGCAACTTATCACAAGAATAATACACTATGAGCAGGTAGGATTTATACCAGGAATGCAGGGATGGTTCAATATTAAGAAAACTGTCAGCATAATTGATCATACCAATAGCAAAACTAACAGAAACCATATGATCATCTCAATATATGGAGAAAAAGCTTTTGACAAAATACAACACCCATTCCTATTAAAAACACTAGAGAACATAGGAATAAATGTAGTCTTCCTTAAAATAATAAGTAGCATCTACTTAAAACCTTCAGCAAGCATCATATGTAATGGGGACAAGCTAGAAGCATTTCCAGTAAGATCAGGGGTGAAACAATGATGTCCATTATCACCATTGTTGAACAATATTGTACTGGAAATGTTAAATGTGTCAATTACAGAAGAGAAAGACATTGAAGGTATTAGAATAGGCAAAGAAGAAACAAAGCTATCACTCTTTGCAGATGACATGATGATATACTTAGAGAATTCCAGAGAATCAAGTAAAAAACTACTTGAAATAATAAACAACTTTAACAAAGTTGCAGGCTATAAAATAAACCCACATAAATCATCAGCATTTCTATATATTACCAACAAAGCCCAACAGCAAGAGATAGAAAGAGAAATTCCATTTAAACTTACTCTAGACATTATAAAATATTTAGGAGTCTACCTCCTGAAACAAACCCAAGAACTATAAGAACACAATTACAAAATACTTTTCACAGAAATAAAGTCAGATCTAAATAATTGGAAAAACATCAGTTGCTCATGGGTAGGCTGAGCTAACATAATAAAAATGACAATACTATCTAAGCTAATTAACTCATTTAGTGTCATACCAATCAAACTACCAAAAATTATTTTATAGAGTTAGAAATAATAATAACAAGATTCATTTGAAAGGTCCAGAATATCAAGGAAACTAATGAAAAAAAATGCAGGGGAAGGTGACCTAGCCATTCCAGATCTTAAATTGCAATGTAAAACAACAATCATCAAAACTGCTTTGTACTGTCTAAGAAATAGAGTGGTGGATCAGGGGAATAGGTTATGTATGCAAGACACAGTAGTCAATGACTATAGTAATCTATAATTTGATAAATCCAAAGACGCAACTTCTGGGATAAGAACTCATTCTGACAAAAACTACTGGGAGAACTGGAAAAGAGCATGGCAGAAACTAGGCATAGATTAAAATTTCACACCATATACCAAAATAAAGTCAAAATGGGTTCATGATTTAGATATAAAGTTTAATACTGTAAGCAAACCGGGAGAGCAAAGAATAATTTACCTATCATATTTATTGAGAATGGAAAAATTTGTGACAAAACAGGAGACAAAGAACATTATGAAATGCAAAATGGATAACTGTGATTACATTAAATTAAAAACTTTTTGCACAAACAAAGCCAATGCAACTAAGATTAGAAGGAAAGTAGAAAATTGGGAAAGAATTTTTACAACCAATCTCTCTGATAAGGGCCTCATTTCTAAAATATATAGAGAATTAAGTCAAATTTATAAGAATACAAGTCATTCCCCAATTGATAAGTGGTAAAAGGATATGAACAGCAGTTCTCAGATGAAGTAATTAAAGCCATCTATAGTCATATGAAAAAATGCTCTAAATCACTAATTGATTAGAGAAATGCAAATCAAAACAACTCTGAGGTACCACATCACACCAATCAGATTGGCCAACATGACAAAACAGGAAAGTGATAAATGTTGGAGAAGATGTGGGAAAATTGGAACACTAATGCATTGTTGGTGGATTTGTGAAAAGATCCAACCATTTTGGAGAGCAATTTGGAACTATGCCCAAAGGGCTATAAAAATGTGCATACCCTTTGACCCAGCAATAGCACCTCTAGGGCTATATCCCAAAGATATCATACAAATTGGAAAAGGACCCACACGTATAAAAATATTTATAGCAGCTGTTTTTGTGGTGGCAAAGAATTGGAAATTGAGAGGATGCCCATCAACTGGGGAATGGCTGAACAAGTTGTGGTATATGAATGTAATGGAATAATATTGTGTTAAAAGAAATGATGAACAGGCTGACTTCAGAAAAAACCTGGAAAGACTTGTATGGACTGATGCTGAGTGAAATGAGCAGAACCAGGAGAATGTTGTACACAGTAACAGCCATGTTTTGTGATGGCTAATATTGATAGACTTTACCCTTCTCAGCAATACAAGGATCTAAGACATCTCCAAAGGCCTCATGATGGAAAATGCTATCCACATCCAAAGAAAGAACTTTGGAGTTTGAATGCAGATCAAAGCATACTATTTACTATTTTTTTTCTTCTGTTGTGTTTTTTTTTCTTCTTTCTGGTGGTTCCTCCTATTGGTTCTAATTCTTACTTACAACATCATTAATGTGAAAATATGTTTAACCAGAATGTATATGTATAGCCTATATCAGATTGTGTGCCATCTTGGGGAGGGAGGTGGGTAGGGAGGAGAAGAAAAATTAAAACTCAAAAGCTTATGGAAGTGATTGTTGATAATTCAAAATACAGTAATTTAAAAAAATTTTCCAGTCCAAGACAACTTAGAAGGTTCACAAAAAAAGATCTATTGCACCAGGGTAAGAGAGGAGTGCTCCTCTCAACATGCCTCATTCAGAGTATTGAAATAAACTCACTTTGTGTCCCTGTCTCCAGTTTACTTCTAACTGTGCCTCAGTTAGGTAGTGCCAGTGCAGACCAAGAGCAGGCCTATAGTGACTGAGTCAGTGCCGGCAGTGGTAGTTTCCACATCTCTTAACCCACAGATGATCAGAGGGTAAAGCAACTAGTCAGAAGGAGATTATATGGGTTTCATTGCTGACACTGGGTGCAAGACTCTGTTGCTTTGCCCATATTTGGATCTGGTTCACAATTCTGAGTCTTAGTCAATGTGCGAGGAGGAGCACTAGCACAGCAAACTTTGTGGCCTCAGGCAAACGGGAACTCTGATCACAATTCCAGGAGTAAAAAGAATGCTTATGGTTACTCACAAACCAATGAACAATACAGGAGAGTAGTAAACACACCTCTCCCTCAATCATATCATCTTAGAAGAAGCAAATACTTACAAGTCCCCAGAATTACCTCTGAAAACTGTTGCACAAAACACCTGAAACTTGGGACAGTGCCCTCCCCACTTGACAAGCAGAATCCCACTTTAGGATAGAGTTAAAAGTCAAGAAATAAACTAGAAAATGAGCAAACAACAGAAAAGAATCTGACCATACAACGTTACTATGGTGACAAGGAAGATCAAAAACACACATTCAGAAGAAGACAACAGCATCAAAATTCCTGCATCCAAAGGCTTAAAGAAAAATACAAATTGGCCTCAGACCATGGAAGAGCACAAACAGGATTTTAAAAATCAAGGGAGAGAGTTACAGGAAAAAAAGTGAAGACAAATAAGAGTGATGCAAGAAAGTAAAAAAGAAAGAATTAACAGCTTGGTAAAGGAGGCACAAAAAGTATGAATAACACCTTAAAAAACAGAATAGGCCAAATGTTAAAAGAGGCACAAAAATCCAATGAAGAAAAGAATGCCTTGAGAAGCAGAATTGGTCAAATGGAGAAAGATATACTAAAATTCACTGAAGAGAACTCAAAAAGTAGAATTGGCCAAATGGAAAAGGAGGTACAGAAGCTCACTGCAGAAAATAATTCCTTAAAAACTAGAAATTGGAAAGTGTAAGCTAATGACTTTACAAGATATCAAGAAATAATCAAACAAAAATCAAAAGAAAGAAAAAATAGAAGAAAATGTGAATAATCTCATTGGAAAAACAACAACCTGGAAAACAATTCCAGGAGATACAATTTAAAAAAAATATTGGAGTATCTGAAAGTCATGATAAAAAATGCCTAGACATCATCTTTCAAGAAATTATCAAGGAAATCTGCCCTGATATTCTAGAAGCAGAAGGCAAAATAGAAATGGAAGGAATACACTGATCACCTCCTGAAAGAGATTCCAAAATGAAAACTCCTAGGAATATTATAACCAAATCCCAGACCCCCTAAATCAAGGAGAAAATACTACAAGTAGCCAAAAAGAAATAACAAATATCTTGGAGCCACTTTGAGGATAACACAAGTTTTAGCAACTTCTACATTAAAAGATCAGACAGCAAGGAATATGATATTCTGGAGGGCAAAGGAGCTAGGAGTACAATTAAGTATTGCCTACCTAACTAAACTGAATATAATCCTTCAGGGGAGAAATGGGCATTCAATAAAATAGAGGACTTTCAAGCATTCCTGTTGAAATGACCAGAGCTGAATAAAAAATTTGACTTCCAAATACAAGACTCAATAGAAGCATAAAGAGATAAACAGAAAAGAGAAATAATAAGAGACTTAATAAGGTTAAACTATTTGCATTCCTACATAGGAATATGATACTTGTAATTACTAAAACCTTTATCATTATTAGAGCAGTTAGAAGAATTGTACATAGAAAGCAGAGGTATAAGTTGAATGTGATGGCATGATTATCTAAAAAAAAAAATTAAGGGATGAGAAAGAAGAATACACTGGGAGAAAGGGAAAGGTAGAAGTAGAATGTGATGAATTATCTGACATAAAAGAGGCCTGACAGAGATTTTACAGTGGAGGGGAAAGTGGGGGAAGTGGTGAGGGGAGAACATGAACCTTGCTTTCATAAGAATTCATTTGGGTATATACCACATATGAAAGCAGGAAGGGAAGGAGATAAGAGAAAGGGGAAGAAGCTTATAGAAGGGAGGGAAACTTGAAGGAGATAAAAGTCAGATGCAAAACACCTTTGAGGGTGGAAAGGGTAAAAGGAGAGAAAAAGTATGATAAAGAGGGGGGAATAGGATGAAGGGAAATACATAGTTGGTAGTCATTACTATGAAAAAAAATTAAAATGAGTTTCTCTGATAAACACTTCATTTCTCAAATATACAGAAAACTGAGTCAAATTTGAAGAAATAAGAGCCATTCCTCAATTGATAAATGTTCAAAGGATATGAAAAGGCAATTTTCACAAAAATAATAAAAGCTATCTAATAGTCATATAAAAAATGTCTCAAGTCACTATTGGTGAGGGAAATGCAAATTAAAACAATTCTGAGCTACCATCACACACCGGTTGGATTGGCTAATATGACAGAAAAGAAAACGGCAAATGTTGGAGAAGATGTGGGAAAATTAAAATACTAATGTACTATTAGTGAAGAGAACTCAAAAAGTAGAATTGGCCAAATGGAAAAGGAGGTACAGAAGCTCACCGCAGAAAATAATTCCTTGAAAATTAGAAATTGGAAAGTGTAAGCTAATGACTTTACAAGACATCAAGAAATAATCAAACAAAACAGAGGAGGAGAAGAAGGAGTAAAAGTAGGAGGAAAGAGAGAGCAAATTTGAAAACAAGAAATGTACCATCATAAGTGTGAAGCAAAAAAGAAAAAGTCTATAAGTAATCCACAAATGTAGGGTTTTTTGTTTTGTTTTGTTTTTGTTTTGATTTTTTCTTAGAGGGGGCAGGGGCAAGAACAATTTCCTAGAGTTGGTGGCTTTTGAATAAGAGTTTAAAAGATGGATAAGTATTTGACAGGCAAAATGGAGGAAGGTGATTTTCAGTACAGTGCTCTCTTCTCACTAATTAGGAGGAAAGTGTTTTCCAAACCTTAATAATGTATAGTTTTACCTTCTGGAGAGAACTGCTTTTTTTCCTGTAAGATGCTATTTGACTTACCTATTTTCACAAAGCTAGTATGTGTCAGAGGTTTCTTGTCTTCTTGACTGCCATCATACTAGTTGCTACATCAAGTTGTCTTTTATCTTACGCATAATAAATGTTAATGGATGTTTGTTGAATTTGAATTCTATACCTGGCCACACATTTGGTATACTATAGCCAGAAATATCATGGTATAAATAATGTATCCTTCTGGAGATAGTTGTTAAACCACCATGAATTGGCCTTCATAAAATCAAGAAATATTGACTCAGGAAGAAAAAGGAAAGTTAATATCAGATCAATGTCCACACAGTTAATGCTATCCAATCATCAGTGAACATCTAAGAACCTGCATTTCATTTGAGCAAATAGCCATTCTATGTCATAGTCAGTTTTGGAACCCATATCCAGGTCTATGTGGCTTTGAGGCCAGCTCTCTCTCAACTATACTATGTTGCCTCTGGTGAGATTAAGACTGCCACATTTCCATACTACTTAAAATGCAATGTGTTTCCCTATTTTATCTAAACTCATAAAATCAGGACTAACAATGATGATAGATAAGGAAACAGCAAAAAAGAGATTTCATTAAAAGAGATGAACAGAGGAATAATATTTTTCTAATAGCTACCATAGATAATGAATTAGAAGCAATTAATATATATACATATAGATATGAAGTGATATGTAAGAGGAGGCTATGTGAATTATAGATAGAAATAGGTAGTAAAGGGGCAGCTAGGTGGCACAGTGGATAGAGCATAAACTCTGGAGTCAGGAGAACCTGAGTTCAAATCCAGTCTTAGATCAGATATTTGACACTTACTAGCTGTGTGACCCTGGGCAATTAACCCTAATTGCCTTGCAAAATAAAAAGTAAAAAAAAAAAAAGAAAGAAATAGGTAGTAAAATTATAATACTGAGGGTGAAATAATGAATAATGCACCCTTTCAGAGGCAGACAAATTTATCTTAATGATAAAGAAAGAACTTAAGGAAATGAGTTGGTGTGTGCCTAAAAGGTATATGTGTGTGTGTATGCACATGTGTGTATAAAAGTGAATATCAAAAGAAAAGAGAATGCATATTGCTTAGCTATGTATGCAATCACATATGTATGTGTGTATGTGCATGAGTTCATGTATCTGTGTGTACCTAAACAAAAACATCATATATGTAATTTAGGGGACCTGGTCACAGTTGTAGAACCAAAAGGAGTGTTAAGACTTAAGGTTATAGGAAAGCAGGGGGCCTTTCCTGTGTAAACACCAGAGTGCAGACTAGGAGAACACTAACCATACATCTCCCTGCCTCATATGACTTTGGAAGCATTGAAAACTTAAAGACCCCCAGAACTAGCTTTAAAAACAGTAGCACAAAAAAGCCTAAAGCTTGTGACACTGCCTCTCCACGCCCAGATGAGCAAAGTTCAACTTTAACATAAAGTGTGAAGTCAAGAAATAAACAGAAAAAATGAACAAATAAACAAACAAACAAAAAAGAACTTGATCATAAAAAAAACAACCTACTGTGGTGGCAGGGAAGAATAAGACAAACTAAGAAGAAGAAAACAACAATGTCAAAACAGCTACAAGCAAAGCCTCAAAGAATGGTACTAATTTAATAAAAGCCCAAAAAGTATTCCTGGAAGAGTTAATGAAAGAGATAAGAATAGTAGAGGAAAAATTGGGAAAAGAAAAAAGAGTGATACAAAAAAAAATTATAAAAAGAGAGTTAACAGCTTGCTGAAAGAGGCACAAATATTTACTAAAGAAAAGAACTCCTTAAAATGGAGAATTGGCTAAATGGAAAAAGTGGCATGAAATATCACTGAAGAAAATAATTCCTTAAAAATTAGAGTTGTGCAAATGGAAGCTAATGACTCAATGATACATTAGGAAATAATAAAACAAAGTCAAAAGAATGAAAAATAGAAGAAAACATTAATTATCTCATTGAAAAAACAACTGACCTAGAAAACAGATCAGAGAAAGATGATTTAAGAATTATCAGACTACCTGAAAGCCATGATAAAAAAAATCCTAGGCATCATTTTTCAAGAAATTATCAATGAACACTGCCCTAATATCTTAGATCCAAGGGTAAAATAAAAAATAGAAAGAATCTGCCAATCACCTTCAGAAAGAGATATCAAACTGAAAACTCCCAAGAATATTATAGCCGAGTTCCAGAGCTCCCTAGTGAAGGAGAAAATACCACAAACATTTGAAAGGAAAAAAAAAAAACAAATATCTTGCAAACACAGTCAGTATTGCACAAGATTAGTGGCTTTCACATTAAAGGAGCAGAAAGCATAGACTATGGTACTTTGGAAGACAAAGGAACTACCATGACAACCAAGAAGAACCAACCCAGCAAAACTGACTATAATCCTTTGAGGGAAAAAATGGATATTTCATTAAATAGAGGATTTTCAATCATTCCTAATGAAAAGACCAGAGCTGAATGAAAATTTAGCATTCAAACATGACTCAAGAAAAGTATAAAAAGGTAAAAATGAAAGAGTAATCATAAGAGGCTGGATAAACTGTGCATTCCTCTATTGGAAGAAGTCTATTTAGATAGAGGACATTCATGAGTTGATTGTTTGGGGATGATCCAAAAAAAAAATGCCATCACCAAAAACAACACCAAAAAAACCCACAAAAAAAAACCACAAAAAAACAAACAAAAAATAAACAAGAAAAAAGAAGGAATGAGAAAGAGGGATGCAATAAGAGAAGGGGGATAGAGGTAGAATGAGGAAAATGTTCTCACATAAAAGAGTATTACAAGGAAAAGATTTAATAGTGGAGGGAAAAAATGTGGGGTGAGTGGGCCATGTGTTTGAACCTTACTCCCATTGGAATTGGTTCAAAGAGGGAAGAATATAAACGTATACACATGTACATACATACATACATACATACATACATACATACACACAATCAGTTGGGTAGAGAACTCTGTCTTACCCGATAGGGAAATAAAAGGGAAAGTTGATAAAAAAAAATGGAGAGAAGATGATAAAAATGGGGGAGGTAGTGGTTAGAAACCAAACAGGTTTTGCAGAGGGGAAGGATAAAAAGAGAGGGAGGTGGGTAAACAAAAGAAACTAAGAGGGAAGAAAAAACACAGTAATCATTACTATTGATGTGAATGGGATGAGATTCCATAAAATGGAATTATATAGTAGAGTGGCTTAGAAACCAGAAATCAACAATATGTTGTTTATAAGAGACACACTTCAAAGAAAAAAAATATACCTATAGAATTAAAATAAAGGACTAGAGCTGAATCCATTATGCTTCAGCTGAAGTAAAAAAGGTAGGGATAGCAATCATCACTTCAGACAAAGTAAAAGCAAAGAATAAATCTAATTAAAAGAGATAATACAGTTTGCTGAAAGGTACCATAGACAATGCACTAATATAAAAAAAAATAATTAAGCAAGCTGCTCTGACAAAATGCTTGTTTCTCAAATATATAGGGAACTGAATCAGATTTATAAAAAAAAGTCATTCTTCAATTGATAAATGATGAAAGGACATGAACAGGCAGTTTTCAGAAGAAGAAATCAAAGCTATTTATAGTCGTATGTAAAGAATCTTCTAAATAACCAGTGATTAGAAAAATACAAATTGAAATAATCCTGAGGCATCACCTCACATCCCTCAGAAATGACAAATGCTGGAGGGGATGATTATTGGTGGTGTTGTGAATTGGTCCAACCATCCTGGAGAACAATTTGGAACTATGCCCAGAGTACTATAAAACTGTGCATATCCCTTTGATCTAGAAATACCACTTTTATGTCTTTACCCAAACAGATCAATGAAAAGGAATGATATGTATACAAATATTCACAGCACTTCATTTTGTGGTAGCAAAGAATTGAAAAATGAAGGGATATTCATCAATTGGGGAATGGTTGAACAAGTTGTGGCATGTGATTTTGGTGGAATACTTTTGTGTTGTAAGAAATGATGAAGGGAGTGGTTTCAGAAAAAAAAATCATGGCTGGACCTAATAAACTGATAGAAAGTTAAATGAGAACTTTGAAATCATTCTGCACATAAATAATAAAGTTATAATGATGATAAACTATGAAAGATTTGGCTACTCTCATCAATATAATGACTGAAGACAATGTCAAAGGACACACAAATGAAAAAGCACAATTGACATCCAGAAAGAAAACCGATGAACTCTGAATGCAAATTGAAATATAATCTTTTCACTTTCTTGTATTTTTGGTTTTGTTTTTTTTGTTTTGTTGTTGTTTTGTTTTTGTTTTTATTTTTATTTTATTTTGCTCTTCTTCATGATAGGGCTAATATGGAAAAAAATGTTTGCAAGAATTCTTGTTTATAATTAATTGATATTATTTGCTTGCCTTTTCAATAGATGCAGGCTGTGGGGGAGTGGGAGAATTTGGAACTAAAAATGCAAAATAAAATAATATTTAGAATAAATAAACAACAAAATTTAAAAATTAATATGATAAAATATTTAATTTCTGAATGAAAAATAAGTATTTTAATGTATTATTCGTGGGACTGTGAATTGGTCCACCTATTCTGGAAAGCAATTTAGAACTCTAATCTCAAAGCCATTGAACTGTCTATATTATGAGCCAGGAACACCATTACTAGGCTTACTCATTCCCCGACCCAAGAGAGCAAAGAAAGAAGAAAAGGACCCATATATGCTAAAAACCATATCCTTTAATAGTAACAAAGAACCAGAAATAGATAATGTCTATTACTTGGGGAATGGCTGAACAAATTATGGCCAATTAGTATAAGAGCACACCTTTTTTGTGATTACAAATGATGAAAAACACAATTTCAATTAAAACTAGTTTGCATAGGCTGATGTAGAGAATAGAATGAAGGGAACAATTTATACAATAACAATAAGTCTTTCATAAATATACAAAATTTAAAGAAAATAACTCTAATCTACTCAGTTATAAACCATGATTCCAGAAGACCAATGATAAATAATGTTATCCATCTTCTGAAATAGAGGTGATAGAGTAAGTTTCTAGAATGAGAAATATATGCATATATATATGTGTATATCATAACCAACTGGAATTTCTGTTGCTTGATAATGCATATTTATAAAAGTGTATTTTTTCAATAGGACTTGGTAGAAGGAAGAAAAATGAATTTTTTTTATTAAAAAAGAGAGAAAATGTTCCCTCAAAGCAATTCAGGGAAGTCCTTGTTAACACAGATTCTGTGAGGTAATAAAGTTAATATTAAAATCATTATTCTTATGTTATAGAAGAAGACACTGAGGCTTTGGGAATGGGAGTGTCTTAATCAAAGTCACACACCTAGTAAGTGTAAGAGATCTGCCTCACTGTCTCAACTCTAGTTCCTTGGTCCTGAAATCTAGTACTTTTTTTCCCATTATAACACACTATTTTTCACACTAATGATATTTCTCATGCTTCTGCTTTTATGTAATAAATAGACATAGTGTGCATAAAGCATAGGTGATGGGTGCTGGCAAAATTTCAGGTAAACTTTATTATTGGTCCTTCTGCTTCTCCATGACGTTCCCATAGATCCAAGTTTTAGGCTTGCCCATTTTAATAGGCACGATTGTATAGCCAGAAACAGTGACATTGCTCAACAAAATGTTAAATATAGTCCCCATTTCTATTTTTCACTGCAAAATCAATAGTTCTTCTCCCTCCCTATAATGCCACCTTTACTTGAATCTCATTTATTTCTTTGGAGAAAATAGAAAAGGTGGACTTTCATCTTTTCTTTTTTTTCAGTGAGGCAATCAGGGTTAAGTGATTTGCCCAGGGTCACAAAGCTAGGAAGTATCAAGTGCCTGAGGCTGGATTTGAAATCAGATCCTCCTGACTCCAAGGCTGGAGTTCTATCCATTGTGTCGCTTAGCTGCCCCAATTTTCATCTTTTCTAATGATGATAGGAAGCAAGTCAGCAAGCAGATTCCTTATTCAAAATAGAGAATGAGTTAACAGTCTTTCCCTGATGAACATCTACCTCTGATTTAGAGATGGTCTGATGGAGTGGAAACTGTATTAGATTTATAATAAATAAGTTTATAATGAACAGGTTAATAATAAGTAAACTTCTTAGTAGCTCTATGGCCATAGACAAGTCATTTTATTTCTATGAGACTCCATTTCTTAGAAAGTTTGCATATTTGCCCCAACACAAGGTGGTTGTGAATATCAAATGAGGTTATATGTGTGTGATTTGACCCACTTGCCTCAGATGGTCTTTCTCCATGTGAAGGAAGGTAGGTACCTTGCTCCCAGGATGATCATGATGACATGGAATAAAATTGCCTTGGAGAGCCTGTGCAGCATGCCTGAAACATTCTGCATTTTATAGTTCTAATCATCTATGTGTTGAAGAGGAAGTCTATTGATTGCAGTTATTCAAAAAGTCCTTATTAAGTTCAACTACCTCTTTTTGGCCTCATTTCTTGACTTCTGTATTCACAGTGTCCTTTTAGAGACTATTGTTCTGTAAGAGGAGAAGTCATGGAGTTTTCTCTCTTTTATGGCTGGAGGACCCTGTGAAAAGTCCTTAATCTTTGGCCTCTGCATCTGATTTTTTTCTCTTTCAAATGAAGGCAATTAGAGCCTATGTGCTTATGAGCGCAACGGTTCAAGAGGGTACTCATGTATCCCAGCTCTTTAGAATATGATTTTCAGAATCAGTACATCAGTGCCCCAAGTAGCAAAGAGACCCCAGCCCAGAAACAGAAGCAAGAACTCATCTTATAGAAATGTCGCCTAAGGATGCAAATTTAATGGAATCAGTGCTATATCAGAAGTGAGATAAGTTTAGCCTACTCCCTCTAGAAACCAAAGTAGTTTAGGAGTGAATATGCCTTAAGGTATTGAGGAAATGTTTTTATATTTGTTCTTGCTATACCTTTGAAATAAATATCACTTTGTAAAAGGCACTTGATATCAAGTGGTTAAAAAGAACTGGATATCTAGTCAGGTCTTTAATAGGTGAGGAGTATAGAGAACAGGCTCTGATGAGAGTTTAAACCAATGGAAGTAGGAAAAGCCAAATATCTCAGGGTATCCTAGTACCCTAAGGGACATATATATTAGCCTAGTCCTAGGAGAGTGAACTAAAGCATAAAAATCACACATGCAAAACCCTTAGAAGTTTTCAGCACTATATATGTGACAGCTATTGGTATTATTACCTTGAAGTCTTATGATCACTTTCATAAGTGGGTGCAAAGAAGTGGCAAGTTGACTGAATAAGCAGATATTGCAATTTGGTGATGGGGAAGGAGGTTGGGGAGAAAAAATAGAAATCTTTAATAATGACAATGGAGAATATCTCCAAAAACTCAAATTATTTAATTAAGAAATGTTTATACTTTAAATTATTCAACCTCTCATAAAATATTCCTTTAATGTACCATTGTGCCAGGGAAGTGACCTGGGGTCTGGGAAAGTTATTCAGCCAGAATAGAAACTGGCAGATTCTAATAACTGGAAGGTTTTGAATATCAAATCAACAACCAACATCTCTGTTATCTAAGGACCAATAATGACTCAGGATTAGGGAACCTGTAGCCTGGTGGCTGCGGGTTCCCCATCCCTGCTAGCTCATCAGTAGAAGGTGGGCCACCAGGAAAGGTTGTGTACTGTTTGCTAATGTTATCTGGGACTACTTTAACACAGGTAAAGCTCACAGATATAAGGAGGTAATAGCCCCATGGTACTTTGCCCTGGTAAAAATGCATCTTAAATACTGCACTTCAGAAGAACGATGATAATCTGTAATAGTGAGTGACCTGGGCAGTCAAGAGCCTTGAGTTGAGAAGGTAGAAGGATCATTTGGAAGGCCTGACACTCTTTAGCCTGGAGAATAGAAAATCTGGAACATGATAGCTGTGTTCACATATTTGGATGAATTCCATGAGCAAGAAGTTTTACATATATATTTATTGTGGGCCCAAATGGCAGGCACAGAAATGATATTTTGATTTTCTAAAAAGGCAACAAAGGCTTAATGGCAGATTTTTCTTAATAATTACAGCTAACTCAAAGTGATAAGATCTAATACAGGAAGTAGCAGATTTTCACACATGCAAAGTTGTCCAAAGGTTGGATGGTCATTTGTATATGTCATCATAGACATGTTTTATGTGTATTGATGGGTTAGGCTAAATGGGCTCTAAAAAACACTTGAAATTCTCAAATTGTGTTATTCAGTGAGTACTTGGACAAGATACAGACCCAGATTCCAAGGGTTCAGGTGCATAAGAATCTGGGCATCTGGAAGATGAGTTAACAATAGAAAAATAAGCAATCAATATATGAAAAAAAAGCACACAATTACCACGGTTTTTCTGAGCCCAGGTCTTCTGTGTATACACTAACAGTGTGTCTCAGTAAGAGAAGCTTAACTATATCTGATCCAAGTAAAATAACATTCTCTCATCCACAGGGAAGGGAAGAGAAGGGAAGGAAAAGGAAGAGAAGGGAAAGGAATTATGCATCCATCAGTAAACAAACAAATAAATGATTAGGATAATTAATTAATCAATAGATTGTAAAAAATATTGAAACCATCCTCCAACATATATATTTTATATTAGTTTTAAGACAGACAGTATTGTAATTATATGTAATATATTTTAAAGTTTATACCAAAATTCAAACTATTAAAGGTTGAGATAAAGATAAAGATAAAATAAGCACTATTTTTAAAATATTGCTTTTTATTATCAGTGAGAAAAACTTGCTCTCACCAAATTTGGTATTAATAATAACATTTTCTAGTGAGAAAAATATGATTAAATATAGTACTATGTTATTTCTGAAAATAATGGTTTAAATCTGGGATTTGAAAGACTTGAAGATAGTTAAGGTCATGTATCTGAAGCACTTTTTGTTCAAGAGGAATAAGCCTTCCTTCAGTCTTTGAAATGAGGGCATGGTATAGGGGGAAATACCTCACATTTATATGGCACATTGAGTGTAACAAAGTGTGTTCACTAAAAGCTCTGGGTGGTAATGCGAGAACAAATGAGATAGTGACATACACCTGTCATACCTGCTATGGAAGCTGCGGCTGGTAAATTCATTTAGTTCAGGAGTTTAGAGATGTAGTAGCACTAAAGCCAATCTGTTATCGTTACTAAAATCAGTAATACATGGTGATACCCTAGTAGCAAGATGAAGGGCCACCAGGATACTTATGAAAGGACAAACCAGCCCATTTTGGCAAATTGGAGCAGGTTAAAGCCTTAGGCCCGACCAAAATTGGGATCTAGCCCATGATTGGCTGATGTACTTCAGGTGACATAGGAATACCAATTTAACAAAGAATAAAGACAGACAGGTGAGGAAAGCAAAGATCAGAGAGATTAAGTAGATTACTCATTGTCACCAAGATAGTAAATTTCAGATATGGGTTTTAAACTCAGATATGCTGACTGAAGACCTCGGCTCTTTCCATATCACCACATTGCCTTCTATTATACAGCAAGAGCTGGAATACCAAGAAAAAGAAGGGCTAATTAAGGGTGACCTGGCATTCTAAAGTTTTCTTTCTTTAACCTTTGAAAGTTTAATTTAGATTCTTTATCTGGTAATAGCACTCTTTGTGAATTTCATTTCCTACATTTTTATGGTAGTAGCAGAACTTGTGTGGGACCATTCCATTGACATTAAAATAGAATTTTCATTGACACCAAAACAACTCTGGGACTGGCATTCACATTGTAATGACTCCTTTGGGGCTGTTACCATGTCAAAGGAAGTATATGAGACACTTCATTGACATTTTAACAGTCCTAGCACTTGCAAAAGATGGTAATGGCTCCTTCGGGGCTCTTGCCACTTCAACAGAAGTATGTGCAATACTTCCATTGACAGTGTAGCAGTACTTCTGCTAATACTATAACTAAAAACTGGAGAAGAAAAACTGGAAAGTTCAATTGGTAAGTGTCTTAAAATTGTATCTTATCTTGTTTTGCTTTCCCTGACCTCCTCCCACCCCTATTCTAGTCAATATGTAAGTGAGTTTATAAGAAGCCAGTATAAAATGGTATTAGCAGAAAATAACATTGCAAAGGGGAACCTAGAAGTCACATATATATTGTCTCAAAGATCAAAGGAGCATAATTTATGAAATATACCATGTATTTAAAAAAAATCACATCCTGGTAATATCTGCTGAATCAAGGAAAGCCATATAGACTTTGCTGTCAGGGACTTTTTGTCCTATATGGAAATCTCAATCAAGTTCAAGAAGACCAGCAGAACATTAAATAATGCTGTTAATTTTGAGATGACATAGATATGTTAACTTTACACTTTTACTGACAACTTCCAGATGATTTGGATATTCTGGAATCCTTCAAAACTCTGAGATATAATTTGCTTAGGTTAGGAGACTTAAAGCCATTTTGATTCATTAAGTGTTTCTTTCTATCTAACTTATCTATGTAGATATATATGACATACACATATCATAAATGACATACACATACACTTATTCTCAGCTCTTATTCTCCTAATGCAAGTATATACACATATATATGTATACACATACACATACACATACACACACACACATATATATGTGTGTATATATATATTATATATATATATACACACACACACATATATATTTGGAGTTATGGAAAGAGACTGGATCTGTGTTTTCATTGATATAATGACCTCTGAGATGAGGAAAGTCATAGAGAATTTCCTAGAGCATTAAAGGGTTTAGCCACTTGTCCAGGGTCACAGAGTAATTATGTATTAGAAGTGGAGTTGAACTGAGGTCTTCTATATATATGCATGAACACAAACAGAGAGAGAGAGAGAGAGAGAGAGAGAGAGAGAGAGAGAGAGAGAGACTTATAAAAGTAGATAACTGTCTTCAAACATTTTAAGGGCCAATATCTTCAGAATCTTCCTAAGACAATTCAAGTGGAAATGATTCAGTGTCCTGGCATGGTACTGGTATCTGTCCAGGTTTCATAGGCATACAACAATGAGGTCAGCACAGTGGCTCTGTAGACCTTCAGTCTGGTAAATGCCTAATACCTTTTCTCTTTCACACTTTCCTTTGGAGTCTCCCAAACAATAAGCTACCTCTGGCAACGCATGAATCAGTCTCATCATCTACATGTACATCCCTGGAAAATATACTGCCAAGGTAAATGAACCTATCCACAGCATTCAAAATCTCTCCATTTGCTATAACTGATGGTTCCACATATGGATGATGTGGTTCTGACTAGTGGAGAATCTCTGTTGTCTTGGTGTTGATTGTCAGGCCAAAATTAGCAACAGCAGCAGAGACTCAATCCATTTTCTTGTTGCATCTCAGCCTAAAAGGCTGCACTGAGTGCACAATCATCTGCAAACAAAAAGCTGATAACCAGGTCTCTCTCCACTTTAGTCTTGCTAATTGAGGAAACTAAAAGCCCCATCTCCCATTACTGCATTCTTCCTAGAAGCTCCATTTTTGGGAAAGGTATCAGACCAACCATTCTTCATCTCTTGCATATAGTCACCATTCTTTGTTTTCCTTCCATCTTTTGACCTCCATTTTTATGTGTTGTCTTCTCCCTTTTCAGTAAGCTCCTCAAGAACAAGGATTCTTTCTTTTTCTTTGGATCTGTATCCTCTACATTTAGTCCAATTATTGGCACATAATAAGCTCTTAATAAAGATTTGTCTACTGACTACTGACTGGCTGAAGCTTTTTAGTTCACTGGAAAGAGTGTTATAATTATAGTTAGAAAACCTGATTTAAAATCCTGCTTTTGCCATTTATTATTCCAGTCAAGTCACCTGCATGGAGTCTCAGCTTCCTCATTTGTAAAATGAAACAGATGAATTATTTTGATATTAAAAGGCATTTCTATATCTAAATCTATTATCCTGAGATTTTATGAAGAAAAACATTGTGAAATTTCTTGATAATTAGTACACTAAGTTGACACTTGAACTCAGAAATCATGATTCCAAGACCAGTATGTTTTCTATTGTAAAGTACTATGTTGCTTTTCAAAGGTAGTCCATTTGAATTTGGAGAAAAACATGACTTATACAGATAATTATAATTACAAAGATGAAATTTTCCCATGGTTATCCCTATAGATATTAAAAGGCTCAGGTAAAATTTTAGTTGTAGCATATTCATGTTTTCAGATAATTTAGGAGCAGAGGAAGGAAAATTTATTTTGATCAATTTAATAGTTGCACATATAATTATTAGGAATAAAGCTTTTACAAACTGTGAATCTCAAAAATGGAAGTTTCCTCAGAGATCATTGAATCTAATGGTTTCATTAATTAATCAATAAGAACCTAATAGTGCCAGTCATTATTTTAACTCTGGAGATAAATGTACATTGAATAAAACCTTACTTGCAAGAAATTTGTATTCTATCAGTCAGAGACAACAAGGACATATTTAAATATATAGAGAATTAACAAAAGGAGAACAAATCAGAATAAAGAATGGTTAAATGTATGATAGTTTGAGAGAGTAAACACTAACAGTTGAGATCAGCAAAGGCTTCATACAAATACTGAAGCTTGAGCTGGGTCTTGCAGAAAGTAAGAGTTTCTATGCAAGACAGAATTGAGGAGGGATTGTGTTCTAGGCCAAGAGAATAAGCTCTATAAAGGTACAGAGATGGGCAGAGTATAATCTATGAGAGCTAGAGAGAAGACCAACTTGCCCAGATTTCATAATTCTCTCTTTAATACTGATCTAAGCGGTCATCAGGCTTCATGATCCCTTATGTTGCAGCAATCAAAAGTTTTCTGAGATACTGATTTCTTTTCAGACAGTTGTAACTTCTAGAACAGTTTTCCTCATACTGATTAAAATAAGTCTTCTTCCCTATAGTTTCCACCTATTATTTCTATATTTCTGCTTCTGTCTCTCTGGCTCTCTGCTGAGCCTAAGGTCAAAAAGACTCATCTTCATGAGTTCAAATCTGGCCTCAGACATTCAATAGATGTGTGACCCTGGACATGTTACTTAACTCTCTTCTGTCAAATGAGCTAGAGAAGTAAATGGTAAACCATTCCAACATCTTTGCCATGAAAACCCTAAATGTTGTCATTAAGAGTCAGCCAGAACTGAAATGAATGATAATGTGCTAGGCATTGTGCTAAGTGCTACAGATACAATTAATTAAAAAAAATATAGTACTTGCCCTCAAGGATCTTACAATCTAATTTGGGGGAGACAACACACAAAAGGAGACAGGAAAGCAGGATATGGGGAGAGAGTAGGGGGCATCTTATTTCATGGAGTTGAAAACAGACAGAGCAGCAGATGCAGATTGGAGTGAGCCATAAAGTTCAGTTGCTACCCTCTTTAAAGGAAAGCATCTAGATGGTGTAGTGGATAGAATTCTGGGCCAAGACTCATCTTCCTTAGTTCAAATCTGGCCTTAGATACTTAATAGCTGTGTGACCCTGGGCAAGTTACCTAACCCTGGTTGCCTCAGTTTCCTCATCTGTGCATGAGCAGGAGAAGGAAATGGCAAACCACTCCATTGTCTCTGCCAAGAAAACCACAAATTCATTCAGGAAGAGTCAGGGTGGAAAAATCACTGAACAACAACATAAAACAAAGCATTTGAGGAGTTTGCTACTCCATCCCCCAGCACTTTAGTCAAAAAGGAGAGTAATGTGAAGGAGGTAGCGTCAGTCAAGGCTTGAATAAACATGGTGATGAAATTTGAGGCAGAAAGGGCATCTGTTTCATGGAATTGAAATCAGGCAGAAAAGCAGATGGAGAGTTCATACTAAATTCCATTTTGAGGAGGGTCCAGGCTGGCAACCCTTCTTTCTCCTCCTGACTCTATTTCTAACAATGCAGACTTCATTATTTTTGCCCCATTTGAGTACCACTCCCTTCCCCAAAACTTTCAGGTCCCTTCTCAGGGTTATCTTCACTCATTAGGATATAAGCTTCTTGATTATTGTCACTGTTTTACTTTTTACTTGTATTATTTATTCTCAACATTTAGCATAGTGCCTGGCAAATAATAACTATGTAATAAATGTTTGCTGCTCACCTGCTTGCTCTTTGGTGGCAATAAGAAATTTACTCTCACTTTTATATGGCAACCATGCAAAATATCTATAGAATCAACTCATAGTTTCTTTCCTTTCCAAGTTAAATACCACCAGTTCCTTTAATGATATTTCTACATCATAGCTCTCAGTCATGTCATCAATGTGGTCAGCCTCCTCTGGAAGCTCTCCAATGTCTTTTTTAAAATGTAGCACTCAGAACTAATAGATATAGTCCTGATATGATCTGTATAGGGAATAAGAGAGTGATGCTATCAATATCCTTGTTCTTAATGCTGTAACTCTATTAATCCAATAAAATGTTGAATCAATTTTTAAGCTGCTGTGAAACATAGCAACCACTTTCCAGTCCACTAAAAATGCAAATATTTGTCACATACACTTCTTATCAAGTCAGACTAGATTCTGGGTGAGGTTCCTTCTAATGCTGTAAAATTCTGTGATTTTGTAGTCATGCTCTGAGATTTTTAGCTTCCCACTGTCTTGGATAAGGCTATTGTCACTATTCCATTCATCTCCTTAATTGTTACCCACACACTAATGAATAAGGATTATTCTGTATACCTCATTCTGCCCACTCCTTTCATTCCCTGGGCCTGCATCCTGCATCCTGTAACACTAGTCTCTTTATAATTACACTAAAATTCATCCTTCAATTCTCATCCTATAATATAATGGTAATCCCCTGAGTGATACTCTACCCACACTTTACCCCCTGCCCTAACATAACAAAACTTCAGGAAACATAAGGGAATGAGTGAGGCCACAGTTGGATCTTCATTATAGCTCTGTCCAGAGGTAAATTGGAAAGAGTTACAGATTATAAAAACAAATTACATAACCACATAATACATGTTCAGCTAAATGTATATGCTATTATATATTTTGTAATGATTCATTTTCCTGGAGATAACCTCCATCCTCCTCCCCCCACCCCAATCTAGCATGAAATTTTACCACTATATGTTGTCATAGGATCATATATTTCTAACTGAAAAGAACCTTTGATTTTGACAAAGACATTTTCAAGTGTCTAAAGGAGCATAAGCCATAAAAAAACAAGGCACAGGCTTATTCTGTTTGTGTGGAGAAATTTATACAAGATGTATGGTAAGGCTTTGAAGGATAGTTACTGTGATTAGGCCATTGTTTAGGGATGCAAGGAAAGAGAAGTTTATGTGACACATATTTGCATTTTTAGTGGACTGGAAACTCTGTAAATGACTATAAGTTTCACTGCAGCTTAAAAGTTGATTCAACATTCTATTGGATTAATAGAGTTATAGTATTAAGAACAAGGATATAGCATCATTCTCTTATTCCCTACACAGAACATATCAAGATTATATATATGTATATATACATATATTTATATGTATATATGTATGTATATATGTGTATATACATATATATATGACATGACTGGGAGCTATGATATAGAAATATCATTAAGGGAACTGGTAGTATTTAACTTAGAAAATGAAGGATAGGTCTTTTCTAGGCTGGCCATGAAGCTTTTGACTTGGATAAATTGAAACAACTCTCATTGACTACTTTGACTCCTTTGCTTTGAGTCAACATTGACTGAAAAAAAAATAAAGCAAAACTTTTCCTCCTACTGTCTAGTTAATCAGCAAGTTAACACTGGTTGATTTTGGAATCAATACAGAAAATCTAACTCTTGTTGGAAATTTGAGGGATTGACTTCATTCCTACCTCAGATACTATCTTTAGTCCTTCTTCTGAATGTTGACTTGTCTGTTCCATTCTGGATATTGACTGTTCTGTTTTCAATATTGGCATTTGGCAGTAAATCCTTGACCTCCAACTATAAGTGACTTCCATCTATTTTGAGGATTCCCTACTTTCCCTTTCCCTAAACTTTTATCAGGAAAGAGATCTGTTAGTTTGATTTATAACTTGATCAATAATTGTGCTAAGCAAACTACAGCTTCAGCCTCTATTCATGGTCTGGTTGGGCCAATATGATCAACACCAATGTCAACTGGGGATCCTAGGTGGTAGGTGACGGTATTCTTTAATACCTAGTCAATTTAATAGTTCTTATAACAACAAGAAGAACTCACATGTTCACAATTGATTAAAATTAAAAAAAACACTTTAACAGCTAGTGCCTGACATATTTAAGACAAGTATGATCTTTGCCATTTAAGAGACAGGGAAACAGTGGCTTCAAGAAGTTTAGGTTCTTGCCCATAGTCAAGCAACTAGTAAACATTAGCAAGATTTGAAATCATGGCCTGTGGATTTGTATCCAGTGATTTATTCCTCTGAGATATGTCATAAATTTCTCTTACTCTTATTTAAGCTGTTCTTATTCAATATTATAAAGCAGAGTAGGGTACTTTGTGTAAAATGAGCTTGGATTTTGTTCCCTTCATTTTTCAGCCACCACATGGGTATAAATAACTAAAATCACCCAATGACAACTTTAAGAAACTATTTGTCAGCCACTCTAATTATTTTAGTGATTTGGAGGTTAATGTTTCATTGTCCTACAACTAGAGTTTTTCAATCATTGAAACCTCTGAGGCATTTGCATATCATCATTGAGAAGGTTTTTAGTCCATCCCTTTTCCTCTACATGTAGGTTCATTTGAACATTCTCTCAGATAATTCTCTCCTGTTTCTAAAGTACCTTAAGTGGTCAAAGATTTCAATTCAACATTTCAACAGATATTAATTGAAGGCCCCATATGTGATTTCCATACTATATATTGAGATAGACAACTAGTAGAGAAAGTACTAGGATATCTTGAGATAAGAAAACGTAATTGCAAATCCAGACTCAGAGACTTACTAGCTTTGTAACCATGGGAAATTCACTTGATGTCTATTTGCCTCAAATTTCCTTTTCTATCAATTTTTAATAATAGTAGTACCAACCTAACAGTGCTGTAGTAAAGAAAAAAATGAGATCCTATTTATAAAGTGCTTTGGAAACCTTAAAAACATACATAAGTACTACTGAAAATGATGATGACAATGATAATGATGATGAAAGTAGTACAAAGTACTTGCCCTCAAAGAGCTTGAAGTCTACTTAGGGAAGAGAGAGATGGAGGGAAAGAAGGAAGGGAGGAAGGGAGGAAGTTGTTAATATATAAAAAAGTAAGTATAATAAATGTTGAGTAAATAAAAAGCAATTATTTGAGGAAGAATAACATTACCATTTTGGAGCAGGGGTAAGGGAAATTCTTCTATGAAATGCAGAGCCTGAATTGTAACTGTTCAGAATTACTGGGATGTTCAATGGGTACAATTCTATTCAATTCAAGAGGCATTTTCGAGTATGTAGCTACAATGTGAGGCACTGGACTAGGTTCTACAGAAACTGAACATACCTTTCCTTCAAAGTTTTTTTTTTTAATGTTCTATTGCTCATTTTTAAATGTGCTTTTTCTTTTTTGTGCCTCCCAACAACTGTATGAGATAAGGACTCCAAATATTATCATCACTATTTTGCAGATGAGGAAATTGAGACCCAGTGAAATTACTTGTCACAAAGCTAGGAAGTGTCAGGATTCAAATCCAGTCTCTCTGATTCCAAATTCTTTAAGCTATTTGATATGCCACAGTGCTTTCCATTAGCAATAGATCCTTAGAATTTGTCATATATTTAAGAGGCCCGACTAGTACTGGCCACCAGAGAGTTAATTTGGGTTATCACTTTCTGTCAGATTTTTCATTTCTCTGTCCTCTATCCACCCAAAATAAGAACATAGAAACCAGAAGAGTTTGCGAAGTTTTTCTTTTTCAACAGACTTACTATGGGTCCTCAGCAAAAGGATGACTGAAGAATAGTCTCTGAGGTATTGTTGGACTCATCAATGTCAGAAGAGGAAGACCAGCTAGTTAATACTGCTTGCATTTTAGAATCAATTCCAAAAGTCTAAGTTCACATCCTAACTCATTAACTCTGCTACTTTGAGTACCCTTCTCCTTTTATGAATCTCAGTTTTTTTGTTAGTAAAATGAGGGAGTCAAATTCTTTAGTCTATGTATCCCTTCTTGCTATTCATAACCCTCTTTTTTTTATTAATTTATTTTGATTTATCAATAATCACTTCCATGTGCTTTTGAGTTTAAAATTCTTCTCCCCCTTCCTCCCCACCACCCTCCCCAAGACAGAGCACAATCTGATATAGGCTATACATTTACATTCATATTAAACATATTTTCACATTAGTGATGTTGTAAGTAAAAATTAAAACCAACAGGAAGAACCATCAGAAAGAGGAAACAAAACTCAACAGAAGAGAAAAAAATAGCAATTCAACTTCCATAGTTCTTTCTTTGGATGTGGATAGCATTTTCCATCACAAGGCCTCTGGAGGTGTCTTAGATCCTTGTATTGCCAGGAAGAGTTAAGTTTATCAATATTAGTCATCACACAATGTGGCTGTTAACGTGTACAACATTCTCTTGGTTCTGCTCACTTCACTCAGCATCAGATCATACAAGTCTTTCCAGGTTTTTCTGAAGTCAGCCTGTTCATCATTACTTAAAGCACAGTAGTATTCCATCACATTCATATACCACAACTTGCTCAGTCATTCCCCAATTGATGGGGATCCTCTCAATTTCCATTTCTTTGCCACCACAAAAACAGCTGCTATAAATATTTTTGTACGTGTGGGTCCTTTTCCCATTTGTATGATCTCTTTGGGATATAGCCCTAGAGGTGCTATTGCTGGGTCAAAGGGTATGCACATTTTTATAACCCTTTGGACATAGTTCCAAATTGCTCTCCAAAATGGTTGGATCATTTCACAACTCCACCAACAATGCATTAGTATTCCAATTTTCCCACATCTTCTCCAACATTTATCACTTTCCTGTTTTGTCATGTTGGCCAATCTGATTGGTGTGATGTGGTACCTCAGAGTTGTTTTGATTTGCATTTCTCTAATCAATAGTGATTTAGAGCATTTTTTCATATGACTATAGATGCCTTTAATTTCTTCATCTGAGAACTGTCCATATCTTTTGACCATTTATCAATTGGGGAATGACTTGTATTTGACTTAACTATATATTTTGGAAATGAGGCCTTTATCACAGAGAATGGTTGTAAAAATTCTTTCCCAATTTTCTACCTTCCTTCTAATCTTGGTTGCATTTGCTATGTTTGTGCAAAAACGTTTCAATTCAATGTAATCAAAATTATCCATTTTGCTTTTCATAATGTTTTCTATCTCCTGTTTGGTCAGGAATTCTTCTGGTCTCCATAGATCTGACAGGTAAACTATTCCTTGCTCTCTCGGTTTGCTTATAGTATCAGCCTTTATATCTAAATCATGAACACATTTTGACTTTATTTTGGTATATAGTGTGAGATTCCACATTTCTGCCATACTCTTTTCCAGTTTTTCCAGCAGTTTTTTTCAAAGAGTGGTTCTTATCCCAGAAGCTGGGGTCTTTGGGTGTGTCAAATAAGAGATTACTATAGTCATTGACTACTGTGTCTTGCATACTTAACCTATTCTACTGATCCACCATTCTATTTCTTAGCCAGTACCAAGCAGTTTTGATGATTGCTGCTTTATAATACAATTTAAGATTTGGAATGGCTAGGCCACCTTTCCCTGCATTTCTTTTCATTTGTTCCCTTGATATTCTGGATCTTTTGTTCTTCCAAATGAATCTTGTTATTATTTTGTCTAACTCTATAAAATAATTTTTTGGTAGTTTGATTGGTATGACACTAAATAAGTTAATTAGCTTAGATAGTATTGTCATTTTTATTATGTTAGCTCAGCCTACCCATGAGCAACTGATGTTTTTCCAATTATTTAGATCTGACTTCATTTCTGTGAAAAGTGTTTTGTAATTGTGTTCTTTTAGTTCTTGGGTTTGTTTCGGGAGGTGGACTCCTAAATATTTTATAATGTCTACAGTAAGTTTAAATGGAATCTCTCTTTCTATCTATTGCTTTTGGGCTTTGTTGGTAATATATAGAAATGTCAATGATTTATGTGGGTTTATTTTATAGCCTGCAACTTTGCTAAAGTTGTTTATTATTTCAAGTAGTTTTTTACTTGATTCTCCAGGATTCACTAAGTATAATATCATGTCACCTACAAAGAGTGATAGCTTTGTTTCTTCTTTGACTATTTGAATTCCTTCAATTTCTTTTTCTTCTCTTATTGCTAAAACTAACAATCCAGGGGCAGCTAGGTGGCGCAGTGGATAGAGCACTGGCCCTGAAGTCAGGAGTACCTGAGTTCAAATCTGGTCTTAGACCAAACACTTGACACTTACTAGCTGTGTGACCCTGGGCAAGTCACTTAAACCCAATTGCCTAAAAATAAAATAAAATAAAATAATAACTTTAAAAAAACTAACATTTCCAGTATGATATTGATTGACAGTGGTGATAATGGACATCCTTGTTTCACCCCTGATCCATTGGAAATGCTTCTAGCTTGTCCCCATTACATATTCTGCTTGCTGAAGGTTTTAGATAGATGCTATTTATTATTTTAAGGAAGACTCCATTTATACCTATGATCTCTAGTGTTTTTAAAAGGAATGGGTGTTGTATTTTGTCAAAAGCTTTGTCTGCATCTATTGAGATGATCATGTGGTTTTTGTTAGTTTTGGTGTTGATATGATGAATTATTCTGATAGTTTTCCTAACATTAAACCAGCCCTGCATTCCTGGTATAAATTCTACCTGGTCATAGTGTATTATTCTTGTGATAAGTTTCTGTAATCTATTTGCTAATATTTTGTTTAAAATTTTTGCATCTATATTCATTAGAGAAATTGGTCTATAATTTTCTTTCTCTGTTTTGACTCTTCCTGGTTTAGGTATCAGCATCATATTTGTATCATGAAAAGAATTTGGTAAGACTTCTTCTTCACCTATTTTCCCAAATAGTCTATAAAGTACTGGAATTAATTGTTCTTTAAATGTTTGATAGAATTCACATGTAAATCCATCTGGCCCTGGAGATTTTTTCCTAGGGAGTTCATCAATGACTTGTTCAATTTCTTTTTCTGAGATGGGATTATTTAAGTATTTTACTTCCTCTTCTGTTAATCTGGGCAATTTATATTTTTGTAAATATGTATCCATTTCACTAAGATTGTCAAATTTGTTGGCATATAGTTGGGCAAAATAATTCCTAATTGTTGTTTTAATTTCCTCTTCCTTGGTGGTAGCTTCACCCTTATTCTTGATACTAGTAATTTGGTTTTCTTCTTTCTTTTTTTTAATTAAATTAACCAAAGGTTTATCTATTTTATTGGTTTTTTTCATAAAACCAGCTCTTAGTTTTATTTATTAGTTCAATAGTTTTCTTAATTTCAATTTTATCAATTTTTCCTTTAGTTTTCAATATTTCTAATTTGGTATTTAATTGAGGATTTTTAATTTGTTCTTTGTCTAGTTTTTTTTAATTGCATGCCCAATTCATTGATCTCCTCTTTTTCTATTTTATTTATGTAAGCATTTGGAGATACAAAACTTCCCCTAAGAACTGCTTTTGCTGCATCCCATAAGTTTTGGTATGTTGTCCCATCATTGTCATTTTTTTGAATGAAATTATTGATTGTTTCTATGATTTGTTGTTTGACCCAATCATTTTTAAAGATTAGATTACTTAGTTTCCAATTATTTTTTAGTCTATCTTTCCATGGCCCTTTATTACATATATTACATATAATTACACATAAATTTTATTGCATCATGATCTGAAATGGATGCATTTACTATTTCTGCCTTTCTGCATTGGATTGTGAGGTTTTTATGCCCTAGTACATGGTCAATTTTTGTGTACGTGCCATGTACTGGGGAGAAAAATGTATATTCCTTTCGATCCCTATTCAGTTTTCTCCAGAGGTCTAACTTATCTAACTTTTCTAATGTTCTATTCACCTCCTTAACTTGTTTCTTGTTTATTTTGTGGTTAGATTTACCTAGTTCAGAGAGGGGGAGGTTCCCCACTAGTATAGATTTGCTGTCGATTTCTTCCTGTAACTCCCTGAACTTCTCCTCTAATAATTTAGATGCTATACCATTTGGTGCATATATGTTTAGTAATGACATTACTTCATTGTCTATGATGCCTTTTAGCAGGATGTAGTTTCCTTCCTTATCTCTTTTGATAAAATCTATTTTTGCTTTTGCTTTGTCTGAGATCAGGATTGCTACCCCTGCTTTTTTTCTTCAGCTGAAGCATAATATTTTCTACTCCAGTCTTTTACCTTTACCTTGTATGTGTCACTCTTTTTCAAATGTGTTTCCTATAAACAACATATTGTAGGGATATGGTTTTTAATCCATTCTGCTATATGCTTCCATTTTATGTAAAAGTTCATCTCATTCACATTCACAGTTATGATTACTATCTGTGTCTTTTTCTCCATCCTTTTCTCCTCCGTTTATGCTTTTCTTTCTCCTTCCCCCCCACTAGTGTTTTGCATTTGACCACCACTTCCTTCAGTCCCACCTCCCTTCTATTATCCCTTTCCCTTTTCTTCCCCTTTACTCTTACTCCTTCTTCCCTCCCTTCTATCCCCCCCTCCCTTTTCTTTCCCCTTTCCCCTCCTACTGCCTATAGGGCAAGTTAGATTTCTATACCTAACTGATTATGTTATTCCTTTCTTGAACCAAATCTGATGAGAGTAAGGTTTAAACAATGCTCATCACCCTCCCTTCTTTACCTCTGCTCTAACAGGTTTTTGTGTCTTTTTCTGTAATGTAATTTACTCTTGTCTGCCTCCTCCTTTCTCAGTACATTTTCTTAGATCAGACTAATCCACTTACATTTAACCCACTTGATTAGATCTTTTTTATCATTACATCAAAGTCAAGTTATATCCACCCCCTTTATGTATACTCCTTTAACATGGTGTAATAACAATACAGTTCTCAAGAGTTGCAAGTGTCATCTTCCCTTGTAGGGATGTAAACAGTTTGCCCTTATTAACAACATATTGTATCTTTCTGTCCCATTTACCTTTTTATGTCTCTCCTGAATCTTGTACTTGAAGATTAAATTTTTTGTTGAGCTCTGGTCTTTTTATCAGGAAGGTTTGGAAGTACCCTATTTTGTTTAATATCCATCTCCTTCCCTGAAAAATCATGCTCATTTTTGCTGGTAGTTCATCTTTGGCTGCAATCCAAGCTCCTTTGCCTAACAGAATATCATGTTCCATGCCCTACAGTCTTTTAATGTAGAAGCTGCAAGGCCCTGTGTAATCCTGACTGTGGTTTCATAATATTTAAATTATTTCTTTCTGGCTGCTTGCAGAATTTTCTCTTTAATCTGGTAATTTTGGAATTTAGCTATTATATTCCTTAGCATTTTCAATTTGGGATCTCTTTCAGGTAGGGAGTGGTGGATTCTTTCTATAGTTATTTTACTTCTGGTTCTAGGACTTCAGGGCAGTTTTCCTTTATGATTTCCTGAAAGATACTGTCCAGGCTCTTTTTTTCATCATGATTTTCAGGTAGGTCAATAATTTTTAAATTGTCTCTCCTGGATCGATTTTCCAGGTCAGTTGTTTTACCCATGAGGTATTTTATGTTTTCATCTATTTTTTCATTTTTTTGTTTCTGCTTGACTGATTCTTGCTCTCTCATAGAGTCATTAGTTTCCATTTGTCCAATTCTAGTTTTTAACATATTGTTTTCTTCTGTTAGATTTTTGTCCTTTCTTCTCCAATTGGCCAATTGTATTTTTAAGGGACTTGTTTTCTTCAGTGTATTTTTTTTTCCAATTGGCCAATTGTATTTTTTAAGGACTCCTCTATCTCTCTCATTTGTCTTTTAAAATCCTTCTTCTCCTAAGAAGGCTTTTAGGGCTTCAGACCAGTTCATATTCCCTTTTGATGTTGCAGATGTGGGTTTGTTAACAATGTTGTCCTCTTCAGAATTTCTGTCTTGATCTTCATGCTTCTCATAATATGAATCTTTTGTATGGTTCTTTTTCACTCAAGGTGTTTCTTTATTCCCTGGCCTTTAAAGAGATTAAGCTCTCCTGCTGGGGAGCAGAGGCCACCGACCCAAGCTTCTTGTGTTGGGAGCCTAGGTCTTGGTCACTGACTTTGTGCGCTGCAGCCTCTTATATTGGCAATTGGAGGCTGTAGGGTTCTGGCAGCTTACCTGGTATTGGGTTGAAATCAGCAAGGCTGGGACTTTCCGGTAAATCTAGGTTGCCTGCTTTTCCTTTCCTTTAGCTTTCTTCAGCTCCTTTTAGATGGTTGCTACAGGGTGTTTATCTGCCTGGGGCCCTTTGCAGTGCTGTCTGCCTTAGTTCTGCTGAGGCACTAGGACACTCCTTTGCTGTAGAATGCCAAGGCACCTGGTGGTTTTCTGAGCTGGTTTCCACCAGTTCCCCTGCCCTCACTCAGGCACTTGGATGTCTAGCTGTTGGTGTTTGCCTGCTCGACCACCTGGGCTTCAGGATCTCCTCCTGGTTGGCAGTTGAATGCTGTAGGGTTCTGACAGCTTACCTGGTGTTGGGCTGGAATCAGCAAGGCTCAAACTTTTGGGGAACTCTAGGTTGTTTTCTTCAGCCCCTTTCAGATGAATGCTGCAGGGTGCTTATTTGCCTGGGGCCCTTTGTAGTGCTGCTTCCCTTATTTTTACTGAGGCACTGGGAGACCCATTTGCTGTAGAATGCCGAGGCACCAGAATCTCCTCCTAGTGTGCTAAAGTGGGTCTTTCCACTAGCAGGCTGGGTGATTCCCATTCTGTACTGCTCTCCTTCCCCCAGCATCAGAGGGGCCTTTCCCGTTAATCCTTCTAGCTACCTGGGCTACTGCACTTCTGCTCCCCATCTTTCTTCTGGTTCAGTTGTTCCAGGGTTTTTTCTGGGGTGATATTTTCTGGGTTTTCAGAGGTTGATAGGGGAGTGTTAGAGTGACTACCTTTTTACTCCACCATCTTGGCTCCCGGAAGCAGAAGTCTTCTATTCCTAACCCTCTTATAATGATAGTTGTCTGTATAAGCTATATATGGGCAAAATGTCTTTCTTGCAATCACAATGTGAGAAATTTGGCAAAATTATCATTAGTCTCATTTTATAGAAGAGGAAGCTGGGAATCAATGGGATAATCACTTCTCCAGAGTCATCCAGCTGCAAAATATCACAGTCTAACTTTATACTCAGGTAATTTTACCCCAAGTTCAGTGGGCTTTTTACTCCAGTAGATTGCCTTTCAAGAAAATAAGGATTATTGAGGAGAAAGTATTCTTAATGTCAGAGACTGTCTTCTTCTGTTTTTTTATCTCTAGCTCCTAAAACAATGCTTGAATAATGTTTGCCCTTCATTTTCAAAGAGGACCAATGCCATCACAGGCTGATATCTTGACTCATTCATGAATTAGATTTAAATGAGGCAGAATTGCACAAAGTCATTAGTCTTACTCTCTCTTCCAGAATCATCAAAATCCAGTGGCAAAACAAAAATCAAGACCATCAGTGATGGCCTGGGATACAGTGGATGAGCTTGGTGTCTTTGATATCTGACCAAGCTCTAAGCACTCCACAGTGCCTGCTTCAGCCACCTTCATGGCCTTTGAAACAAATTGTTTTCATCCACCTATCCTCCAAAGAAAGTCTTCACATGCTTGGGGTAGACACCCCCTCCAACTCGCTGATAGGTCTGAGACCTGTTGATTCCCCTCAACCTGGTGTAGCCCATCTGCCAAGATGATTTGCTAGGGTGTAGAGCCACAGGTGAGAATTGAGTGCTGAGTACACACCAAAGGATTGATAAGTAGCCCTGAAAAGGGCTTAGTAAGCCCTCCCACCAGAAGTGCTAGTGCTTCTGAACATCCCATATACCCCACGTGAATAATAGATACTTAATAAACACTTAAGGAATTGAACTACTGAAATGATTATTTTTTAAAATTCCCTTCTCTTTCTTCTTCTTTTCCATTCCCTTCCCTTCCTTACCTTCTCTTCATATCCCTTCCTTCCTTTCTCTTCCTTTTCTTTTCTTCCCTTCTCTTCTCTTCTCTTTTCCCTCCTTTCCTTCTCTTCCCTTCCCTTTCCTTCTCTTATTTCCCTTTCTTTCCCTTTCCTGTCTTATTTTCCTTGCCTTCCCTTCACTTCAATATTTGATTCTGTTAAGCAATACTATCATCTGAATCATCTTGCATTTATCCATTCATTCACACAGAATACAATTCATTAAGCATTTACTATATGCAGAACACTCTGCAGGATTACTAAAGTGCATAGACAGGCCCTAATCATTTGGAGCTTAAGATCTTAAGAAGGGGATAAAACAGTAAAGATAAATATAATACAGAAATTCATTAGTAAGATATAAAGTACATGTAAAATTTGAGGGAATTTTTTTATTGAAAAGATAAAATATAATCAATTCTTTCCCTCTACTTTCTCTTTTACCCCCTTAGCTCCCATCTCTTCTTCCACATCTTTATAGATGAGAAGAGGAAGACTATGACTATCCCTATGGTTGAATGTAAATGTTCCTTTCGGGAGCCCTGATCATGATCCCTGGTTTAATTGACGAGAGAGAGAGAGAGAGAGAGAGAGAGAGAGAGAGAGAGAGAGAGA